>NW_020173937.1:617855-636516 GCF_003031525.2 Neophocaena asiaeorientalis asiaeorientalis | reverse complement strand
GGGCTGTGGTCCCTGGCCCAGGAGGTGGTGGGTCGGGAAGGGTGCTTGCTGGGGCTGGGGCTGGGCTGGGGGCGGGAGGGGCTGAGGTAGGATCAGAGCTGGAGGACAGAGCGGTGGGTCAGAAGAAGCAGCGAGTTGCTGTGATGCCAGGGCGGCCACGCCCCCTGCCTCAGGCCCCAGGGAGCCGTGCCCGGTGACAGGTTAGGGTGGGCGAGCTGTTAGGCCAGGCAGGAGCTCTGCTGCCCAACACCCTGTCCCCCCGTTCCCTCCCTGGGGTGGGGGGTGACCCTCTGATGAGGTCGACCCTGGTCCAGCTCTGGCCTGGAAGTGGAACCTGCCCATCAAGAGACGGAGGGTCGAGGGGTCAGCAGAGAGGGGACTCGGGGGACCGGAGCGCCGGGCTCAGACCCGCGGACCCTCAGGACGTGACCCCTCAGTTGCAGCGTGGAACGGTGGTCCCTCGGCTAAACCGACAAGCACATTGTTCGAATGTTCGAAAATGCCCGTACCCTTGACCCACCGAAGTCCACATCCCTTTTGATGTCCTGCCGCTCGTGGGGAGGGAGCCTGGTACCGGAACAGCACGCATAGAAAAAGTCCTGAATGTCCTTGGACAGGACTTAGGCGGTGTCCGTCCAGACGTGTGTGACGCTGGGTCCCCCAGGCCTTCCCCAGAGTGAGATCCAGACGCTGATGGAGCGGATGTCGCATGGGAGGGAGAGGTGTGGCCACGGTGGGGGGCAGAGCACCACCCCTGTGCGCGCGCGTGTGTGTGTGTGTGTGTGTGTGCGCGCGCGCGCACGGGTGCACACAGCTGTCCCCTCACGATGGACTTCCAGGGCCAAGGGAAACTGCTCATTGCATACTGTACTGCTTGAATGTTCGTCAGAACCAAAAGTTTGTAAATAAAATTCATCCCAATTGTTAAGAAAAACAAAATGGCCCCGCACACCACACCCATAGCATCCTGCCCCTACCGTGGAGGGCGTGGTCAGCCCACCCAGAGGAAGCCCAGCGCCCCTCGCCCCTCTTCCTCATCTAGTCAGTTGTGTCCTCTTCAGCTCCTTCATAGTAAGTCACACATTCCAGCCTCCATGGACTTGGCTCAGCTTTTCTCAAGAGCATCTAGTATGAAAATGAGGAAATGAAGGCCCATATTCTTCCCCATGATTCCTCCCCCTTCCAGTTTCTGACGGCTCTTGTCATACCATGTTTATATATTTATACATATTAAACTTTGCATGTTTTGTCTAAACGTTGCAAACTCGCAAAAGGCATTTACGATCATCTGTTAGCTCACCCTGGAAGCCCGGAGTGAAGTGTGATTCTGTACCCGGGCCGCTCAGAGTCTGAGCACAGAGATGATAAGCTCTCTTCTTCCAAACGCCATCAAACGCTCAAAGTTCATGTCATATTTTAACTTGCTTTATATTTGGACTCTGGTCCAGCTTTTTGTCTTCCCTGGACATTTTAAAATAAAAATTTTAAGTAAAAATATAGCAATTTTTAATGCTATTGACAAAAAAACCCACACAAACCTTTGTCTTGTCACCACGATCTGCAGTTTTCCTATTAAACTCTGCACGAATCCAATTTCTTCTCAAAGACCTCTTCCTCAGAACCTGATGCCTTCCGACCAGCGGCGTGGCTGGCGTCCCCTGCTCCCCAGCCCCCAGACTTCATTTCACTTATTTTCCTGATGCGTTTTTACTAAAGTGATCCTCACATGACTTCCTCGGCAGAAAGGCACGGGAGGAAAACGTTCTGAATCCTCGCTTGTCTGACTTACTTTGCCTTCGTGTTCGTAGTTTGGCTGCATATGAAGTTCTAGGTTCGGGACTTCCCTGGCGGTCCAGTGTTGAAGAATCCGCCTTCCGCTGCAGGGGACGCGGGTTCGATCCCTGGTCGGGGAACTAAGATCCAGCAAGCCACGTGGGGCAACGAAGCCCTCGCGCCGCAACTACCGAGCTGGCGCGCCGCAGTGAAAGATCCCGCATGCCACAGCTAAGACCTGACACAGCCAAATAAATAAATAAATGAAGTTCTAGGTTCACGTCCTGGCCCAGAACTCGGAAGGACTCGCTCCCCAGCCTCTGATTTCCAGCTCTGAAGTTGGCTGCCGTTGTGTAACTAACCTGGTTGGTTGGTTTGTTTTCCACAGAATGTTTGAAATCTAGTCCCAGGTTTTCGTATTTCACAATATTGTGGCATGGGGCCCATTTTCATTTGTCCTGACAGGACCCAGCAAAACTCCCTCTTCAGAAGACTAGTGACTCCCTCTGTCCTTTCTCCACTCACTTCCTCAGGGCATCTTCCCCTCTGATCCTCCAGCTCTCACTTTCTTTAAGAGGAATTTTGTGAAGAAAATAGGCCAGACGATCTTGAATGGAAACCCACAGCCCCCTCCCCTCCCTGCCCCGCCGTAAACTTTCCATTTCTGTTTCTGGTCAGTTCTTCCCCAGCACAGTGGCCTCTAGATCAGTCTGTCACTTCCTGTTTCCTGATTACCCCCAATTTTAATAGGAGACTGTTGCTTTGTTTTGTTTTTATGGCTACAGTATGTTCTTGGAGTTCTGAGGGCACTAATTCAAATTTTTGAAGTTCTTTTCTCTTTCCGCACGTCTAGGGCAGGGTTGTAAACCTTTCCTGTAAAGAGCCAGACAGTAAACACTTCCTCCTTTGTGAGCCCCATAGAGTCACTGTTAGGTGTTCTCTATTACTTTCCAACAACGTTACGTAAAAACCATCCTTAGTCCTCTCACATCAGCCACGAGCTTTGGCTTCTCAGATCCCCTCGAGGATCGGGGTCGGGGGTTCTCTGCCCCCCGGTCCCCAGCACAGGATGCCCCACATTCTCGTGGTTGCTGGGGTGCGTGTGATTTGTGTGTCTGTGTGTGCACCTGTGTGTTCTTACAGAGACAGGACAGCGTAGAATGGGAGGTACAGATGTAGATAAATGTGAAGCAGTGACATAAAAAGCTGAGAAGGTTTTTACGGGTCCCCACTTAAGAATCAAGGTCAACTGCTCTGTAAAGGGAGATGGCGCTGCATCTTAGAGCAGACATGCTGTCAGCTTCTCACACCTTGGAGGCCCCTGGGCTGGCAGACAGAAAGGGTTAGGGCTGGAGCTTCACAGTCAGGTGGCCCAGGGGTCAAAGCCTGGCTCTGTCGCCATCTGGGTGCCCTTAAGAAAATTACACTCTCTAAACCTTGGTTTTCTTATCTTTTAAAAGAAGATAATAATGCTTCTTAGCTGTGGGGTTGTTCTGAGTTAATACAAAGGTACTTAAGACAGTGCCACAGGCCAGCGCACGTGACAGACGGGGGCCTGTTCTGATTCGGTATAAATCTTAAACCTGCCCAAAGCGGTTAAACCGTTGTGGAGCAGGAAAAGGGAGGCAGGAAAGTGGGGGAACGGGAATAAAGAACAGAAATAAAATGATCGAAACACTCCAACTAAAAGGCAAAGACTTTCAGACTGGATAGAAAATTAAGACCCAGGTAGGTATACGTCATCTACAAGGAAGTCATTTTACACATAAAGACACAGACGGGTTTAAAGTAAAAGATGAAAAAAGCTTTAGCATGAAAACTAATCATAGGAAATTACACGCAGAAAGCTGTGTGGCTATATTAGCATCTAGTGGACTTCACGACGGGGCGTATTTGCAGAGGTAGAGGGCATTTCATAAAGATAAAAGAGGTGCTCATCAGAGCCAACCCTAAATGTACAGACCTCTATAACAGAGCTTCCAAATAAATGAAGCAAAAACTGACGGCTGAAAAGAGCAATTAGAAGCAGCAGACAAATCCACGATTGTAGTCGGAGATTTCAGCGCTCTCGGTAACTGATAAGTAGACAGAAAAACAGGAAGGACGTGAAACATTATCAGCCGACCTGACCTCGTGGATAATTACAGAATAGTACACTCAACAACGCTCTTCCCAGTTCCCAGTTCGTGGGGACTCTAACCAAGGTAAGCATGTGATGTGTCATAAAACAAGTCTCATTGCACTTTAAAGGGTTGAAACTATACAGAATGTGGCCTAGATCACAATGAAATTAAAGTAGAAATGTAACAGAAAGATAATTGGTAAATGACTAAATGTTTGGAAATGAAGAAATACACTTCTAAATAAATAATCCAATAATTCTAATATAAATAGATAACATAAATAACACACTTTTAAATAAATAACCGGGGTTTCCCTGGTGGCGCAGTGGTTGAGAGTCTGCCTGCCGACGCAGGGGACGCAGGTTCGTGCCCCGGTCCGGGAAGATCCCACATGCCGCGGAGCGGCTGGGCCCGTGAGCCATGGCCGCTGAGCCTGCGCGTCCGGAGCCTGTGCTCCGCAGCGGGAGAGGCCACAACAGTGAGAGGCCCGCGTACCGCAAAAAAAAAAAAAAAAAAAAAAAAAAAAGAAACAAAAATTATCAATATTAGGAATGAAAGGACATGACAACAGATCCTACAGAGAATATTATGAATCAGTTTATGCCAATAAATTCTATAACTTAGATCCCATGGTCAAATTCCACAAAATTTGCAAATTACCAAAATGGACACAAGAAGAAACAAAATAAAAACCTTACACGGTCTTTCAGAAACAGGAGGGAATAGTTCACAACTAAAATTATGAGTCCAGCATTACCCCGATTAAAAGATCAGACAAAAATATCACAACACCGACCAATGTCCCTTAACCAAATATTAGCAATTTGAATACACCAATACATAGAATCAATAATATACCAAAACCAAGTGAAGTTTTCCTCAAGAATGCAAGGTTGGTTTATCATTTGAAAATCTAAAAAAGAAAAGAAAGAAAAGAAAAACGTTATCATCTCAATAGATGAAGAAGATTTTGATGAAATTCAACACTCGTTGATTTTATTTTTTTTTTAATACTTATTTATTTGGCTGCTCCGGGTCTTATTTGCGGCACGAGGGATCTTCATTGCCACGTGTGGGATCTTTAGTTGCAGCATGCAGGATCTAGTTTCCTGACCAGGGATTGAACCCAGGCCCTGCATTGGGAGCATGAAGTCTTAACCACTGGACCATCAGGGGAGTCCCAACACTCGTAGATTTTAAAAACAACTCTCAGAAAACTGGGAATAGAAGGGAACTTCCGGAACATGAGAAAGGACATTTACATAAGATTTAAGCTAACATTATGCTTAAGAGTAACAGACCGAAAGCTTTCCCCCTAAGGCTGGGACAAGGCAACCTTTATTCAGTATTGTGTTGAAGATCTTAGCCACTGCAATAAAACAAGAAGTGAAAGGCGTATAGATAAGAGTGAAGAAGTAAAATAGTCTTTATTTTTTATTTATTTATTTTTTTTTTGCGGTACGCGGGCCTCTCACTGTTGTGGCCTCTCCCGTTGCGGAGCACAGGCTCCGGACGCACAGGCTCAGCGGCCATGGCTCACGGGCCCAGCCGCTCCGCGGCATGTGGGATCCTCCCGGACCAGGGCACGAACCCGCGTCCCCTGCGTCAGCAGGCGGACTCTCAACAGCTGTGCCACCAGGGAAGCCCTAAAATAGTCTTTATTTACACATGACGTGATCATATAGGTAGAACATATGAAAAAATCTACAAAAAATGCTACTAGAATAAGCCAGTTTAGCATGGTCAGAAGATGCAAGGTCACTAAACAAAGATCGACTGTATTTCTACATTCTAGCAACAAACAATTGGAAAATAAAATTTTAAAGTACAATTCCATTTGAAATAGTATCCAGAAATGTGTGAAATACCTGGGGATAAACTACAAACTATACAAAAAGATGAACACAGAAAACTGTCAAGCATTGCTGAAAAAAATTTAAAGAACACCAAAATAAATGGAGAACAACAGCATGTCATTGGAAGACCCAATATGGGGGTTGTTTTTTGTTTATTTTTGTTTGTTTTAAATTTATTTTATCTTGGGGGGCTGCATCGGGTCTTAGTTGCGGCACGCGGGATCTTCACTGAGGCACGAGAGATCTTTTATCACGGCACGTGGGCTTCTCCCTACTTGTGGCGTGTGGGTTTTTCTCTCTCTAGTTGAGGTGTGCGGGCTCCAGAGCACACGGGCTTTCTCGTTGAGGTAGCTGAGCTCAGTAGTTGTGGCACACGGGCTTAGCTGCCCTGCAGTATGGGGGATCTTAGTTCTCTGACCAGGGATCAAACCCGCATCCCCTGCATTGGATTCTTTACCACTGGACCCCCAGGGAAGTCCCAAGACCCAATATGGTTAAGACGTTGGTTTTCTCCAATGCCCACCAAAATTCCAGCAGGCTTTTTACTTTATAGAAAAATGATCAGCTGAGTCTAAAATGCCTATGGAAATCCAAAAAGCCAAAGCAGTTTTTACAAGAACAGTTGGAGAACTTGAGCTTTCAAGACTTTCAAGACTTATTATAAGGCTACAGTAATGAATACATTATGGTATTGGTGAAATGATGGACATGTACATCAACTGAATGGAACAGGGAGCATCACATATCCACTTATTTGGGGCCAACTTATTTTTGACAAAGATGCCAAGGTAATTTAATAGGTTAAGAAAAGTGTTTTCATCAAATAGCTATCCGTATTGGGGCAGGGGGAGGAATGAACATTGACTCTTATCTCACACCATCTGCAAAATTTAAATTTAATTTGATCATAGGCCTAGTTGTAGAAGCTAAAACCATATACCTTCTAGAAAAAAAGAAAAACAAAAACCACAGGAGAAAAATCTTTATGGTGTTGGGATATGCAAAGATTTCTTAGGATAGAAAAAGTATGAAGCATAAAAAATACCAATAAACGGGATTTTCATTAAATTTAAAGCTTGCTTTTTAAAAGGTACTATTAAGAAATAAAAAGGCAAGCCACATAATGGTGAAAAATATTTACAATACATCAGAGTATCTGTATCCAAAATATATAAAAACACTTAGAATTCAATAACAAGAAAACTAGTCACCCATTTTTAAAAATGGGACAGAGTTTGAACACTTACCCAAAGAAGATACGTGAATTATTAGGCACAGGAAAAGATCTTCGACCTCAACAGTCAGCAAGAAAATGCAAATTACAATCACAATGAGACACCATTAGACAGCTACCGTAATTTTTTAAATTTAAAAGACTAATGATACCAAGTATTGGCCAGGATGTGGAGCTACTGTTGGGGGAGAACTTACAATGGTACAACCACTTTGGAAAAGCGTTTGACAGTTTCTTTTTAAAGCTAAACATACACCTACCATATGACCCAGCCATCCCACTCCTAGGTATCTACCCAAGAGAAATGAAAGCATCTGTCCACACCACGATTTGGTGTTGAGTATTTATAGCAGCTTTATTTGTAACCACCAAAATACTGGAAGTAACCAAAAGTCCTTCAACAGGTGAATGGGTAAACAGGTGTGGTAGATCCACACTGGAATAAGCTGCTATCAGCAATGAAAAGGCATGAACTAGTGGTTCACACGGCATGGATGAATCCAGATACAAGGAAGTATATACCATGCCGTTCCATCTGTGTGAAATCCTGTAACATGAAAAACTAACCTGTAGCGACACAAAGCAGATCCGCGGCTGCCTGGGGTTAGGGATGGGGGAGAAGCACAGAGCGGCCCGGCGCGAGGGGCCCTTTGGGATTGAAGACAATGTTTTCTCCCTTGATTGGGGTGGTGGTTTCGTGGGTGTTTGCTGTTGACTAAGAAAACGCAGAAGGCTGCATATAAGAAAAGAGCTTCTTTGGGATCTTTTGAGAATTTCAACTTGGGAAACGCAGATTTGGGTCAAGCTGCAAGAGTGTTCGATAGAAGAGAAAGCGTCGGGGGTTTACGAAGGCGAACGCCATGAGCTTGTTTGTTAATTCACCATCCTAACCATTTTAAATATTTGTTTATTTATTTATATAGGCTGCGCCGGATCTTCTTTGAGGCCTGCATGCAGGATCCAGCTCCCCGACCAGGGATCAAACCCGTGAGCCCTGCACCGGGAGCGCGGAGTCTCACCCACTGGGCCCGCCAGGGAAGGCCCCGTGAGGTTGTTAAAGTCCAGCAAGAATTATGATCGACTCTGACACAAGAAAGGAGATACTTGTCCGTAAGGGAGAGGCAGTCACAAGTCATTTAGGCCAGGGGTCCGATAAGTGTCTTGAGTTTCTGGAACGTTGTGCAGATGTTCCGGAGGCCTGCATCAAGACGATAAGTGGTCAGAGTTCCGATTCCATCCAGACTGAGATGCGTACAAACCCCACTTCCTCAGCGGCCTCCGGTCCAGTTAGAGGCTCTCTCGGCAACAATGGTGCCATTTTGATTTTCCTCTCACACCACATTTGTCAAAATTCATCAAACTGTACACCTAAAATGGTATGTGTATTTTATATAAAGTAACCTTTAAAAAGTGGATTTGACAAGGTAAAAGTTACAAGAAAAAAAGAAAATGAATGGGGCACCGTTTCCTGGCTCTAGCTGGAGAAACGAAAAGGCAAGAGGAGGCTGGTCTTAGGCAGTTGGGCTCCTGGTCATTGTGATCTTTCTTAATGTTTCTATCTTGGTCCTAAACTTTTCTCTTGTAGTTAAGAACAGACAACGCCCAGATTAACTGATTAATAGTCCAGTCTTATCTGTCTGGAACAGAAGCTCTCCCTGGAACTCTGCGGTCACACCCTCTCTCGCTGTCAGCCTTCCCAGCCTCACTGCTGCGGACTTGTGGGTTCGCTGGCCACACAGAACCACTGTGAATTACAATCATGAGTTACAAACGTGGAAGTAGCTTCATGGGAACTTCAGTTCTTGCCCTGTGTCGCCCACGACTAGGAAGAAATCTTGCTGGCCACATCTCGTTTCTCAAACCAGCTCAGGCCCGAGTCACACCAGCTCAGACCAGGGGCCCAGACGGCGTCCAGGGCGTTGCAACTGGAAACTCCACGTGACTGAATTCACACAAGTTCTCGTGCTGCGGGTGACTTGGAACTCCTGGATTTAACCTGCTTTCTAAGAAAGCAAGAAGTTTTGGTTCTTTTTTATGAGGGTTCCTTTTTTGTAACCTTCTAAAAGGAAGCCTACTGTGGTTGAAGAATTTCGAGGAAACTAACAAAAGGAAGTTCTCCGAGACGTGCATGGGACGTGTATAAAAGATGTTCTCCATGGCCTTACGTTAAGTAGCAGAAAAGGTGTTAGCAACCTGGAGGAGAGGCTGATTTTTTTAAATGTTGCATGATAGGAGTCTTACTTCTTCCCCCACTTATTAGCATGCATGTCACTTGAAAGCACGCTGTTTTCTGTTCTTCTGACACGTTATTCATTACTACTAGTCTTACACTAACCAGCCATCATCCTCTTGCCTCTTTGCCTTTTGTTTCATTGCTGGACTAAAAGTAAATATTTTTGAGCTAAGTGGGCAAGAGAACTGGAAAAGAGAAGTGAGAAATCACGGTCCCCGGGAGTGTGGTGCAGGCCCACGTCTGCTGTGAGCTGTGCCTACCCCAGCGCCAGGGGCCGCCTGGACTCACAGGTCGGGGCTCCACGCCGGGCAGCCCTGTGGCACCCACATCCCCCAGGTCCAGGGCTGGGGACCGTAACGTCTGCAAACAGTGGTCCCTTCCGAGGGGAGTTCTTGGGCAAAGCAAGGACGACGGGTAACTTGAGTGAAACAGAAACCCGAGCACAGTACTCAGCCCGTGAGGAAGGCAAAGGGAAGGATGAGACCTCAAGCCCTTCTGTGGTCGCTGGGCGCGAACCCGGCAGGAGTGTATTAAACACCTCTGCTTCTAACCTGGGCAGTTTAATCTCCAGGGGAAATGAATCTCAAAGAAAAATCATAAACAAATAATTTATCCTCAGAATATTTATCATAGTACTTGTGAGATAACAGGAAATATCCATACTGGTCTCTGCCCCCGGTTCCTGGCACGAGGCTCCTGAAGCCCTCGGACCGTCCTGGCGAGGCCGCTGGGAGCATCTTCAGTTCTAACACTAGGTCTCTGACCCTGTTCCTGACACACAGTCCCTAAACCCCCTGGAGTTTCCTAGGTGACAGGGGCGTCCCTTGTTCTCATTAGGCGACTCCAGGGGGGCTTCTGGATGGCTCCTGGTCACCACGACGACCAAGCCGTGATTGGAAGCTCGGAGCTTCCAGCCCCGCCCCATTCTCGGGAAGGAAAGAGGGCTGGAGACTGAGTTAACCATCACTCATGCCTCTGTGATGAAACCTCCGTAAAATCCCAACCGCGTGGGGTTCAGAGAGCTTCCAGGTCGGGGAACACACCTACGTGCCAGGAAGGTGGCACCCCAACTCCAAGGGGACAGAATCTCCCGCGCCTGGGACCCTTCTGGGCCTCGCCCCCTGTGCCTCTTCATCCGGCTGTTCATCTGTGTCCTCTCCTCCGGGATAAACCAGGAAACCTGAGGAGCGCTCCCCCCAAGTTCTGTGAGCCCTTCCAGCAAATTAACGGAGGCCGAGTCGGGGGCGGGGACAACCGGTTTGTAACAAGTCGGACAGAGGTTGTGGGTAACCTGGGGACCTGCCACTGGTGATTGATTGGCATCTGAAGGGTGGGACTGAGCCCTTGACCTGGAGACCTCAGGTAGTGTCCGGACTGAGTTCCCTTGTAGGACAGCTGGCTGGAGCTGCAGCACCGTCTGGCGTCAGGGGCGCTGTGAGTGTGGCAGGTATGGGAGCGGAGACACAGGAGCCATGAGGCTTTTCCTAAGCCGCGTCACATACTGGGGAGGGAGGCATCATCGAATAAAACACTGCAGCCAAATGATGTAATAACAGATACTATTAAAAGTATATTTATAGATTTCGTAATAGCATGGGAAAATATTTGTTACAAGTGAAAAAAGGAGGATACAAAATGCAACAATAATTTTTTTAAAAAGCACAAATACATGGAAAAGAGCCTTTAAAATACCACAACAGGTAGCTGGTTGACGTAAACATTGAATTTTCCCTTTTTTCCAATTTGCCTATCACAAGCGCCTGTTATCTTCACACAGTAAGACAGTAAACTCTTTAAAAGCAGCATAAGCTAGACTTCAATGAATTATAGTGTAAAACAAAGGACGTCCCCACCATCTGGGTCCCCGAGGATCAAGCCATGGGGAGCCAGGCGCACACAGCGCAGCCCGAGGGGAGCGCAGACCCAGGACGGGATGAGGCCTGGCGCTTTGGGAAAACAGGCCCTTCGATGGTTACACTTTAGGAACAACATTTACAGACCGGATCCTTGCATCTTCCCACCCTCAGGAAAGCGCTAGAGTCATTCACGGGGACACCTGTCCCCATGACAGGCAGCGACCCTCCATGAGGCCCCCCTCCTTGGAGCAGCTCTCCAGAGCTGGATGAGGGGCTGTCCCCGAATCACGCGGAAACTCGGGGCTCACGTCGTGCGTCCTTTTCAGGGGATGACAGGGACACCACAAAGACGTCACATCCCCACAGCTGACTGATAACCACCACGTGATCCCAGTAAAGATTCTTTCGGGGGCTTCCCTGGTGGTGCAGTGGTTGAAAGTCTGCCTGCCAATGCAGAGGACGCAAGTTCGTGCCCCGGTCCGGGAAGATCCCACATGCTGCAGAGCGGCTGGGCCCGTGAGCCATGGCCACTGAGCCTGCGCGTCCGGAGCCTGTGCTCCGCAGCGGGAGAGGCCACAACAGTGAGAGGCCTGCGTACCAAAAAAAAAAAAAAAAAAATATTCAGTTTTGGACTCACAGAAGAGCTGCAGGGGCACCAGAGTCCCCTCCCCCGGTCTCCACGCTTCCCGGGACATGAGCCCCTCCGGGAAGAAAAGTGTGTACCGTCTGCAACGAGGGTGGCCCTGCCCCGACGCTACTGGCTATGCCACGCGGTGGACGAGGACGTCACCAGTATTTCTGCAAATGCCCATCTCTGTCCTGGGAGCTGACCCCGGATCCTCAGGCCCCCACCTGGGACAGTCCCCTTGGTCCCTGTCTCCGTGATCTGGAGGCTTCTGAAGAGCAGGGTCAGCCGTCGCCAGCCGCCCCACCACCTGCTCCATACTCTCTGCGGACTGGCCTGGGGCACAGGTCACCGGGAAGGACAGGAGGGCACAGCGGTGTCACCAGGGACGGGGACCCTCACAGCTGAGGCAGGTGGCGTCTCCACTGCACAGTGACTCCTTTTTTCCTTGTAGTTAAGAAAGAGCTATTTGGAGACGTCTCTGAGACCATACGGACGCTGTCTGCCCTTGAGCTTCGAGCACCAGTCCCCCGGGGCGCCGGCAGCGGTCACAGCGGTCACTGCCCACGGCCCTCCGTGCTGGAGGCTCTGTGAGGAGGATGTGCCCTGTGTTCCCTCACCTCTCAGCGACATTTACCCCACCCTTTGGATTCCGCCCCAATGCCGTCAGCATCACCTCCTCATCCAGCACCCGGGGCTGCTGGCAGCTCAGGTTGGCACCTGCGTCCCCGAGGCCCCGCGTGGGCACCGCCTGGCTCCTTTCCCAGGGAGAGTCCTCAGGACCCTCACCTGCAGGGCTGTGCTTCTCGGCCCTCAGCGGGCACTCAGGAGACAGTCCGACGCGCGCAAACACCCGGCTCTGTGGATTTCCGTGGCTCTCCGTCGATCTGTGTTCTAAACACACATATGAGCTCCAGCTCACAGGGTCCCCTCTTCCCCCCGCAGCTTCTCTCTCCCACAGCAAGGAATGCGAGCTCTCATTATCGGCACAATATCTCCTTTTTGTTCAACACCGGTCAACGTACAGCTTCAGAACCGCTAACCTACCCCAGGGAGAATGAGCTGACCAGCCAGAGGACAGTGTCCACACAGATCTCCGGTCCACACACGGAGTTCCTGGGGTCAGCGGTATGGCCACAGGACCACCAGGACAGTCACCTTTGTCACGGACTGCACCCCCTACATCCTGCTTGATAGTTTTAAAATTAACATAAAGTTCAGTCTTCGGGGTGCACGTTTCTATGGGTTTGGCAAACCTTCGAAGTCCCATCCCCACCCCCTCATTACCGTCAGCCCAGACCCCCTCAGGCTACCCCAGCCCCCGCCGATCCCGACAGTTTTGCCCTTTCCAGAATGCCCTGCACTTCCCAAGTGCCTGGAGGATCCCCCGCCACCGCCTGCGTGCAGCCTGGGGCAATGATGGCTACAGCTACCGTAAACACTGCCAACCTAAGTCAGAATTTCTCTTGGGTGAACGTTAATTTTATCTTCAAAGACAACTTGATTGCAAAAGACCATATGGCAAAATAGACAATAATAGTCAGGAAAACCCTGAAGGAGAAAAGTGAGGGAGCTGGCCCCGCAGATACAGCATCTGTAACTTCAAAAGAGTGGTGCCGGGGCAGCTCCAAAAATCAAGTCAAGTATGTTCTCACGTCAGCACAGGGCGAGGTGGAATCTCAAATCAGTGCGCAAAAGGGGAGCTTTCGATAAGTGGAAGGAGGATACCTAGAGACCTGCGTGGGAAGGGTGACACGGACCCGTTCTCTGCCCTGCCCGTCGGCATCCTGCATCAGAGATACAAATGCAGAAATGAAACTACACACGCACTGGCAGAAAAGAGACGGAGTCTTCTAACCTAGGACTAGGAAGGACTTAAAACCCAAATGCTATGGAAGAGTGATCACTTCACCCACGTTTAAACAAAAGAACTTCCACAAACAAAAACATGCCATAAGCAAACAAAATGATTCTAAAAATGATACACTGACTTTAAAAATGTGACCTGTATCGCAAATATCTCTATAATCTGATAGAAAGATGGGCAAAAGGCAGGTGCCCCACTCACAAGGAAAGTGCAAATGAAAACTCCAGGGACATAATTTCGTACAGGTCAGGGTCAGGCTGTGGGCGCACAGGCTCTCTGCTGATGCATCGCTGGTGGGACAGCAACGGGGCAGCCCACGTGGAGAGAAATATCACAGTTACTCACATCTAGGAGGCTGCACTACCAAGACCACACAGTTTTAATCTGAAAATGATAATAACTACAAAGACTGAAGACATATCAACTATACAGAAATCCACGGCGACACAGCACTTTAACATGACGTTTTTTTAAATGTGATGTTCACTTTGTTTTCTAATAAACTGGATTTTTTAGAGCAGCTTCAGGTTCATAGCAAAATTGAAAGTACAGAGTTCCCATAGCCCCTCTGCTACCTCCCCGCCACACGTGGCCTCCCCCACCATCAGTGTCCGCACCAGGTGGGGCGTCGGTCACCGCTGAGGAACCCGCATCGACAGGTCATCACCCCCCAGAGCGCACGGCTCACGCCGGGTGCGGCAGTTCACTTTCGGAAGCTGCTTCAGCACTGAGTTCTTACTCTGAAGCCAGACAAAAGAATCTCGAATCAGGCACGGGTCCCACCTTTCCTGTAGGGACGGTATTCTGGAGTAACCGACTGGTCCACGATGGAAAATTCCTTCTTACAGGTCTGCTCCAGCTGACAACACAATAGGAAAGACAGAATTAGAAATTGCCAGGGACTTCCCTGGCGGTCCAGTGGTTAGGACTCTGCGCTTCCACTGCAGGGGCCTGGGTTCGACCCCTGGTCGGGGAACTAAGATCCTGCGTGCTACACGGCGCGGCCAAAAAAGCAAAGCAAAGATATCGCCAATCTGCCAAGCCCGCTGGAGTACGGACCTACTGACTCACCAGGGATGTACGCGAAGCCGTGGGGTCAGAGGTCAAAGGCTGACAGGGACTCTGCAGTGGATGGGGCCACCCCAATGCAGCCCCACAGCCTGAAGAAAAGGGCAGAGCGCTTCTCAGGTCTCCAGGCACACTAGTGGCCCGAGGCCCTGGCTGAAACCCAGGTTCTGATTCAGTGGGTCCACGGAGGGGCCTGAGGCTCTGCGCTTCTGACCAGCCCCAGACAAAGCCAGTGCTGCAGACCCACATTCCACACTGCGTGGTGAGGGTCCAGCACCGCGTATGGAGCGTGGTACCTGGGGGAGCTGAGCCTGATACAATCAAGCCTCAATCAGACTACCCGGTTACCGGAGCAGAGGAAGACATGGCCATTCAAGGACTCACCAGGTCAACCCAAAGTGTGCGTGTCCTACAGGACAAGTGACCTCGTTTCCCCTTCCCCAACAAGGGGACTTGAGACGCGCCATCAAGGGCAATGTGCAGACCTCGCTGGAGCCACAGGGAGCACACTGGCTGTAAAAAGATGTTTTCTGGACAATTGGAGAGGTGTGAACATAAACTGGAAATTAGTTACTAAGGAATTATTAGGTTTTTTTATATTAGCTACAATAGTGGCATTCTGTTTATGTAAAAGATTTACATGAAAAATATAATGTCTGAGGTTTGTTTTATAACACTTAAGCCCCAAAACCAACCAAAACACAAAACAAGTGAGGAGGGAGGAAAAATGGTAAAAGTAATGTACAACAGGATTCACTGGATTACCCTAATTTTATTCAAAATTTCCCTTTTAGAAATTTCATAAAACAAGCTTTAAAAACGCCAGCACTATTACTAGTTTTGCTTACCAAGTCTCAAGAAAAAGTGTAACTTAGAGCAAAAGAGGAAAAAAAGCACAGACTGCCTGCTAGTCCGTTCCTCTACATTTCACCTTCCATCAACCATCACTTATCTCCTTAGCTACTGAGCCCACACCCTCCTAGCGGCACGAGGTCATTTCACAGGTAAAAGGCCCCACCTTTCACCTGTGAACTCGCCCGCTCATTATTACCAAAGCAGGGTCCCCAGTCCCCTGCTCAGCTCTGCAGAGGCCTCTCCACTTACTGCCCTCACTGCTTTGTTTTAAAAAGGCTTTTAAAAAGTCTCCAAAAGAATTCAGAAGGTGTGGAGTCCTTCACTGTGCTTGGTTTTCCCCATCTTTCCTTCAATCAGTATAGTTCAGATCCAGGACTTCCCTGGCGGTCCAGTGGTTAGGACTCTGTGCTTCCATTGCAGGGGGCACGGATTCGATCCCTGGTCAGGGAACTAAGATCCCACAAGCCGCGTGGCGCAGCCAAGAAGGAAAAAAAACCAGATCAGACCCAGCCTTCATTAAGAATTCAAACAAAAAGAATACCAAACAAGAAAATCCCACCATGTTACTTTTCCATACTCTATTAAAATATAACTTCATAGAATTTTTGCTAAACCTTTCATTTTTCTGCTGTTTTTTTTACACCCTGTTCTTTTGCTCACACAAACTCCTTTTGGTCTTTAAAAAGAGAAGATTTCAAACACAGCGTGTATTGGGCAGTTGGACACAGTAGAAATGTGCTCTGATGGGTCTAAGCAGAAAAATCCCCTGTTGAAAGGCCTCTGAGCAGCTCACAGAATTTCCAAAAGGAATGCAGAATGACGCTAGGGAAACAGCAGGCGCGAGGGGGCAGCAAGGGCCAGGCTGAAGACACTACAAACAACCCGGTGAAGACCCTTCACCACCGCCTGGAGAAATGCCACTTTGCTGCGGCTACAGCTGCCGTCACCACCAAACACCACGTTCAGGGGCAACCACTAGCTCCTGATCCCGTCTAATGGGCTGAACTCGGGCTGAGCTCGCACCTTAGCCGCTGGGAAGGCTGGGACAGTGACCATCTGGTTTTTTCAGCTTCTGCTGGGTGCTCTCAGAGGGTAAGGCGTTCTCTCAACAGAGGAAGGGGCTTCCAAGGCTGGGAAGCACAAAATTAATAGGTCTTTTGTTTCCATACTCAAGATTTTTTGGTAGTTTCTCACCATCAGAAAGTTCAAGAGAAAAGGGAAATATTTTAGAATTTTCCAGTTACATCTGAACACTCTACTTCATAGGGACAGCTCAGACTCAGATAATAACCTCCTGTACAAACACCATGTTAACAACCTGTTGCTGATAAAGGACCTCACAGTGAAGCACAGAGACCACAGATCCAACACCTCCTCTTTCCCACGGCACACTTCAACAGACGGCACTTCTCTTAAATGGGATCCCGCTGAGACTCTTTGCCATCTGGAACAGCAACAAACAAAAAATCCAGAAAGGTCCCTAAACACCTAAACAAGACATCAGCAAATCAACTCTGTAGTAACAGTAGATTTCTGCCCCAAAGAGCTGAACAACCTGTGGACTAAGAATGCTGCCAGCCATGTCAGTAAGGAAGGACACTGCAGCCATCAGTCATCAGGAACGGCAGCCACTCCCCACCCTGCAGCCTGAGAAGACTCACGAAGGAAACAAGGAATGCCTGCCATCACGGAGTCATCACACTGCAACTACCTCAGACGGTGAGCCCTGAGGGGACTCAGGATAAGAGATCACAGGACGCTGGCCCCAGAGAGCTCAGGTGCAGATCAAAGGAACGATTTCAGTGAGCCCAGACTCTTGCATCTCTCCATACATAGAAAAGCGCTAAATTCCTTAACTTGAGATATCTGGTTTTCCTTAATTAACGATAATCTTTTGACATTCCGACTACCCGCCCTTTGTTGCAAAAACTCCTATGTATCCTGCCTCCCCCCTCGGATTCTCGGGGCGGGGGCGGGGGGGTGGGGAGATGACCTGGCTTGAAGTCCTAAGAACGATTCCTGAATAAAACACAGCTCTCAACTTTCAGTCGACAAAACCCAACGAGCCTGGGGCTCCCCCGGCCTCTTTGCTTTCCTCTTACTTGAAATCCTTCAGTGTCACGACTTGTTCAGCTGATGGTGTTAGAAGGTGGCGGGGAAGGGAAACTGGACAGGAAGAAAGAACAAGGAAGACAAAATCTACAAAAAGCAAACAAATGTAAGAACAACAAAAAAAGTCACAAAAATCAAAGCCTATGACAGGTAGTAACCAACACACCTGCACTGAAGGTGAACTGGAGGCACGTGTCCCCAGGGGGTGGGGTTGGAAGTGCTCAACGAAGCAGCAGGGCAGGAGGGCGTCACCTCTCTCTGCAAAGGGCCCGTGTGGCCAGAGCGTGGGCAGCAGTCGAGAAAAGAGAAGAACCGGGCAGAGCCTAGAAGCAAATCAGGAACTGGGGAGTGAGTGAGAGGCACTTCAGGAAGGTTCTGGAAGCAGCGAGGCTGCGATTTCCTTCCCTGGGCAGCTTGGGGCCTTTCTGAACCTTCCGGGAAGAGGCCGCCCAGTCCCCCACGGCCTCCAGGACGAGGTGACAGCCGGGAGCCACCGAACCCTCTGAAGCCCCTTCAATCAAGATTGTGTCTAGCTTTACATCTTGTGCCTTGTGTGTTTTTCCAGCACGAGGGGTAACAGTACGCGTGTTCACATCCCCCTCCTTCCTACCCCCCAGCCCGGATTCTCCACGGGCCCCGAGGCCGAGAGACGCGTTAGCATCAGCGTCCCTGCGGAAACACCCTCTCGTCTCCCGTGGGGCGGCCGCCGTGGGACTCCCACCCTCGGCCCGCGGCGGAGAGCCGCATGTCCGGTCCCAGCCCCTCTTTTCATCCGGCAGCCCCAGGCGGGACCCAGAGGCCCCTCAGCGAGGTGACCAGCCGCACCCACCGCACGCCTTCCGCTTCCGCCGGCCGGAGACCGGGCGGGGGGTCGGAGGCGAGACCCGCGTCACGTGGCGTCGCGGTCACGTGTCAGGCCCAGATTACGTGTGAGGCCGGAGCAGGGCGCACGCCTGAGCTCTCTCACTCTCGCGAGATGAACGGTGATCACGTGACGGGGCGGGGCGCGGCGCGGCGCGGCATCACGTGACAAGGCGCCGCTGGTCGCGGGGTTTGTTT
>NW_020173937.1:599787-617761 GCF_003031525.2 Neophocaena asiaeorientalis asiaeorientalis | reverse complement strand
TCGGGGGCCGGGAGCTGCGGGGCTGGGGTCGGGCCGGGCCCGGGGACTCCAGGCGAGTCGTCCCGCACCGGCCGAGGCGGCTGCGGGGGGAGGGGTCGGTCCAGGTGCCCAGAAGTGGACGACGGAGGGAGGGCCCGGCGCGGCCCTCGGGTCCCAGACCTCGGGTTGTGGGGTCAGTCGGCAGTGACTTGGTGGTTTCTGAGCGGCGTGGTTCGCGCCCTTATTTGGGGGCCCGGGTGGCCCCGGAGGGCTGCGTGCGGCTGCAGCCGGAGACGCGGGACCGCATGGGACTCGGTTTGCGCCCGACGCGGATGTCCGCGCAGGAGAATAGGGCGGGCGGCGACCCCGGCCTTGAGAGTTCGTCCTTCGGGCTTTTAACCTTCGCCCCCAGCAGCATGGCACAGAGCGCTGACGCGTGTGTTTATGTCGTTGTGAATTTTAATTACGTTATAATGACTTAAAGTTGCCCTTGAGAGTTTCGGGGAGCCCACAGTGGACAGAAGGAGAGGGGGGGCTAGGCCTGGCCTCGCAGGGGTCGTCTCCATTTCTAGTGAGTCGTCAGGAGCGCTGCCTCTTGTGTGTGTGTGTGTGTGTGTGTGTGCGCGTGTGTGCGCTGGGCCCACGGAACTCGGGAGCTGCCCGTGGGCGCCGGTGTTTTATCCATTGAGGAATTTTGCTGTCATTTATCTGTCCTAAGGAGAAAGGAATTGTGCTGACTTAAACAAGAATCACTGCGTGGTTTGATTTTTATGGCTACTGGGAGCTCTCTCTGCGGCACTTTCTCACCTGGTCCCCATGATACGGGAAGATTAAAGTGCCAGGAACTAAAAAGAGGTACCGGAGCTCACTGGTGGGCGCTCCCTTGAGTTCAGCAGACACAGAAGCAGTCTCCCAAGTACCTGCCGAGAATTCTCGAAATATCTACGCTGAAGTTCTTTTATTGTGACAGAATGAATTTTGGTTTCAGGATTTTGTTTTGCCTGTTGCATAAAATGAGTTCTTAGAGCTGCAGGACCCGTGCGGGGGTGGGTGCTCTTATCCCAGCCGCAGACCCGTTGCTCTCCCCCGCAGGTGTCATGAGTTTTGAGAGGGCCTGCTGGGACAAGCCTTGTCGTGTCAGGGCGGCTCATTGTTCTTTATTAGAAGAGCTCGCGTGCATTAGAACTGCCCATTTTGTTTCATGTTTTAAAAACTCACCTGAATGAAGAGAAGAATCCATACTTCTCTACATTGATAGCTTGGAGTATGCATGCAATTAGCTTTTTCTCTTTTTTTTATGGCCATGCCACGAGGCTTGCAGGATCTTAGTTCCCCGATCAGGGATTGAACCTGGGCCCCCAGCAGTGAAAGTGCGGAGTCCTAACCACTGGACCGCCAGGGAGTTCCCATAATTAGGTTTTTAGTGTACATTCCATCATATCTTTTAAGTTTTATGTTCAGTTAAAAATCCAACTTTTAAAAAGTTCTGTTAAGAGCCTGTATTTAGGTCTGTTTAAAATAATGTCTATTTTAATGCACAGTTTCACCGAAAAGCATCTTTTCTAAAAATATTTCAAACTTCTGAGTCACAAATTCATCCTGCTTTGATAATTAGAAAGTAAAATTTCCGTTGTGTTTTAATACTTGGTAGAAAGCATAGACAAGTGTGAACTGAAACTTCTTGATACATATGATTAAGTATGTTGCATAACGGAGCTCTTGACTGTTGATGTCACCGGGATGACCTCCTTCCCCTTTCCGAATGAAGAACTGTTGCTTCGGAAGTTTGAAAAAACGTTGTATACTGATTAATGTTACCCTTGCTTGTGGGAGTTTGCCAGTTGCCCAGGTTGGCGACCTAATTTTTCACTAGATTTGAGGTCAAATGTTTTGGGTCCATAATTTTGAATTTATATTGTTAGATCCATCCCAGGCTGTATTAGTCCTTTCTCCTCTCTGCGTCTGGAAGACTTGACTGTGTGCATGTACAGCACACGCTTCTACTGGAGCATTGGTTCTGCTGTGTTGTGATTGTTTTCACACCTGTGTCTTCCTTATGTTACAGCCTACCTCGTACGTCACATACAGTAAGTGCTCAGCACGTACAGGAAGAGATGTCCAGTGGTCCCTAACTGAATATGCACATTCGCTGTTCAGAAACGTACATTCTGCTCTCTAGAGTCTGTGACTCCGTGTCTGGGATGGAGCCTTGGTCTTTCTTTATTTCCTTTACATTTTCACAGGTGATTATGTATCACTGCTTAAGAAGAATAAAAATCCTGGGTTCAAGAAAATCGAGCCAAGAGAAATTAGAAAGTGATTTCTCTTAAACAGTTGAGCAAAGAATGTATTGACTTGTTCCTCTAGATGGCAGTTTCTTTCACATGGAAGTGAGTGTGTCGTAATTTGAAGCATATTCACTTGCTTACCAAGTGCTGGAGAGAAAGTGTGGTTCAGGTGTGGACCTCACTGTGCCACCGGCCCATGGCAAGCTCGGCGGGCACGTGCTGTGAGTCAGCAGACCCAGTTCCAGATCTGGCTCTGCACCATCACTAGCTGTGTGACCTCGAGCACAGTAGTTAACTTTGTGCTTTGGACTCCACATCTGTGAAAGGAAGTCGTCATAGTGTCCGCCTATTAAAGTTGTCACCATAGTTTATAGTTACCTGCAAGGTGCGCTACAGGTGCTAGTTAAATGAAGCGCTTATTTGACGGTTTGTGTCAGGTACCAAGGATTCAACAATAGATGAGGGCCGTGTGGCACTGAACGCGTCGATAGTAACAGCTAACACTGAAAGCAGGCTGATGCCTTGTACCCAGCGCTCCCCTTGCTTTGGCTCCCTTGGTGTTCATTTCCGTCTCACAGGTGCCTAAACCGAGGGACGTGGTGCTTCCTCTGGGCCCGGGGTCACAGTCAGTCAGTGATGGAGTCTGTCGGAGACTGAGATCTCTCATCTCAGGCAGGCGTGCTCCCACAGCTGCACCTGTTTTAGAGACTGGAGTGTCTCCAGGTGGGAGTGTTTTGAAGGAATAAGCCACTGGTTCCTCTGCGGGACCCCTGGAGAGAGGTTGGCGTGAGTCTGGCGCCCGTGCCGAAGGGGAGCAGCTCCCGGTGGTGGTGCGGGTTCTGGCTTTCAGGAGGGACACCTCTCAGATTACTGCACACATCCTAGCTGATTTGAGATGGAGGTTGTCTTTTATAGAGTTAAACACTAATTTCTGACTCTTAGCATGCGTGTTTCTCTTACCGTTTTTTTGCTGTAATGCTCTTGTAGACGTTTTTCTCGTTATGTGTTTCTCTTACAGTGTTTTGCTGTAACGCTCTTGTAGACGTTTTTCTCGTGACCAAAACTGGCTCTGGTTTCTTGTTTTAATAGTGGAAAATTTGGGGGCCTCTAGTGCTGCCGATGCTGTTTGTTTTGTGTTTCTGGGGTTTTTTTGGCCACGCCTTTCGGCATGTGGGATCTTGGTTCCCCGACTAGGGATTGAACCCGTGCCCCCTGCAGTGGAAGCGCAGAGTCCTAACCACTGGACTGCCAGATAAATCCTTGATGCTTACTTTAAGTTTGTTTTAGTAATACTAGTTTGTTGTCCTTTGAAAGCTCAGACCTTCAGCATGTTTACTAAATGAAAAAATTGACTGAAAAGTTATTTATGAAGTGTTTTCTAGTTAAGTGCTTTGAGTCAGTAGAACGTTTTTTGGTGACTTAGGGACCTATTTTATAGGAGGGTGAATTGGTAGGAGCTGGCCTGTGCGGGCCCTTGTGGGAGGTGGCCACCTGACCTGCTGTGCTGTGGCACGTGTGACAGCCTGTGGCTCCAGCGCCCGGGCCGTTGAGGGCAGCTCAGGCTTGGGGGCGCCCATGTGCACTGTGAGCTGGTTGGTGTCCGGTGTTTCTCTGGCCTCAGCGCCCAGGCTTTTGCTTCTGCTGCTGAACCTGCGTTTGCCTGGCTGGCATCTCTATAGCTCTTGTGTACTTACTCTGTCGCTCTCGGAGACATGTCTTTAAAAACCTTCACTGTAGGGCTTCCCTGGTGGCGCAGTGGTTAAGAATCCCCCTGCCAGTGCAGGGGACACAGGTTCGAGCCCTGGTCTGGGAAGATCCCACGTGCCGCGGAGCAACTAAGCCCATGCACCACAACTACTGAGCCCATGAGCCACAACTACTGAAACCCACACGCCTAGAGCCTGTGCTCCGCAACAAGAGAAGCCACCGTGATGAGAAGCCCGCGCACCACAACCAAGAGTAGCCCCCGCTCGCCACAACTAGAGAAAGCCTGCGCGCAGCAACGAAGACACAACGCAGCCAAAAAAATAAAAATTAATTAATAAAGAAAAAAAAACTTCACTGTGTCAAAAATGAGTTGTGGGATTTTCTCTAGGTTTTTAAAAGGAACGTTCATTCATTGGAAATGACTTTAGTGGAATCTTGCCGCAGTATTCGGGGGGTGGGCGGAGGTTAAAATTTGCGAAGCACAACAGACAACATTTTTCTTGTCTGCCCTAGTTTGCTTCATTTGTAGCAGTTTTTCTTTATGAACACAGATTTTGGTATTTCCTTTACCTGAGGCTTACAGGAGGGTATGCAGGGTTTCTGTCTATACTGTTCGCTTTAGGCTTAAGTAGTAGTTGCTCTGAAGGTTTTATTTGGTGACGGTCCCAAGGGTGAAGTGAACTGGGTTCACTGGACTTCAGAATGAAAGCTAGTTGGCTGTCCTGGGAGCATGCTGCCTGGGTCACATGTACCCTTAGAGCCGTCATAGCCAGACGTGCCGCTGCTTGATGAAGGGCGTGCAGGGATCTTAGCTGCAGAAACAAGGAGGTGTGTTCCTGGGAGTGTGGCAGTGCCCGGTGCCGGTTGGTGGCTGCTTGGCTTTAGGATGGTCAGGACACCTGCCGTCTGTGAAAGAACCCTGTGCTAAGGTGTGTGGCTGACTCAGATGGGAGCGCATTTGCTGCTAAGCTGCTTGCTCGGGGTTTTGGGGTGTGGCCCTGGCCCTGAGAACTAGCTCAGTGGTGGCCACTCCAGGTTGGAGGACCTGTGACAGCTGCCTTCCGCCCCTTCCCTCAGGCACTTGGCGGCTATACCTACAGAGGCGTAGTGGTGTTCTAAGGTCACACAGCCAAGTCCAGGTCCAGTGGAATTACTGTATTTTGAGGACCTTCTGGATACGCGCAAAGAGCTCTGATCTTCGGGTCTGCGGCTTTTCTTGCCACGTCGCCAGTCCACGAGAGGCAAGAGCAGAGCCGACTCGTATTAAGTAGCGATTTGGGTCCACGGGGTTTCTGTAGAAGGTCAGCATTTAGTTTATGTGGAGTCCTGCCCTCAGGACTCCACCCCGCGTCCCCGAGATCCTCTGAGGAACAAGCGTGGGCAGCCTGGGTCCGGGGTGGCTCAGAAGTTGGCCTGTGACTTCCCGGCACGTATTTTGAAGAAAAGCATTGAAGAGCTAATGACGGGTTGGCAAACTGATGGGATGGGTTTAGAGAGAACGTTTTCAGACCAGTCTCCAGGAGGGACAGAAGCCCAGCTGAGCCCCACCTGCGGGACCTGTGTGTCTAGTTCTTCAGCGATTTAAGTAGCTTTCCTAGTAACAACTGTATTGCCGCAGCTGTAGACAACCAACATTTTCTAAAAGGGGTTTGGTCATTTCTGTCTTTCCTGGAGTTAGCAGGCCTCGTGCATGGTGCGTCAGCTGTGTTTGTGGTGAAAGATGGCAACGGGACAGCTTGTATCATGGCCGACTTCTCTGCTGCCTTCCTGATCAGCTATGACACCCAGAACGGTTCTAAGGTAGGAAACACCAGGGCCCTTCATGCCTTGCTTGTGTGTGTGATCATTTAACCTGCCTTGACAGTCTTACACGTGTGTGTGTTTCTTGTATGTTACACGTGCTGTGTCTCACAGGCTGTTAGTACCCGTAATAGTCTATGCATTGTATATGCTGAGGATGCAGTCATATTATACGAACCGTTTCATGCTCACTCTTTTATTGTGAGCATTTTTCCAGTTTTCTTCCTGATTATCTTTTGTAATCACAACGTAGTACTTCATTATGCTAATCACGCTAATTTACTAACCCATCCCCTGTAACTAAGTTCCTTATATTCTTTTTGTGCCCGGTGTACAGCTCTGTGAATATAGCTTTTTTGATCTGTTGAATCTGCTATAGGTAAACTGTTATGCTCCAAGAATCGTGTGTAAACAGGTGCTCGAGGTGCAGTGCCCCTCTACTCGTTTGATTAGAATGTCCCTTTTGGTTTTGTTAAAACAGCTTTGCGCCTCTGCAGGATGAGAAAGGCTTTTTGCATTTACCAGATCCCTAACAAATAAGCAGCATTTCTTTGTTAAGTCTTCCTCCGTGAATTACCTGTTAGTGGACTTCTCACTTTCTCTTTCCATTTAATATTTGTTCTTGTAAACATACTCTTATATTTTGTTTTCAGTGCTTTGTTGAAGCAGTGTTTTTCCTTACCCATCTCCACATCCAAGGCACCGTATCTGTTTTCCGGCACTTGGAGGGCAGTGGGGGCCCAGGGCCGCTGGGAGGACGAGTGGCTTCTTCAGAGCTTCTGGACATGACGGCTGCCTGGCCTCCTCAGTTCATTGGCCCTGTCTTGATATAAATGTGGTCTCTATCGGAACAGGAGAAAGCAGGGAAAAAACTTCATTCCACAGAAATGTCTCCAGTTGTAAAGACTTGTCCAAGCACCTTTTATTTATTTTTAAATTTTTTTTAAATTTTTTTTTTTAACGTGGACCATTTTTAAAGTCTTTATTGAATTTGTTACAGTATTGCTTCTGTTTTATGTTTTGGTTTCTTGGCCACAAGGCATGTGGGATCTTAGCTTCCCAACCAGGGATTGAACCCGCACTCCCTGCATTGGAAGGCGAAGTCTTTAACCACTGGACCACCAGGGAAGTCCCCTAGGCACCTTTTATTCTAATTTCTACTTCACTTCTTTTTGTTTGGATTTTTTAAAACATTGTTTCATTATATACTAATCGCGTACACAAATGGGAACATCCGTTTGTAATGTGCCTTCCCACTTCACAGTGTGTCTTTGTCACAGGCATGGTCTGTTCATCAGGACAGTGCTAGGACAGCTTCCCACGGGTCCTTCACCCAGTCCGGTTCATCGAGATGAGCTTTGGTGGTTTTGTAGTTGTTTGTTTTGCTTATAATAGTTAATTCAGACAATTCTGCAGTAAACTCCCTCTTCTCTTTGTTTAGAGAGACATATTCTTTAAATACACTTTTCTATGGCAAACATGAGGTAATGGCTTTTTTCAGATAAAGATATCAGCTCATCCTGAAGCCCAGCGTGAATTATTTCACTTTACTGAGATAACTGTAGTTTTACTTCTCTTGTAAATGAAAATCATATTAATGAAGAACAGTTTTAAATTAGTGAGTAATTAGGTCACCCTTGCCTTGCACTTGAGTTACTTTCTGGTCTATTACTTGATATGTAATACTGACTTTCATGTTTTTCGTTTTTATTGAAAATGAATGCATTAATAGTGACATCTGAGATGGAGCTGGGGTCGGGGCATGTGTCAGATCTTTGGTGTTTCTGAACCCCTTTAGTAACCTGCACCCTAATTGTGTTCCACTGTCATCATGTTTGTTCCAGAACGTGACCTTTGAGCTGCCGGCCAGTGCAGAAGTATTAAATAGCAGCTCTTGTGGCAAAGGAAATGCTTCTGACTCCAGTCTCGTGATCGCTTTTGGAAGAGGCCATACGCTGACCCTCAATTTCACAAGAAATGCAACACGTTACAGTGTCCAGCTGATGCGTTTTGTTTATAACTTGTCAGATACAGGGATTTTCCCCGATTCGAGCTCCAAGGGTAAGAACCAATATGGACCAATTATGGGGTGGAAAAAACTGGGTCGGGGGAGTATCTAAAATTGCTTCTAAGCACTTCCAGGAGTTAAAGATCGATTTTTTTTTTTTCGTGTAGAAACCAAGACTGTGGAATCCGTAACCGACATCAAGGCAGACATAAATAAAAAGTACAGGTGTGTGAGCGGCAAGCAGATCAGCCTGCACAACGTGACCCTCACGCTCCGTGACGCCACCATTCAGGCCTACCTCTCCAACGGCAACTTCAGCAGGGAGGGTGAGGACCACCCCGGCCCAGCCCCCGTGGGTGCCCGGGGAGACCTGCGCGTCCTCGGAGAGCTGCCCCTGCCCCTCGGTCTTCAGAGAAGGTTACCTCTTTCGGTGAGGGTGGATTAAAACAGGCTAAAGGGGCAAAGCAGTTCAAACCCTCTCTCTTCCCTTGTTACAGAGCTAATGGGGTCAGGGTTGTAGGCTCTCCTTCAGCTCAAGCCGCTGTCTCTACACAGAGACCTCACCTAACCTCAGTCCAGCTTGGGCAGGCCGGGGGCAGGGGTGGGAGCGACCAGGGGGGCCTTTCAGGGGTGCACCCACCAGACCCAGTGGTCTCAGGTGAGGTAGTCGACAGCTTGTTTCCTCACCTGCGAAGTGAGGATGCTCACCTGTCTGCGGAGGGTGTGAGGACTCGCAGGAAGCTCCTGCCGAGTGCTTCTCTGGGTGCCGGCCGGAGTCTGTGGTAGAGGGTGTCGTTTTCCTGACTGCGGTTCTCCACATCCTGCCTGGCAGCTCACTGTCATTTCCTTAGGGGGAGGGAGGTGTTCCCACTGTCGTTCTCTGTGT
Organism: Neophocaena asiaeorientalis asiaeorientalis; assembly: GCF_003031525.2. NCBI lineage: Eukaryota > Metazoa > Chordata > Mammalia > Artiodactyla > Phocoenidae > Neophocaena > Neophocaena asiaeorientalis. Next base: position 609,093 of record NW_020173937.1, on the reverse strand, counting down.
TTAAGCCTTGCCCCGTGGCCTTCCCTGGTGGCTCGGAAGCAGCTGGGGTGCCTGCTGACCCCACCGCCCTCCACGCGGCCAGCTGCAGCCCTGGGCTGGCAAGGGCCTCTGGGCTCTGTACAGCCAACAACTAAAAATGGTGTTTTTGCTTATAGATGAACGTTAAAAAATAACGTTTCACAACACATGAAAATGATATAAAATGAAGTTTTACTGATCATAAGCAACATTTTATTGGGACACAGCCGTGACCACTCGCTCACCCATTCCTGTGGCTGCTCTCTCACTCTCACATGGCAGAGCCAGGTTGGGACAGGCGCTACAGCCCCCGTGTCCGGCAGGATCGGATGCTAGCCCCGTGCCCGCCACAGTATTGACGTGCATTCATCTTTCCGTCTTTCATGTTTGATGTGTGGATTCTTGTCAGCTCTTCTGAGAGAGTTAGAAGTTCAAAACAGAAATTGCTTTTCAGTGAAGTTTATCACACGTCTCACCTCCTGCCCAGTTTGGCCTTACTAACGTTTTCATTCCTTGGGAACCTTGAGTCTCACTCCCAGTCTAGCTCAGGTGCAGGCCGTGCTAGAACGTCTCTTTCCACTTGAAACTTCGTCAGTGCAACGTGCAGGTTTATCTGAGTATCTGCAGCTGCCGGGAGGCCAGCAGGGGCCTTCGGGGTACACGAGCTTCTGAGAGCTGTGAGAAGGGCACTGGGAAGTGCGCAGCCCCGCCCCTCCCCCTCCTCCCCTGCCACCACCCCTGGGCTCCCCGCCTCCCAGAGGCCTCCCCGGGGGAGAACGCACGTCCCTGTGGGAGGGACTTTGGTATCTGCCGTAGGTGTCAGGCTGGTTAACACAGGTAGAAGGGAGAGGGCTGTCACCCACACACATTCTAAACTCCTGAGGTTTTCTGACTGGCGGTTAGTAAGAGCTTCGTGGAGACAGCAGGTCACACGTTACAATGGCTCAGTGGTCGGGTAGACAAGGACTTGGAGACTGGCCTGTTCTCTTCATTTGTCTTAACGTGGTTTGTGCATTTAGTCATTTGTGTCCTGTGACAATTGATAAGTAAGTGATAAAACTGCTTTTAAAAGCACCGGTGTCCCAGCGTCTACCTGCAGCTTAGCTCCAGGAGGAAGGCAGCAGTGCCAGCCGGGGCCCCTGGGGCCAGGCATCTCGGGGGTGCTCACCCAGCTGAGCCCACCTCCCAGAGCTTGGGTTTTGTTTCCCTTTTTTGCCCTCTTTCTTCTCTAGAATAATGCACTTTCCTCTACAAGTTGTGTGAAGGCCGGCGGGGCAAGGTGACCCTCAGGGTGGGCTGAGTTACCCGTGTCCCGGTCCTCTGGGGTGGACGTGGAGTCCGCAGCTGGAAAGGAGTGCAAGCTGGACTTGAGCTTCTGCTGGTGGACGGGTTCCAGCCGCTTCCCGAGCGGCTCCCACCCTGGGGGTTTGGGCGGGCTTCCGTGGCTTGGCCTAGGAGACCCGTGGGAAGGGTCGGAGTTGGATGGAGATCGTGTATGACCATTAGTGCTAAGCTTGCCTACTGTCCACGGAAACAAAGTGGTAAAAGGAAGAGCCTTGGGCTTCCCTGGTGGCGCAGTGGTTGAGAGTCCGCCTGCCGATGCAGGGGACACGTGTTCGTGCCCCGGTCCGGGAAGATCCCACATGCCACGGAGCGGCTGGGCCCATGAGCCATGGCCGCTGAGCCTGCGGATCCAGAGCCTGTGCTCCGCAACGGGAGAGGCCACAACAGTGAGAGGCCCGCGTACCACACAAAAAAAAAACAAAAACAAAAGAAGAGCCTGGGTTGGGGGTGCCGGATGCCCTGGGGTTCGGGACATTCGCTAACCTTCAGAGAAGGCGTGTCTGGCCCGTCAGCCCCTGTGGAACATGTACAGTTACTTTTCAGCTTTTGCCTCAGTCAGCTTTGATTTTGAATATAAATTTTTGTCGTAAGCAGTCATGGTGGGTCAGATTCTGAGGGACGGGGTCGTATGCACACCTTCAGTGTGTCCTCCGGGGGCGCCCTGTGCCCTCCCCTGTCGGGGAGGGGCCGCCCGCATCTCCTGATTGTGTCTCTTGCCACTGGGCTCCCACTCGCCCCCTCGCTGGGCCCTCCGCCCGCCCTGGGTGAGCGCCCACAGCAGTTGGCTGACCCCGGGCACGGAGACTTGGCTCCATCCTTGACCAGTAGGGCCGTCTGGTGCCCGTCCTTCCCGGGGCCGCTGTCATTCTCCTGGGGGCACCACGCCGATGGTCCGGGCTGGCGATGGTGTGTGTGTCCGGTGTCCGTCCCCGCGGAGGCCAGGCACTTGGGGCCGCTCTGCTGCCGTCTCTGGGACCGTTTCCAGCCCAGCGCCTGGCACAGGAGCTCGGAGAACGTATATGTGAATTGTTGCCGTTGCAAGTGGCCTGGGTCCCCAAAGCACGGGAGGGAGTTGAGGTTTTGTTCTGACCTCACGGGGGGAAGGTTTGTCCTGCAAGGGAGGGTGTCCTTGCAGACGAGGGGCCAGGTCGAGCGTCGCCGAGGTGACCTGCTCCCGTCCAGGGTTCCAGAGCAGCGTTAGTTAGCCCGCGTCTGCCTGGAGGCCTGGAGGTTGTGTTCTGTGGGGCGGGGGCCCTTGAGAACGTCAGCTGGCGCCCAGGGTGGGCTCGGGGTCCAGGGTTCCGGGAGGTCCTGAGGCGGCGGCACGACTCACCCCACCGTCCCCACAGAGACGCACTGCGAGCAAGACGGGCCCTCGCCGCCCACCCCGACGGCGCCACCCCGGCCCTCGCCCACTCCGGCGCCCGAGAGCCCCTCGGTGTCCAAGTACAACGTGAGTGGCACCAACGGGACCTGCCTGCTGGCCAGCATGGGACTGCAGCTGAACATCACCTACAGGACAAGGGGCAACACGGTAGGCCGGCCGGAGCCCTCCTCCCCGCCCTAAGCCTTGCGGACCGGGCGTCCCGGGGTGGGTCGCGGGTGCTGCGTGTCCTGAGCTGCTCAGCTGGACCCCCGTCCCACCTGGGCCACTGTATGTGCAACGGCAGGGTTGAGTCTCCCGACCCAGGCTGTCGTGCGGCCCCAAAGCCTCGAGTGTGTTGCCACCACAGGACGGGTGTGCTGGCCTGGGAGGTGGTGGGATTTTCTTGGACGCTTTACTGCTCGGACACTTGGGCTGTCTTTCTGCTCTTCCCTTGAGATGACGTTTCTCCCTGAGGGCGAGAGTCTGGGGATGGAGACGGGACGCCTGCTGCTGCAGGGACGTGAAAGCAGCCGGCAGTACCAGGAGGACCGTCTGGCATCCGCACTCTGCCCGTGGGAACTTGTCATGTTTCCTTCTGGGTTTGGTTCACGTGAACGTGGCTTTGGAGCCGCTGCTTCGGGGCTGCCCGTGTCCCCTCAGGAGCGCAGGCCCGGGGGGAGGGGAAGCCGACCTCTTGGCTCTTCTAACTAGACGGTGACCAGAGAGTTCAACATCGACCCCAACAAGACCACCTTCGGGGGGAGCTGCACAGCCCAGCTGGTGACCCTGGCGCTCCGCAGCGGGAACCTGCTCCTGGTGCTGCAGTTTGCGATGGTGAGGGCCCCCCGGCCTGCCTCCTGGACCCTCGGCCCCACCCGCGTCTGTCAGCAGACGCCTTGCGCTTATCCCGCAGACGGGGCAGGGGCGACCCGGGGCCTCAGGTGCTGTCCTCCGCCCATCCTGGGGGCGGCGTCTCTGTGCCCTCTGCTCTTCATGCCTGCCTGGGAAGGGCCGCGTGTGCGGTTAGCAAAGGAGTGAGGGAAGAGCCCCTGGTGGGTGTTCGTGGTACACTCTGCAGGTGAGCTGCTGGGTTTCTCCTGATGAAGTTCAATTTCCCTAGGAAGTTAGATGTTGACTTTTCTGGAACGTAGCTCCTTCAGTCCGCATCTTATCAGAGTCTGATTCTGTAACAAGGTCTCTAAGGAGCTGATCAGGATTCTTGTTCCCGAGACGACAGGCTGCCTTTTATGGGCTGGGCGCTCTGCAGTTTCCTTCTGAAGCTACGGGCGCGGGAGGCCACCTTTATCACCAGCCCCCCCACCTCCCCAGGCCTGACGGTGACTGATTGTCGTCTTCTCCGTAGAATGCAAGTTCCAGCCGGGTTTTCCTGCAGGAAGTCCAGCTTAATATGACTCTGCCCGATGCCAGAGGTAAGACCGCACCCGCCCCCCGACCAGCATGCCTATGCGGGTGCCCCAAGGCACTCACCCCTGCTGCCTTTGCAGAGCCCACCTTCTGGGCCACCAACAACTCGCTGAGGGCGCTGCAGGCCGCCGCCGGGAACTCCTACAAGTGCAACGCCGAGGAGCGCGTGCAGGTCACCGAGGCGTTCTTCCTCAACATATTCAGAGTGTGGGTCCAGGCGTTCCACGTGGACGGGGACAGGTTTGGGCCTGGTGAGTAGGCGAGGGCGTGGTAGCTGACGGCTGGGGGACCCCTTTCAAGTCTGAGATGTTAGCGCCAGTTCTGCTGCCTGCGCCACCTGGCCTCTGCGCGCTCCAGCCCGCCTGCGGGTGTGCTCACGCCGCCCTTTGAGCAGAGGGCTGGTGAGAGCCTTCCGCGCGGGAGCGTGTGGGCAGCTGGGCCGTGTGTCTCCACAGTGGAGGAGTGCCAGCGGGACGCACGCAGCATGCTGGTCCCCGTGGCCGTGGGCGGTGCCCTGGCAGCGCTGGTCCTCGTCGTCCTCATCGCCTACCTCATCGGCCGGAAGAGGAGCCACGCCGGCTACCAGACCATCTAGCCGGCCGGCCACCCGCGCCCGCCGCGGGCCAGCAGCAGCTGCGCAGCCTCGGGCCCTTCCCTGGGCTCAGGTTGCTGCCAAGGGGGCACCCTTCCTTGCAAACTGGTTTTCAAATCTGCTTCGTCCAGTGTGAAGCTCATCCGGCCACATTTACTATGCACAAAAGAGTAACTATGGAAATGACGGTGTTAATTTTGCTAACTGGGTTAAATATTTTGCTGACTGGTTAAACGTTAATATTTACCAAAGTAGGACTCTAAGGGGGGTGGGGGGTAAGAGAGTTTTCTAAAGGGGCACTGGCTCCGCTGTCATTTGGCTTTTTAAGAGTCCGGTGTTTGGTGTCTTCACTCTTTACTCAGACGTAAGCCTTACAAAGGGAGAGTCTCTGGTCTTAATGCTTTGAGGAAGGCTGGTGGCTGTGAGCCTGACACGAAGAAATGAGTAGGAACGAGGATCGCAGGGCAGGCGTAAGAAGGAGCATCAGGGCTCGCGGGCGCCGGGTCCCGGGCTTCCCACGCGCTGCCACGCAGAGCTGGCACTTCTTAGCGCTGCCACTCAGAGCTGGCACTTCTTAAGACAGAAAAGTGGGCGTTTACTTTCTTGTGGAGTGATTTTCCGTCTTCTGTTGGAGGTTTGGGGTGATCCTTTGTCTGCACTGTGTACAATAAGCGTTTCACTCTGATTCATCGCTTGCAGCTCGGTGGGCTGTGTGCTGAGGACCGTACCCTCCTGGGACGCGTTGCCGTAACGATGCTAATAAAATGTCTGTTTGTTTGTCTGTCTGGGCCTCATGCTTTCGTCAGCTCCCGGCGAGAGGTCACGATGGGCGTGCGGTGGGCAGGGTGTGCCTGGGGGGCTGCCGTGTGGCTGGTCCTCTGGGTGGCAACTTGAGGAAAGGCCAGTCTTCGGTGGCTCAGGGGACAGATCACCCCATGGAAGATAGGCCCTTACCTGTTCCCCCGGGTCAGCGGCCGCCGAGGGGGAGCTGGGGCCCCAGTTAGAAGAGACCCGCGCCCTCGGAGGACCCACAGGCCTTGCTGAGGCCGAGCGCAGCCTGCCTGCGGGTGGCCTCGTGCGGCCTGTACTGTGCAGCCGTCCCTTGAGACCAGGCTCAGCGGAGCAGGGCCCGTGAGGGACGCTGAGGTGGGGTAGGACGCGGCCGCCCAGCAGCAGCCCAGCCGCAAGTGGCGTGAGCTGCGTCATCGTCCTGCGTGTCCATCTCCGCTTCTCTGCGGTGTGGGTGGTACAGGCCTGAGCCCGGAGAGACCAGCAGCCGGCCCGTCCCGCAGGGTCACGTCTTGGCAGGCGGGGTGGGATTGTGGCATCACATACGGTAGGAACGCGTTAAGTTAAACCCAGCGTGGAGGTGGTGCATCTGCCTTCGTGGAGCCCCGGGCAGTGATGCGCCCCAGGCCCTAGCAGTGCTGCTGGTGAGCTCCCACGGAGGGGAACCCGTCGTGTGGTTCCTTCCAGGAAAAGCCCACCTGTCCCCGTGTGTCCTGTGCAGGACAGCCTGCCCGGGCTGTGGGTTTCTCAGCCAGAGGTAGAGCCTCCAGAGGGAGGGAGGCGGGGCCAGGGTGGAGGTTCAGGGCCTGCAGCCCTGAGCGGAGGGGTTTCGCTGGGGGCATCTTCTCCCTCCAGGGGTCCGGGATGACGCAGCCCAGATCTGACTTGCAGGCCTTAAATCTTACACGCATACATCTGGTTTATTCTTCACGTAACACGATAATTAAAAAAAATCATTGGAAAAACTTACCTTCTACAGCGAGGTCACGTGCGCAAACCTCCCCTGGAGGCCACTGCTCTCCTGCAGGAAGGACGGTAAGTACCGGCACCAGTGACACTGATGCAGAAGTCACTGCTAGGGGTTAGTTTTCAGTGGCTGGTGAGCCGACGGACTGACAGGTGCCGACGGAATAAACAACCGCACACGTCACGTGTATATTATCAGTGTCTCAGGTAAAAATATATATTTAGAAACACGAAGAGCTAGACTTGAAGAGCTACGTTACAGAATGACAAATTGCTCCCGGCTGGAGTGTGGAGGGTGGCGGCCCGATGCCCTGAAGGCTGGTCAGCCCTGCGCCAGCAGCTGGGCCCGGCAACGCTCCCTCAGCCTGGCGATGCTGGCCCGGGACAGGCTCCCAGGCTCCGAGAAGATTTTCTGGAACAGAAAGGGATTAGTTTAGATCCCGCAATGCGTTTCCCCTTCCTGCCCCTGGTAAAGGCTGGGCTGAGGCCCGTTGGTCAGTGAGCGAAGGAAGGTCACCTGTTTCCATCACTTTTTAAAACCGTAAGGATGATAGTGACAATAACTCAACCATCAGCCCAGACACTGCCCGAAGAGTCTGCGGCTTCCCCATGCGGCCAGTCGGCCAGCCGCGGCGCTGGGAACGCACAGCCCCTTTGACCTTCACCCCAGGAGGGCAGGGGCCTGGGGAGCCCGGTGGGGCGGCCGGAGTTTGGAGCAGAGAAGGGTTTACTGCGGGGCCGAGCAAGCAGAACGGGCGGCTCGTGCCCCCAAAAGGCCCAAACTCCCGGAAGGGTTTCAGCAAAGCATTTTCAAGACCAGATGGGGGAGGGGGTCCCAGGATGTGTGATCAGCTGCTCTGCACAGTTATCTGGTTGACGGTGAGGTCACAGGGTCACATTATCAATCCTCAGGCGCCTCAGGGGGCTGGGGGCAACACTCCTTGGTGGTTTAGCATCTGAAAAACTCAGGAAACGTGCGTGAGATACCATTATCTGGGTACCTCGGAGGAGCCACAGCAGAGGAGGTGGGGGAGGGGTCTGCCCTGGGAAGGCCCACAGGGTCTTGCTTCGTTACACTTGGGTCACGTTTAGTACTTTAAAAATTTTGAATCCAATCCATAAAATGTCTCAGATTCTGAAGTCTGAGGCTCTGAGCTCCTGGAATTAAAATTCGGTAACGTCTTGTCCAATTTTCATTCTTTTGGTGTTTCTTTGTTTTTGTGGTAAAACCCACATATTGGGTTGGCCAAAAAGTGCCTTCGGTTTTTAAAAATAAAAGACGTTTTTCATTTTCACCAAGAACTTTATTGAGCAACGTATTCGCCCTTTTGCTCCACTACCTTCTGCCATTTTCCAGGCAACTTCATGATTCCGTCATCCCCAAACTTTTACCTTTCTGAGCAAAGAACTGTCCCAGGTGCCTCTTACAGTCTTTCAGGGAATTGAATTTTTTTCCATTAAGAGAATTTTGTAAAGACCAAAATAAATGGAAATCCGAAGATACAACATCTGGTGAATACCGAGGATGAATCAGAACTTACAAACTCTAACAAGCTGTAACAGCCTTTGCCTGGTCATTAAAGAAACATGCGGTCTTGCATTATCCTGGTGGAAGATTATGTGTTGTTTTCTGTTGACTAATTCTGGACGCTTCTCATCGAGTGCTGCTTTCAGTTGGTCTCACTGGGAGCAGTACTTGTTGGAATTAATCGTTTGGTTTTCCGGAAGGAGCTCATAATAGAGGACTTCCAATCCCACTATATACACAGCATCACCTTCTTTGGATGAACACTGGCCTTTTGAGTGGTTGGTGATGGTTCATTTCACTTGCCCCACAATCTCTTCCATTCCACATTATTGTACAGTATCCACTTTTCATTGCCCATCACAATTTGTTTTAAAAACGGAACGTTTTCATTACGTTTCTGCAGAGAATTGCATGTGGAAATATGGTCAAGAAGGTTTTTTTTCCGCTTAACTTATGTGGAACCCAAACATCAAAGCGATTCACATAACCAAGCTGGTTCAAATGATTTGCGTTTGATTTGGAGATTTGAGTACGTCTGCTATCTTCCACGTGGTATAACATTGACTGTTCACAGTTAATGTCTCGATTTGATCGCTGTCAACTTCAACTGGTCTACTCGACTGTGGAGCATCGTCCAGCGAGAAACCTCCAGCACGAAACTTGGCAAACCACTTTTGGCACGTTCCGGCAGTCACAGCACCTTCTCCATATACTGCACAAATCTTCTTGCATTTTGGTTGCGTTTTTACCTTTATTGAAATAATAAAGCATAATATGCTGAAAATGTTGCTTTTTTCGTTCCATCTTCAATATTAAAATGGTTGCACAAAAATTCACCAATTTTGATGTCTTTTCTTAAAAGGATGCTGATATGACAGCAGTCACAATACAATCTAACAAAATTGTTTTTTTTTTAACATGTCTTTACTGGAGTATAACTGCTTCACAATGCTGCGCTAGCCTCTCTGCACAGCAAATGAATCAGCCGCATGCACACATACCTCCCCACATCCCCTTCCTCTTGCGTCTCCCTCCCACCCTCCCTAGCCCACCCTTCCATGTGGTCGCAAAGCACCGAGCTGATCTCCCTGTGCTCTGCGGCTGCTTCCCACTGGCTATCTGGTTAACATTTAGTAGCATATATATGTCCATGCCACGCTCTCACTTTGCCCCAGCTTCCCCTCCCCATCCCCTGCCTTGTCCTCAAGTCCATTCTCTCTGTCTACATCTTTATTCCTGCTCTGCCATTAGATTCATCAACACCATTTTTTTTTTTTT
>NW_020173937.1:583612-599660 GCF_003031525.2 Neophocaena asiaeorientalis asiaeorientalis | reverse complement strand
ATTTCTCTAATAATTAGTGATGTTGAGCATCTTTTCATGTGTCTCTTGGCCATCTGTACGTCTTCTTTGGTGAAATGTCTATTTAGGTCTTCTGCCCAATTTTTAATTCGGTTGTTTGTTTTTCTGAAATTGAGCTCCATGAGCTGTTTATATATTTTGGAGATTAATCCTCTGTCCGTTGTTTCATTTGCAAATGTTTTCTCCCATTCTGAGGGTTGTCTTTTCGTCTTGTTTATGGTTTCCTTTGCTGTGCAAAAGCTTTTAATTCGGTCCCATTTGTTTATTTTTGGTTTTATTTTCATTACTCTAGGAGGTGGGTCAAAAAAGATCTTGCTGTGGTTTATAGCAGAGTGTTTTTCCTATGTTTTCCTCTAAGAGTTTTATAGTGTCTGGTCTTACATTTAGGTCTTTAATCCATTTGGAGTTTATTTTTGTGTATGGTGTTAGGGAGTGTTCTAATTTCATTCTTTTACATGTAGCTGTCCAGTTTTCCCAGCACCACTTATTGAAGAGGCTGTCTTTTCTCCATTGTATGTTCTTGCCTCCTTTGCCGTAAATTAGGTGCCCATATGTGGGTGGGTTTATCTCTGGGCTTTCTATCCTGTACCATTGAACTATATTTCTGTTTTTGTGCCAGTACCATACTGTCTTGATTACTGTAGCTTTGTAGTATAGTCTGAAGTCAGGGAGCCTGATTCCTCCAGCTCCGATTTTCGTTCTCAAGATTGCTTTGGTAATTCAGGGTCTTTTGTGTTTCCATACGAATTGTAAAATTTTTTGTTCTAATTCTGTAAAGAATGCCATTGGTAATTTGATAGGGATTGCATTGAATCTGCAGATTGCTTTGGGTAGCATAGTCATTTTCACAATATTGATTCTTCCAATCCAAGAACACTGTATATTTCTCCACCTGTTTATGTCATCTTTGATTTCTTTCATCAGTGTTTTATAAAGTTTTCTGAGTACAAGTCTTTTGCCTCCTTAGGTAGGTTTATTCCTAGGTATTTTATTCTTTTTGTTGCGATGGTAAATGGGATTGTTTCCTTAATTTCTCTTTCTTATTTTTCATTGTTAGTGTATAGGAATGCCAGAGATTTCTGTGCATTAATTTTGTATCCTGCAACCTTACCAAATTCATTGATTAGTTCTAGTAGTTTTCTGGTGGCATCTTTAGGATTCTCTACGTATAGTATCATGTCATCTGCAAACAGTGACAGTTTTACTTCTTTTCCAATTTGTATTCCTTTTCTTTCTTTCTCTTCTCTAATTGCTGTGGCTAGGACTTCCAAAACTCTGTTGAACAAAATTGTTTTGAATGAAGTTAAAGACAGTTAAGTGCTACTAGAGCCATCTTACGGAGAAAACGACGAACCTCTTGGCCCACCCAATAATTTACATCCTAGCCACTCCAGGTGTGTGTCTGGGTGGTGTAAGCTATGTTCACATGTTGGGCATCAGATCTCCAGAACCTTCTCATCTTCCCAAACCCAACTCTGTCCCCAGCACCCCGCTTCTGTCTCTATGAATCTGACTCCTCCAGGGGCCTCACATATGTGGAATCAGACAGTTTTTGTCCTTTTGTGACAAATTACCAAGCATAATGTCCTCCAGGTTCATCCACGTGGTAGCAGGTATCAGGACCTTCCTTTTCGAGGCTGGATAAAATCCCGCTGCATGGATGGACCATATCTTGTTTATCCATGCATCTGTATGGGCATTCAGGTTGTTTCCATGCCTTGGCTATTGTGATGCTGCAATGAACGTGGGCGGGCTGGGGTCGGTCTCTTAGAGACCCTGATTTCATTTCCTTTGGATAAGTGCCCAGTAGTGGGATTGCTGGATCTTATGGTAGTTCTATTTTTAGTCTTTTGAGGACCTCCATACTGTTTTTCACAGTGCCTGCACCAATTTACATTCCCACCAACAATGTATGAATAGGGTTCCCTTTTCTCCACATCCTCACCAACGTTTGTTATTTGTGGTCTTTCTGATGATGGCCATTCTGCCAGGTGTGAGGCGATAGCTCATTGTGGTTTTGACTTGCATTTCCCTGATGACGAGTGATACTGAGCATCTTTTCGTGTACCTGTTGGCTACCTGTATGTCTTTTTTGGATAGGGTCTACTCAGGCCCTCTGCCCATTTAAAACTTTTTAAAAAACATTTTGGCCATGCTGCACGGCATGTGGGATCTTAGCTCCCTGACCAGCGATCAAACCTGTGCCCCCTGCATTAGAAGCGTGGGGTTTGAAGCACTGGACCGCCAGCCAAGTCCCTCTGCCCATTTTTCTTTTTCTTTTTTAAAAATTTATTTATTTATGGCTGTGTTGGGTCTTCGTTGCAGTGCGTGGGCTTCTCTTGTTGTGGAGCACAAGCTCTAGGTACGCGGGCTTCAGTAGTTGTGGTATGTGGGCTCAGTAGTTGTGGCTCGCAGGCTCTAGAGCACAGGCTCAGTAGTTGTGGCGCATGGGCTTAGCTGCTCCGCGGCATGTGGGATCTTCCCAGACCAGGGCTCGAACCTGTGTCCCCTGCAGTGGCAGGCGGATTCTCAACCACTGCGCCACCAGAGAAATCCACTCTGCCCATTTTAAAATGTAATTCCTTGGCTCCTTGCTGCGCTGTGGTCTCTGTGTGTCTGGATGTTGACCCCTTAGCAGCCGTGGTTTGCACAGTCTCTCCTGTTCTGTGAGTTCCCTCTTCACTCTGCTGCTGGTGTCCATTGCTGCACAGAAGCCCTGATTTTGCTTTTGCCCTTCCTGCGTGGGCTCTTTTCGTTTTGACTCTGCCCGCAGCAGCTCGGAAGCCGGTCGGGGCCGTCGGTGAGCAGACTAAGCAAGGAAGAAACCAGATTTGAGAAGTGGCAGCAGGAAGGGACTCAGACTTGCTCCCAGTAACAGAGAAACTGCTTCACAACGAGGAGGAGAGAAGGTGCCTGGGGGGCGGGGTGGGAGCACCTGGGAGCAAGTTCTGAGTGGGCGATGACCTGAGAACAGACTCTTCAGATGCGTTCAGCTGTCCTCTTCCCGTTACGTTGCTCTCAGCTGCCAATGAGATCACGGCTTTCATTCTCAACGAAATTCTAGATGTTCTCACACAGGATTTCAGAGAGGTTTGACCTATGAACTGCAGTTTTGCTGAAATGCATATACAACTTTGTAGCGACCCCTGAGAAAATAAGACCAGGGCCACCTCCCTGCCAGCGTCCCATGATGGCCACACCTGTCGTGGGCAGACACATGTCTTTACGCAGTGGCTTTTCTGCCGTGTGGGGAGGCCACCCCGCCAATCCTCTGCGTCCACTCAGCTCACAGGGCCCAGAACACCTTTGGGCTGGAACACCGGCCACACCCGCCGTGGACACACGTCCGCCTGCAGCCATCACACAAGCAGGCCAGGCGCCCGCACTAACTGAGCACCTACTGTGTGCGGGGGCCCTGCTCCACACAGACAGACTCGCACCACCTCGGAAGCATCAGCCTGAGTCCGAGGGCCGGACGCCAAAGTTGCACTGTCTGGCTCTATTTGTGCCAAAGTCCAGGAGGCCGAGCCACGGGGACAGAGCGGGGCATTAGCTGGGGCTGGGGCGCCCCTTGGGGAGAAGAAAACGCCTGGGCCCAGCAGCACAGCTGCACCACCCGCTGAGCGGAAGGCACTGAAGAGCTCTGAAACCTCCAGGTAAAGGGTGAATTGTACCGGGGCCTTCACTCACTGAAGCCAAACACCTGAACAGCCCTAGGCTGCAGGACCTCCTCGCCAGGGCCTCGTACCCGGGGGGTGGGGGAGGGGCACGCCATCAGTGCAGCTGTTTCAAACGGGAAGCTGAAGAACACAACGGGCCGGGCGTCTGGGTCAGCGCTCCCCCCTCCCAGGGTCACTCCAGGCCTGGGCTTCGCGCCCTCATCCCAGTGTCCCTGTAAACCCCGCCCCCCTGGGCCTGTGGGACGCAGCATCCACTTCGTTCACTCAGGCGATCTGAGCTGTCCACACGGCCTGCGCCAGGCCCGGGACCCAGCGGGGAGGGACAGACAGGCGTGACCCCACCAAGGCCGGAGAGAAGTCAACAAGCGTAGGGCTGAACAGAAATGGGGGGCCCGGTGTAGACCGGGTCATCGGGAAAGCCTGGGATGGGGGCGGTCACCTCCCAGGCCCGGGAGAAACCAAGGTGTGGATGTGACGGGGCTCCCTGGGGGGCCCCAGGTGGCACCCGGCCCCACCCCTGGGCTGACGGCGCAGGAGGGGAGCAAGGGTGAGCACCCTGGGTCTGCTGGGCACCCTGGGCTCCAGGAGAAGCTGGCCTGGAAGGGCTGGAGCCCCTCCCTGGGCTGCTTAGGGAGGAGGGCCGGGCAGCCCGCGCAGGGAGGCGGCAGGGCGCTGACACCCACCCGCATGAAGGTGTGGCATTCGGTCACGAAGCTCCCTCTGGTGATCTCCTTGAACTTCTCACAGATGTCAGGGACGCTGGTGGCTTCCAAGATCAAGGCCTGATGTTGCTTGATGAGGGTCAGCGCCACCCGGAAGATGATCTTGGAGCCCTCGTTGAACAGACAATCCCAGATGCGAAGCACGGTCTGCAGAGGAAGAGACAGCGGGTCAGCGCGTGGCCGCCTAGCCGGCCCCAGTCCGAGCCAGGCGCCCTCACCTCCACGGGCAGGACGTCCACAAACAGGCAGATGAACCAGCGCGACACGACCAGGGTCCACAGCAGGCCGTGACTGTCCATCAGGGCCGCCACCGCCGGCAGCTTGGTCCTTACCAGCTCCCCGAGGACCTCCTGGTCCGTCTTCAGGCCCAGCATCGAGGGGCTGTAGTAATCTGCACGGGGACAGGGGAGAAGCGGGGACGTGGACCCCACAAACCATAGCCCCTGACACCCGTGACCCTCGTTCCCCCTGAGCCGTGAGGGGGGCCACGCCCAGCGACCCTTTCCAGAGGGTGACCCAGGGCAAGATCCCAGCCACAGGGATGCAGGAACTCCTGGGAGCAGTGCCCAGAGTGGGGCCCCGGGTCCCAGCACTCCGGACAGCAGTGCCCCACTGGGCATCCGTCACAACCTGATGGAAAGCAGGGACGTTTGCAACCCAAGATCAGGCAGCCAACAGTGGGTGCAACCAAGTGTCCGCCGATGGATGGAAGGGAAAACCGAATGTGTGAGCGTCCTGGCACCCCCCCCAAAGTGTCCTGGGCGCCCCCAGCACAGAACACCACCCCTCTTGTGTCACGTGTCCTATTTTCCTCTCATGGAGAAGATGCAGGTGAACGTTACAGGAGGGCATCAGACAGACCAATGCTTCCAACTGCGCGACTGTCTTTTGAATGGACACTTTCTTGCCAAGGAATTTTCTAGCTTAATGTCATGTATTATAATACACGACAGCTTAAACTTTGCTGTAAAAACAGGAATAAAATAAAATAATAAAACAGGGGGTCTTTCCTGGTGGCGCAGGGGTTAAGAATCCACCTGCCAATGCAGGGGACACGGGTTCGAGCCCTGCCCGGGAAGATCCCACATGCCGCGGAGCAACTAAGCCCGTGTGTCACAACTATTGAGCCTGCGCTCTACAGCCCGTGAGCCACAACTACTGAGCCCACACACCACAACTACTGAGCCTGTGCTCTAGAGCCCGCGAGCCACAACTACTGAGCCCGCAGGCCACACTACTGAAGCCCACGTGCCCAGAGCCCGTGCTTCACAACAAGAGAAGCCACGGCAATAAGAAGCCCGCGCACCGCAATGAAGAGTAGCCCCCGCTCGCCGCAACTAGAGAAAAGCCCGCGCGCAGCAATGAAGACCCAACACAGCCAAAAATAAATAAATAAAATAAATAAAAATTTTAAAAAATAATAAAATAGGAAAACTTGGTACGCGTTGTGTGCCCACTGCCACACACAGTTTGGTCATTCACCACAGCAAAGGGAGAGACGTTCTTGTTAATTAAGTATTTGGGTTAAAATAGAATCATTACGAGTATCGACACGACATCACGGTCACACCACTGGTTTTCAGCGTGCGTGCACACACGAAACCATGCTCAGTCCTAAAGACCCCAGAAATCGGTTACTAGAAGCCTGTTCAGTTATAAGTACCTGGGACTGAAGCTTCCTTCCCTCCCATACCCTCCTCTCACTTCTGTTCCTAAACCCTAGGGCCGCTGGCTGTCCTGTCCTCTCAACTAGCAGCGCTCTGGCTCTGGTCCCGGGGGCAAGGGGCAGGCTCCGCTTCCCGTCCTGCAGGGTGCCGAGCCGTCTCAGGAGAGCGCGGCAGAGACAGCGGATTTGCGGAGCCGGGAGCACAGCACGGCCTCGTTCTCAGTTACAGACAGGCTTAGGGCAGCTCCCAAAATAGTCAAGGTCACACCCCACACCCGCCACAGGCCTGAGCCAGTCACAGAAGGGTCGCTGACGCCCCCGTGCCCCCGTCTGCCGTGAGCCGCTGATGGCGAACCCCACGGGCCAGGCCCCGCCTGCAGCCCCCCTCAGCCTGCGGCCTGTGCACAGATGCCAAGGACCTTCTCCCCGAGCCAGGCCACTCCCGGGGTCGCCTCACTTTGCAAACAGCCCAACGGCTGTGTCGGCACGTGGAGAGGGGAGCGCTGCTGCAGGGGCAGGTGGGCCCGGGGGCCCCGGGTACTGTCGCCCCCCACAATGAGCCCTGCCTGCCCTTGTCTGGGCCACGCCTTCTGGCTTCAGCAGGGCTGCTCCCGGGAGGGGCAATCGTCGCCCGGCTCCCCTGTGTCTCAAGGGGAAACGGGTCAGACCAGCTCTCAGGACGCAAGCGTGTTCATTCATAAACAGGCTGACTCATCACCAATGTGACATCCCGAGCTGGCCCGGCCCATCCCACCCCCCGTCCCTTCTCTGCAGGCTCGGCAGTCTAAGGGCAGATAGGGTAGGGGTTCCTCAGAGGAGGAGACCCAGACATAACTATCTTGACGTTAAAGAAGCCATTTTCTGTCTGGGCCATCCTGTGATCTAAGCCCGGCCACGACGCCCTGTCCTTGCAGAAGGATGGGCCTATCTGCATTGTAGTTTAGTCTGACTGAGCCTAATAATCATCAGAAATGACATTTTATGGCCTTAAAATAAGTCTGGGCAACGCACCACCCCCGGGGGCCCACCTGTTGCTTTTCTGTTTCCCTAGGTCGGCCCTTACGGCCCCTGTTGATCTCGGTCCCGCTGCTGTGTCGCCACCAGGCTTCCCCAAACCCCCAAAGAGCACCTGGGATTGGTCATGGTGGGAACGTTCATCATAATGCGGCCTCTGACCTAACTGAGCAAACGGTGACCACGGAGCCGTGTTGGCGTTTTGTCTGGAAGCCTGTCCATCTTCTCCCGAGAGCTGTTCAGGCTCCGCCATGAATCCGGGGCAGCTGCCCCTCTCCGTCCTCCGTCCCCGCGGGCGGCATCCCCCCAGCCCTTGCTAACAGCGGCACAAGCCCGAGGAGAGGGCCCCTCTTCACGGCACCGCCCAGGCTCACCTCCTGGGGGCACAGAGCTGTGGATCTGAGCCCAGGCCTCCGTGCTGCCATCCGTGAAGGGGACCCAGTGGTTGGCATGTGTGGTGTGGCTGCTCCATGGACCAGACGAGAGTGGGTGCAGGCAAGCCTGGAGCCTGGACGGGCCCCGGCTGCCCTCGCATCTGAACACACAGCCCCCAGGACAGGCGGCTGCTCTCCCGGGTGGTCCTGGGCTGAGCCCGGCCCAACCCAGGAAGGCGGGTGGGGGAGGAGGGGGAAGGAAACGGGAGGCGGGCACAGCAGACAAGACCACCAGGGCTCGTCGCGTGGGCAGCCGGAGCCCGTCCACAGTCACCAGGACTTTGCCAGCGGCTGGACCAATCACCCCCATCGTGGCTGTGGGGGGTCACATCTGCCCAAGTCCTCTCCCACCCCAGACGGCTCCGGCCACTTCTTGTCCCAAAGGGACCCCACTCTGCAGCTCACCGTCTACACAGCGCATCACAGAAATCGGTGGTGGTTTACTCACTAAAACAATTAACATTCAGTAATAAACGGAAAAGTAGAAATGCACGAGAGGAATGATCTTCACCTCGAAAGCAGTAGCCACAACAGCTGACGGTCGCTGCGCCCATGGCCGTTCACGAGCCCAGCAACGAAGGCTACAGAAGCCCGGCCGCTCGCCGGTCTGCTCACTACGGCCGCGACAGTCCCCACGGTCCAGACGCCAGCCGCGCAGACCCGGACAAGGAGCTCAGAGCCCACTCGGCCACGTCCGGGCCCCGAGACGCATCGCCGCCTGCTGGGACCCGCATCTCGCGCGCTCCTGTCTCAACTCAACTGCAAGAAGGTTTTCGACCTCGACTCTCAGACAGTTCCTTCCGTTTCGTCACGTCTTGACTTGTCAGTGACATCGTTTCGGCAACACCAGAAAGCGACAGTTCCGCTCTTACCGCGAGGACTCAACGTACCCGGGAGTATTCTGCCAACAAGGGCGTCCAACAGCCAAAAGGACTCCTCTTCACTCCTTGTCACCAGAATCAGATACCCCGCTAGGAAGTTCATTCCCTGAAATTAGACAAAAGAACCAAAGGAACTCACTGAAGTCTGGACCACCCGCAGACTCTGTAATCGCCTGGCTAACGGCTAACTTTCCGTTTCCCTGGCTCTTCCCTAAAGCTTGCCTGATTCTGGAACGACCTTTCAGTGGAGCTACGGCGTCTGAGGCTCTGCCGTCTAGTGACACGTGTAGCTGGACCCACGACTCCTGACATAGAGCAGGCCAGGGCCTCGTGTTCATGAAACTATTGGGGGGGAAACCACACCAGTGACCACACTTCCTAAGAGCGGTAAGGCGCGTGGTCTGCCGCTCAGGGACGTTAAGTGGAATCTCGTGATAGAGCCCATTTGGGGAAATTCAGGGTGCACAGCGCCAAGGGGGCAGACGCTGCCATATACACACAGTTCAGGACCCTCAGCCGCCAGGGGCGGGCGGACCCGGAAAGTAGCAGCGGTGGCCGAGCGCCGAGTCAGCGCCTCTCCTGCGAGACTGGGTTTCGGGTGACTTCCACTTTCTTCTTTGCCGCTTCTCTACAACTTCTAAAATAAACACGTATTTCTCTAGCAATAAGGGGAAAATCCAGCTCTCGTCAACCAACAAGTTAAATTTGGACCCAGACACCTCACCCCACAGAGGCTACGGGTCACCAGCGAGACAGCCATGGAGAAGCCAGCTCCCCGACCCCCGGACCTCGGACTCCTGCCTGCGGGGCTGAGAGACGGTTGACTCCTGTCCTGTGCGCCTCTCAGCCAGCGGCACGATGTCACGGCACCCGCAGGAAGCTCATACGTGTGTGTGTGTGTGTGTGTGTGTGTGTGTGTGTGTGTGTGTGTACATACATGCGTGTATTTCCCAAAAGCCAGCAGAGCTTTGGCATCAGGCTCATGTTTAAAATTGTGTGGGTTATTTTTTAACCCTATTTTTAAGACCCACAAGAACAGCAGCTAGAATAATCTAAGGACAGTTTCTCAGCCACCCTGTCTCCCCGACTCCTGAAGGCCAGCTCCTGCCCCAGGACAGGACGTTAAGGGCAGTCGTAACAAGTGACTCTCATACGTGTGTGTGTGTGTGTGTGTGTGTGTGTGTGTGTGTGTACATACATGCGTGTATTTCCCAAAAGCCAGCAGAGCTTTGGCATCAGGCTCATGTTTAAAATTGTGTGGGTTATTTTTTAACCCTATTTTTAAGACCCACAAGAACAGCAGCTAGAATAATCTAAGGACAGTTTCTCAGCCACCCTGTCTCCCCGACTCCTGAAGGCCAGCTCCTGCCCCAGGACAGGACGTTAAGGGCAGTCGTAACAAGTGACAGCGACAGGGATTACCTCGGAAGAACAGATCCGCCCAGCTGCGTCTTTTCTGCAGGTACCCGCTGCGGAACAGCGGCCTGAAAACAACCTGGGGGTCACACCAGCCGCTCTGAACGGTGGCCTCATGTATCTTTGCTGCTGGTCTTTTCAAAACTCCCACCTCATTCCTTCCCGCAACCCCCCGACCCCCGGAGCCGAGGCCACACCACGTGCCGTCCACACGGGACACGAGCTGCCGGGGCCGCCCCGAGTAGGCGTCCGTGTCCCCTGCCCCTGGCCCGGCGCTCGTGGTCCCAGCCCTGGAGCCACCGGGGACCGTAGGTGCTACTGCCCAGGGCCTGTCTTCCTCTCGGGGACGCTTTGGCCTGGCCTCCGGCTCGGGGGGGCACAGAGGCCTCACACGCAGGGACAGGAGACCCCAGCCGCAGCCCCTGGCCCCTGCCCACACCCGCCGGGACCCGGCAGCCTCCGGAGTGACCGGCGGGAGGGCGCGGTCCCTTCGCCTCCCGACCCAGCTCCCCTCGCTTTCCAGGCCGTGAACACTGTCCCTTCGATGCTCCAGAAGGAGAGTCTCCAGGGAGGAACGAGAACTGATTCCTGCCACCTGACGGGCGGCTCCGCGCAGCAGGAAGCACGACCCGTCCCCTCCTACTGCCGGCTGATCCGGCTTCCGGAAACAGCCTCGAAGGGCCGGCCCACCGCACACGTGCACGCTCAGACACACACACACGTGCCCACCGTCTGCACCAAGACGAGAGGATGCTGGCCGCCGCAGCCCGTGTTCACTTCAGCTGCTTCCCCTTCCCCCGCCCCGTCTCCGTGGGCTGGCACCGCTGGGAGACGGTGAAGTCCCAGCCTGTGTCGGGGAGGACCTGGCAGCCCAGGACCGGGCTGGCGTCCCTGCCGGGGCTGCGGGCGCCGGGGGCTCACCTGGCAGTAGCCCACGCCACGGTTGTGGTGCCCGTAGGCCAGCAGCACGTTGTACAGGGTCCTCTGCAAGCAGGGGTCCGAGCCCTTCCGGAACCGCACGTTGTCAGGGAAGGTCCTGTTCATGTCTGTGAGGAAATCCGCGGTGCAGGCCGCTCAGGGCTGGGGACAGAGACGGCTCTGCGACGGACCCGGACCCTCCCTGACCTCCACCATCAGCCGGCCTCGGGGGCGCAGAGGCGGCCCCCCGGGGCCCCTGTCCCGCGGCAGCCCGGCCCGGGGACACAGGTGGGCACGGCAGCCCTTCCTCTGGAGTCAGCAAGGACGACAGAGCGGGATCCTTGGATAAGGCCGGGCTGCTCGGGCCCTGGCGGCTCCCGCCACCCCCGCGCCCCCCGCTTAGCTGGGGATGAGGTGGGGTGACAGGTGAACAGGTTACATAAAACTTCGGAGAATTTTCCCAGTTCTGAAGACTGAACACATAAGGAGGCGGGACACCCCGAGATTCCCGTTTAGAGAGAAACAGACAAAAGGGAAAAGTGAGCCCGAGATAAACTCATCGCTGCCGGCTTCTGTCTGCAGGACAGCCCGCCAGACCCCTGCTGCTGCTTGGCCGCTCCCCGCCCGGGCCGGACGCCTGCCTTAAGGAGCTGCGATCCTGTGAAGCGAGGACGCGGGCGGAGCAAGGAGGGCGGGGCTCAGCTAACAACCGCTGGCCCTGCCTGGATCAGAGCAGTGTGTCCACGCGACAGCGGGACTCTCGGACACAGCTGACGGCTGGAGGCCTCCCCACTGCTGCAGGAATTCTGCCCCCGGGCTCTGGCCCAGGCCTGGTCTCTGCCCACGAAAACCAGCTCTGAGCCGAACAGCACGCTGCCTGCCTCAAAGCACGTAAGTTTTCATTGTATGTTTGTTACAAAGAAGAGTTTTTTCCTGGAATTCTGAACCTTCCAAAAACTGGCATCCACCACAGGGAAATGTGTGCTTTTCACTAATTCAGACTAGAGAGATCAGTGCTCGTCGCTACATAATGTCTTCTATGATGAGATGTTTCTCCGTGTTTTGAAATCTCTCTACACCTACCCCACTGCCATGCTAGAGGCAGACACAGCGGGACGTTTGGTCTGCACTTACGTGGCACGAAGCACCGGCTCTACTGTCCCTATAAAACGACTGATCCAGACCCTTCAAAAATAGACCTAGAATCGTCACGGGACCCAGCAATTCCACTTCTGCGCATGTACCCAAAACACTGAAAGCAGGGTCTCAAAGAACTACTTGCACAGCCCCGTTCACGCCACCTAACTCACAGTGGCCGGAGGGTGGAAGCAGCCCAAGTGTCCGTGGACAGACGCTGGATAAACACAACGCGGTCTCTACACATAACAGAACGCTGTTCAGCCTCAGAAAGGAAGGGGATCCCGACACATGCTCAACGTGGGTGAACCTCGAGGCCGTTACGCTCAGTGAAATAAGCCGGACACAAAAGGACAAATACTGCGTCATTCCAGCCATATGAAGTCCCTAGAGGCGTCAAATTCCTAGAGACAGAGAGTGGGTGGTAGGAGGCGGGGGGAGGGCATGGGGAGTTAGTGTTTAATGGGGACAGAGGTTCAGTTTGGAAAGACAGAAAGGTCAATTTTATGTATCCAAAACCTCTGCACTAAACAGATCCTTTAAAATTCATCTTTCAAACAAACGGCCACATTCAACTTTATTTAACACGATCGGCCTTCGCTTGGACCTGAGGTCTCTTCCCGCCTGAATCAGCACGTCTGGCCCTGCGGAGGGACCCCCGCACGTGTGCCCGCAGGGTCATGGCAGCGTCTGTTCTGAGCCCTTTGGCCGGGGTTTGCTGTGGCATCAGGGTGCAGCCAGCAGGCTCAGCGCCCCAGTGCCCCCCACCCCGTCTCCAGCTCTGGGATCTGAGAGCCCTACTCCTCACACCGGGGACACACCACTTTCTCAACGTTACAAGTCAGTCCAACCTCTCTGACATTTAAAGTAATCAAATTTTTTAAATGAAGTATCTGTGTTTAAATCTGTAGTTCTCAAAAGCTGTTACAGTCAGAAAGGCAGATGTATTTCCTAAAAATCTAATTATTCAATCCAGGTTAAACATTTCTTTGAGTACTTTGAACTTTGAAGAGCCTGGACACTCAGAGGATGACCTAAAGAGAGGTCTCTGGTGTGTGGCTTCCTGCAGGCGCGCAGCTGTGTCTGCGAGTCCGCGGGGGTCACCCAGCCCCCGTCCCTCCTGTACTGACTGCTAGCTCAGCGGCCTCGCGTTCCTGGAGGGATTCTTCTCAGAAATGTGGTCTCTCTGGTACCATTTTCCTTACCACCTAGCTAGGCACACAAATATTTCCTGAGCCAGTTCCAATCACTCTCCTCCCCTCACGAACGCCTGAGTTTTGATGTCCTTCCAGAAAACTGTAATCAGCTGGTGCATCTTTAACCACGTAACTTTCCTCATCAACATCACAGCATGATCGGGTGCTAACACAGTTTCCTTCTGGGGGTGGCGCCCAGCCCCCATGTCCCGGGGGACGGACCCCGTGCGTCACCTGTCCTGATGGCCTCCTCCAGGCTGTCATCCTTCTCTCCCTGGAGGAGATGGAGGTAGTAGCCGGGGTTCTGGTCCATCTGGGCCTGGGCTCCGCTCACCCCCATCCAGACGCGGGCCCGGTGCTCCAGCGGGACGCCCTTCCGGATGTAGCGCTTCACTGAAACGGAGGGAAGGGGCAGCTTTACCCAGACCGCTGGGCGCTTCCCGAGGCCAGAAACCACAGAGTTTGCTTCTGGCTCTCGCCGAAATCATTCAGTCAGACATAAAAAAAGGTGCAAGGCTTCCCTGGTGGCGCAGTGGTCGAGAGTCCGCCTGCCGATGCAGGGGATGTGGGTTCGTGCCCCGGTCCGGGAGGATCCCACATGCCGCGGAGCGGCTGGGCCCGTGAGCCATGGCCGCTGAGCCTGCGCGTCCGGAGCCTGTGCTCCGCAACGGGAGAGGACACAGCAGTGAGAGGCCCGCGTACCGCAAAAAAAAAAAAAAAAAAATTAAAGCAGAAAAAGAAATAATTGTTACTTCAATAAAAGCAAGTTAAATTTTCAGAAAAAGTTGATAAGTGCTCCAAAAGGCAAAAGCAAAACAAAACCTTTAAATCAGACCTCAAAAGTCGAGGAAGACACTAGAGATCTGGAAGGATTCTGCACTCAGAGTGCTTTTACTCCCGAACCACCTGGAAAAAAAGACCCTGACACTGGAAAATAGATACAACGCTCCGGCAGGAAAGATACAGAATTCGTGGACCCTCCCTGTTCAAAGAAAAGATGACAGGCTAGAATCGAATGACAAAATCAAAGAGGAATAAACATGCACGTGTGTTTCATATAAAAACAAAGGCTTATGCGCACATGTACATCTTGCCACGATTCTCTGCGTTAACTGACCTGTGGGTCAGCTGGACCCCTGGGTCTAGGTTGGACAGGAAGTCTTCTCCTGCATTAAAAAGCAAACGACAGCCCGAGAGTGCGCCCTGTTCCTGGGGGGACGTGGGACAGTCGCCAGCGCTCACCTCTACGGGAGACTGGGGCCTGGGCAGCAGAGAAACTCAATCCAATTCACATCTTTTAGCGTGATTACGATGTTTTCCCATGTGCAAAAATTAAGTTTATTTTCATATATTTGTGTGTAACGTTTAAAAACAAACCAAAAGGGAAAAAAATGAAGCCGAGGTCTGCTGGAAACACGTTAACACCAACAGCAACGCAGGGATGGACCTCGGCGTACAATCACGCAGGATATTAGCTTCGGGGTCTGGGAAACAAGAAGGGTCAACCTTTGAGGTCCCTTCAGGCTGATTATATGAAACGCTAGTTTACCCATGTTTTTACTAAACACTGCCCACCAGTAACAGGCTTGAGGAGGGAGGGCCTGGTTGAGGGTGAAGCCCAGGGTGAGGCCGAGGTCCAGGTCCACCTGCCTCCACCCCACCCCCACCCCCGTGTTAATCCCACAGGTATTTCCCAAGCATCTCCTGCGTACTGGGGCCCCTCTGGGGGACCCTTTAAAGGCAAAAATTGACCTGTCACCCCCTTGCTTAAACACTGACTTCTCTCTGCCTGGTGGTGCAACGTGTGCCCACCTGTGACCTGGTACAGGGCCCCTGTTCCACTGCCGGGCCCTCCTCACCACACCCCTAATACTCTGGTCACAACTCAGTACCTAGTGGCTGGGACCCCCACCCTCACCCCTTAATTGTCATTAATGTCCCATGTCAGGAAGGCCCAGCAGCCCCTCTTCCCCACATACTTGAGTTTCCTTAGCTCCCCGGGGCACATTCCCGTCCACCCCTCACCACCTGCCCGCAGGTACCCACGGTCTACCCTCTATCCACAGCGTGAGGAACACTGCAGGCAAACACTCCATTCATTCATTCAACAAACACTGAAGCAATCATCCATCCAATCAAGCCGGCAGGGAGGGGTCTTTGATCCCAGCAGGGGAAACAAAGGATAAAATAAGTAGGACCCACACCGCATAAGACAGGGAGGAACAGAAAATAGGCAAAGAAAGGACAGGAAGTGTGGGTCTGTGGGGTGACACGGGAAAGCCTCCTGGAGGTGGCATTCCAATCCAAACCTGAAGGAGGCGAGGGCACAGCCTGGGGCTGGGGAAGAACCCCAAGGAGAGCAGGGGAAGAGGTGGGGGGGAGTGCAGGAAGGACCCCGCTTTCACTCTGTGGGGGTTAGGGAGAGCTCTGCCCAGAACCGCGCAAGGGCACAGCCCTGGCCACTCTCATTTGAAGGAGCAGGAAATCCACCTTCTTCTGGAAAGAAGGCCATGGTCTCCATCCATCTCAAAGGACAAGCAGGCCTCATGCCGGAGGGAAGAAAGGAGGGCCTGCACCTTGACCGTGCAGCGCCCTCACCTGCGAGCCTGCGCGGGATACGAGCCGGGCTCGCGGCAGCCTTCCCCCCCGAGATCCGAGACCCGAAGGAACCCCAAGCCCTGACCTCCCTGGCGCGCCCGTCACCCGTCGGTCGGGTCACTTGTTGCGCGCCTGGAGGATCAGGCTCCAAACTTACGTGTCATACTCTTCTGGACACCAGCGCCTCCCTTTAGAAGTCTGGACCATTTTATGGCCCTCCTGGTGAGTATCGCCAGATAGGTGGAAAAAAATTCTTCATAAGCTGCATAATCAAAGTCCTCAGGCCTTTCAAACCCGTACGGATCGATCCTACGACACAAAAAGACCCAGAGTAAAGTTCCGCGCGCACGTGGAACGTGGGACCTGCG
>NW_020173937.1:534232-583548 GCF_003031525.2 Neophocaena asiaeorientalis asiaeorientalis | reverse complement strand
GGGGGGTACCACCCCTCATCCCCCAGCCCCTGGCCTTTCGGGCCTGGAGCAAAGGTTGGAGGAGATCAATCCAGTTTGGATTCTTCTGACAGCACTCCAAACCTCAGTGCCCCGCGGGTCCAAAGGCCGGCGTTCTGACCTATGACTGCTATTTTAATGTTCTTTTTGCAGAAAAAGATCGTCTTATTTTTTACTTGGTCTTTTTCAACCTACACTTAAGACCTGAGAGCAACACATAAACAAGTGGATTTTGCACACGGGCTTAGCTGCTCTGCGGCATGTGGGATCTTCCCGGGCCGGGGATCGAACCCGCGTCCCCTGCATTGGCAGGTGGATTCTTAACCACTGCGCTACCAGAGAAGCCCCAAGTAAGTGGATCTTCATCCCTGCAGCCCCACCCCCAGGGAAATCTGCCCTGTCCCTCCCCACCTCCCCAAACCAGACTGGGGGAGGAGGTCCAGCCCCTCCACAGACACCTGCCTCCAACCCTGTCCCTGGGCCAAGCCCTGCCGGGACCACAACGTCCAAAGAGCCGGCTGGCTGGGGCTCCTCCAGCCCAGTTGATGGAGGGTGGGCTGGGCCCTGCAGGATTGCCATCTGGGGTGACCTGGGGTTAAAAGCCCACACATCTGCTCTGCTCCCCAAAGGGGCTCCCTCCTCCCACTGCCTCTTTCCACTTCTGCGCACATCTTGGCAGCATGAGTCACCTCTGTGCGCCGCCCGCGATTGAACAGAAATGCGATCCCAGCCTTGCGTGCCTTTTACTTTGAGGGAAACACCAGCAGATGTGAGCACCGTGGTTACCATGTTGAGTGTCCACTGTTCCCCTTGATACTGCAGGACAGCCCTGGTTTAGGACAGCATCTTTCTCGGTCCCTGTTCACCACTGCACTGTCCCCACATTTCAATATCGTGGCGTGAAAACCATGTCTAAACCGCTTTTCGTATTTGGGAGGCCATCGAGGATTTGCCCAAACTGTCATTTTGAATTTTGCCTTGGAAATGTGGTGAGGTAAAAGGGGATTTAAGATTCTTTAAATTTAAGATTTACGGCACTTTTTTAGCCTCAGCCCTCCACGTGCCAAGGGTCCTTTTTAAGAAGTGGGTTCAGACCGTAGGCAGATCAGGCAAATCAGAAAAGACACCATCTCTGCAGACGTCACGTGGCCACCTGGCTGTGCAGGGCCTACTCCACCAGGGCCTGGCAGCTTTGGAGACAGTGTCTTACTGGGGATCTAGATGTACTTTCTCGTGACAAGTGCCTATAAGCCGTGGCTGGGCGTGGTGGAAACAGGATTGCCAGCATCCGCTGCAAATCTACCTGGGCTGTTGTGAACCAGCCTGGCCCTTAACACTGGTTTTTCTGGAACATTCCATCTGAGGGCTAAGCAGGGAGCCTGGAAAGTAATTTGAGGAACATACCTGTCCCTAAGCTGGGGACATCTGTCTGGCCATTTCCATGGAAGTCTGTAGGAAATTAGTGCTCCACTGAACATGACCCCCAAATGCCCCCCATTTGCTGGTTCTGGGGAGACTTTCCAAGCCCTTGGCTCAGTTCACAGTATCCCTTTCAAGACCCACCTCCTTGGCCCTCCCGCCAACAGGGTGCCTCCTTCTGCAGACTCCAGTCTGCAGGCAGGGTGACTTACCCTCCCACCAGCGTGGGGTGGGGGGGGGGCCCTCGGCCCACGCGGTGCCCACCAGTGCCGGTCTTACAAATCATCAAGCACCAGCCCTGCCTCGCCCCCGGCGCCCCGCCCTCCTGTCTCTGCCCCGCCCCTTTCCCTGGCAGCCGCCTCTGCCACCCTAGACAGGGCTGCTCCCAGTTTCGGCAAGTGACTCCCTGAATTCCCCACCCGTTCCGGCCTTTCTTTGGGGCCCAAACCACACTTCCTACTCCCTGTCTCCAAGAGCATGTCCGGGACGGCTGCCTTCACTCCTCTCGTGCCCCAAAGTGGCCCAGCGAACAGCACCGCTGGCCCAGCGGCCCTGGCGGGCACTTCCTGCTCCCCCTCGGCCTCGTTTCCTAACTCCTGCCCTTCTCAGGCGCTTTCCAGCCTCCGTCTCCCACTGTGTCCTCACAGCTCCCTGGTCCCGGCCCCAACAGGAAACACAGAGCACGGATACGGGCACTTGGACTTGAGTGTGCTAGCAGTACCCCCGACCGAGGGCATTTGGGGCCACATGAAACGAGGGCGATCGTTAGATAAGAGGGGGCTGCCCTCCAGGAAAGTGGAAGTAACGATCCAGGGAGAAAGCACCCGTGTCCGAGGTGGCCAGGAGGGTCTGCAGCCAGAGGGCGGTTTGTGGGCTGCTGGCCCCCGCCTCGCAGCGTCTGCCCAAGCCCCCCACCTGGGAGCAAGAGGCAGCCGGACCCCTGTGTCCTCGGTGCCCCTCCATCCACCTCCAGATGCCCGGTGCCCTGAGCATCCCGGGCACCCTCACCGGCCAGATGCCCTTCCCCCAAAGCCTGTGGGTGTCCACACAGGCAGGTCACACCCAGAGGAAGGGAACCAAATTGGGCGCGGCCCTTCAGGGCGAGGGCATGCCCGGGCTGGGGTGCCGCCAGCTCCTGGTGTCCCGCTGCCCACCGTCAGGCTGCTTGAGGAACCTGCCCTGCAGCACTAAAGCTTCAGGCCCTGTGTGGGAACTACCCGTCCAGGGGCCCTGGCTCCTCTGGGAGGCTGGCCACCCCCAGCCCAGTGTCCACTCAGCACCCATCGGACGCCCCTCTTCCTGCAGGGACTCCCTGTTCTTGTCGCCTGATTGTAAGAGCTGCTGCTGTTTGAAGTAAGACGTGCCGTCAGAACTCTTAAGTTCTGGGGGTGCCGGTCCCCCCCAAGACTAATGGGAAGTCCAGGCAACGTCATCTATCACTGTGAAGACCTGAGGGTAATGAAAGGACCATGGTAACAACATCCAAACCTGGTGGTCACTGAGGGTCAGGGTGGGCCGGACTCCAAGCACTGCGGCCTCACCACGGGGAAGTCGGATGGACGGTCCGAAGTGCAGCAGCACTGCTCACACCGTTTCCAGTAAAGTACTAAGCCCAGTTTGTTTGTTTGGTTTTGTTGTTTTTGCGGTGTGCGGGCCTCTCACTGTTGCGGCCTCTCCCGTTGCGGAGCACAGGCTCCGGACACGCAGGCTCAGCAGCCATGGCTCACGGGCCCAGCCGCTCCGCAGCATGTGGGATCCTCCCGGACCGGGGCACGAACCCGCGTCCCCTGCATCGGCAGGTGGACTCTCAACCACTGCGCCACGAGGGAAGCCCGATAATTAGTTTTAAATGGCCCACCGTCCGCCCGCTGTGCGCCGCCTGGGCTCCTCGTCTGGGGCCACCACGGGCACAGCGGGATTAATGTGCTCAGAGGGTCCTCACGAGGCCATCCACTCCTACACGGCTCCTACCCTTCCCGGAAAGCAAGCAGGGCCACGCGCAGAGTCACAGGTACACAATTAAGGACCTGGGGGGGGGCGGGGCATAGAAATGACCCACGTGGGGAGGTCTTGAGGTTTCCAGTGACCCCGCCAGGTGCCCGCGTCTCCCACGCAGGCCGGCAGCGAGTGCGGGAGGCCTGGGTCTCAGGGTGGTTTCATCGTCATGTCCCTTCCATCCCTCCTGCCCTTTTCTTATCCCTTTGGGTGAGGTCCAGGCAGGGACCACAGCTGGCACCAGACTGTCCCAGGAACACCAGGACACATGATCACCCTATGTGGGCCTCCCCGTGGCTGCAGGGGTGGGCACTCGGGTCCTGGAGGCTCGCCCCTTAGGTGGGTGACCCTGGCCGGGCTGTGTCACCTAGTGCACAGAAGGGCTCAGGGAGAAAACCTCGGGCTCAGGGGTGCTGGGGTTGCTGGCCAGTGCTGCGATGACCCCCACCCTCGGGGGCCCCATGTGCCCCGCAGGAAGTCACATCCCTGTCCTTTGAAGAAGAAAACAGGTCTAGGGAGACGGCAGGTCCAAAGTCTCCCTGCTCGGGGCAGGGTGATTACGGTGATTGCCCCGTGGGGAGGGCGTGGTTCTAGAGCACGAAGGCGGGTCTGAGGCCGCTTGCCCTCACACGCCTGCTGTGTGTCTGGCCTCCCCACTCCTTGAATACCGACTTCAAGTGTCAGGCGCTTTGCAGGCTCTGGGATCGGAGGAAGCTTATGGTCTGCTTCAGGAGACAGTTTTAGGAGAGTGTAACCTGTAAATAAGACACATTTTTATAATAAGATGAAATGAGCGTCTTGAGGAACAAGGGCTGTGAAGCCACCGGGCGTGTACAGTGGCCACAATAAGTTCCTGTGTTTGTTTTTCCGGCCGCGCCGTGTGGCTTGTGGCGTCTTGTTCCCCGACCAGGGATCAAACCTGGGCCCTCACCGTGACGGCACAAAGTCCCAACCACTGGACGGCCAGTGAATTCCCCACAACAAGGTTTCCTAGGAGACGCCGCGACACGGGACAGGCAGCAGGTGCAGGAGGCCCCCGGGGGCAGCTGGGAGCCTGTCCTGAGGGGACTGACAGGCAGACAGGCAGAAGGACTGAAGGATGCCAGGCTGGGCAGGTGCCCCCTTCCTCTGTAACAGCAGCCCCACCTCCCAGCACCAGGTGGTGGCTGAAACAACAGAAGTTTATTTCTCCCCGTCCTGGAGGCTGGAGGCCCAAGGCCACAGTGGCGACAGATTCTTCTATGTCTGGGCCGTACTCGGCCGTCTCCTCCCTGTGTCCCCACGTGGTCATCCCCTGTGCGTGTCTGTGTCCTGATCTCCTCTTCTTATTAGGACGTGTGGGATTAGGGCCACCCTAGTGACCTCATCTGACCTCAATCACCTCTTTAAAGGCCCCGTCTCCAAATATGGTCACGTTCAAAAATATTTCTAGTCTTGAAAAATAACAGCACTCTCAACTCTGGGATTTAAGAGAATAAAATAAAGAGAAAACGTTCCAAAAGTTATACATCCAGAGAAACCCACTTCACTTCCAACCAAAACAGGGCTGACAGGTTCAGCAAATAAAATACACACTCGGGGCACCCAGTGTGGGATATGCTTACACTTACGTGTAAGTGTTCACGTGTGTCTGCACTTCAGGTGTGACCGGCGATCCAGCTGGCAACCCTGTCCCGAAATCCTATGAAACTGTGACCTGCTTTCCTTTGAACAAGAGGTAGGGAGATCTTTTTCCCTTGAGAATTTTTCTCGAGGCTGTTCTCCCAGGAAGAACAATCACATCCTTTGTTTCTGACAGTCTGAGCACAGCTTCTGTCGCCCACAGAGTTGACAGCACCTCCGCCTTAGATGCAAAGCGGGTTCCATTCTGCTCTGCAACCGGGGCTCAGGGTGAGAGGCCTCAGGACTCCCCAGGTCAGGAAGGGGTGAGGTGTAGGATCTCCGAGGCCGTGGGAAATGTTCTGAATATACAAAGATGCATGTCAACAACCTACCCTAGGAGGCTGATCTTTACGATATTAACTTTAAGATAAACACTGGAGGCCAGACGCAGAACGGTGTCGTGTTTGATCCTATTCAAGCGCGAGCAGACTGCTGAGGGATCTCCGTGCAGTGCAGTCGCTCACCCAGTTTCATTCAAGACACTGTGATCACCGTAAGGTAAATGCAAATCGAAACCATAAATTTTAGTTTAAAATTTTCCCTGTGGGGGAGGGATGGACTGGGAGTTTGGGATGAGCAGATGCAAACTAGTATGTATAGGATGGATAAACAATATGGTCCTGCTGTAGAGCACAGGGAACTCTATTCAATATCCTGGGATAAACCACAATGGAAAAGAAAGTGAAAAAGAATCCCCTGCATCGGCAGGCGGACTCTCAACAGCTGCGCCACCAGGGAAGCCCTAAAATAAATTTTTTAAATAAATAAATAAGATAAAATTTCCCTAGTGCAAAGAGGGTGCGCCCCTTCCCTCTTTGATGTGATGTAAAACTCCAAAGCCTCTAGGCAGGTTTGCACCCGCAACGTCTTTCTCGGGCTGCGGCCGGCGGTCTCTGAAGTGTGGATGTGGAGGAAAGTTCCCTCTGGGGAACGTCAGCCAGGAGCAGGTTTGCGAGATGCCACTTCCTCTTGTGGAGAAGACAGGAGTTTCACTTCTCCTGCCATGCGTCGAGGGTGCCGTCTGGGGTCTGCTTCCCAGAGCTCAGTGGATTACCGGGAGGCGTACGTTCTGCCCAAAGCTCGTTGGAGGGGAGAACTGTTTTCTTTGCCTTCCGCCTTTCTGGACAGGTTTTCTGGGCTAGAAGACGCTTGGTTGTTCATTTTGTTGTGAGGCTGGCGTGCCGCTTGGGGATTTGGGTGGAGGCGGCCCCACTGGGGAGCATAGACTCGCAGTCCAAGGGGAGCAATGCCTCTGCCTAAAGCTTCTGGTAGCTCTGAGACCACCTTCCTTCTTCCAATACCTGCCGACGCCCAGACCCCAGCCCTTTGTGGGCTCTGGTCCTGCGTTTTCTACAACGCTGTCTTACTCCTGCTTTCCAGGGGCTCCGACGGGTTACACTTTTGTGCACATCTCCTTCCAGACCTTCTAACCTGTGTAGGCAACAGAACAGCACGCCCGCGTGCACACACATGTACGTATGCACACACACACCTACACACGTGCGCACACATTCAGTGCACACACATGCACACCTACACACGTGCGCACACACACCGCGCGCGCACACACACTCCTTAAGCCTCTCGTTCCGCATAACCTTGGAGCCTTTCTTGAATCCTCAACCCACCCTCACTCGGTGACCCAGTCCTGCCCTTTCTACCACCTCTAGACCAGGAATACATGTTGCTAGGTAAGCTGCATCCCATGTGCCTTAGTTAAAACCTGCAGTTGGACACATGGTGCTCGATAAGAGGACCCCACCCGAGAGTTTATCCTGCACGGTTCATCTACGTGACGATTAAGGACAAGAATCGAATCCACAGTGACTGAAAGGGGAGCAGTAACTCTGTGCTACCTGTGGAGGGGCAGGTGCCGCGACGCTCCCTTCAGGGTGGAGACGGCCGAGGCGCCCTTGTACGCCCCCGGCTCCGCCTCCCTGTGCGCACGCCCCGCTCCGCCCGCGCCCGCGCCCCCCGCCCCGCGGCCACCCAGGGGAGGACCCTGCCCAGGCGGGAGCCGGTCCTGGTTCCGAGGGGAGGGTCGGGCCCGGGTCCTGGTGCGGGAAGGCTGGGGGCCCCGCGTGCCCGCCTGGCACACGGGGGGTGCCTCGGCATGATGAGCAGCTGAGCCACGCGCCCATCCCCGTTCTCCCGGCCCGGGTCTGCACACCTCGGGCACGCGCAGATCCCGGCGCCGGGTTCCCGGGCCCGCAGTGCCCTCTGGTGGCCCTGGTGACGCCGGCCGTCACTCCCAGGACTGAGCGAGTCTGTGCCCAAACGGCTTGGAGCCCTCCACCCGGTGACCTCGGCCTCGCGACTTGGGGACGGGCAAACGCGGCCCGGACGTGTGGGAACTGGGGCCAGGTCCCCAGGACTCGAGCGGGGCAGCTCCTCCCCTGTCCCCTGGCGCTTGGAAACAGGAATAAAAGTGTCTCAGATGCGTTTAGATTAACTTAGGAAACAGTGACACATAAAAACGAGAACAAGAAAAGTACCTGCAATTCTCTACTGTCGCCGCTGCTACAGCCGCCAGCGCCCACAGGCGTCAGGACTTGCTTGTTTCATTACTTACTGTCATCCACCCTCGGGGCGAGCGTGGGAACAGCATTTGTCGGCTGATTTCTTCAGCCTTGTTTCTGAAAGATTTAAAATTCTCCTCTGGCTGTGGGTTGCTGGCGGGTCCACACCTCCTGCAGGTTTGGGGTTAAAACACGACTCGCCGGGGAGCAGCCCCCAGGGCGGGCCCTTGCCTGTCAACACGACCCCACATGACCCGCGACAGGCGCGTATTTGGTCCGGGTTCCTGGCTCTGAGCGCCCACAACCCTCGGACTTTGCTCTAGTCGTTCGTGACAAGCCCCTTTGGACCTCGAGGCGGCAACTCGGGAGCTGAGGGCTGATTGCCAGGGAGACCAACCCCGTGGTCAGCGGTGTCGAAAATAACCAACACACAATCTGTAAGAGGAACAGAAGAGAGTTTCCCGTGAGCCAAACTGAGGACTGTGGCCCGGAAGACAGCTTCGCAGTTTACTCTGAGGATCTGCTCCGGAGAAGCAGCGTTGCCAGCACGGTTTTATGTCTCGTCCGGACAAAGGACATCAAACAAGTCAGGGATCCCTTCCTTCACGTCTGGAAAAACCCGAAACAACAGACCAGCACGTACACATCAAGTCAGCGTGGCCTCGGCACCTGGGGAGGGACTCACCCTCCAAGGAGGACCGGGAAGGGACTCTCACCCTCCGAGGAGGACCGGGAAGGGAGGCATTTCATCTTTATTTTTAACGTGGACATTCCTGACTTCCGGTTGCTGTGCCCTTTTCTCTAATGATTAAAGCAAATATACAATGTATGTTTGATAGGCCAAAAACAGGCTACTTTAGTTGCATAAAATTCACGTTAACTCATAGCTAAGCCAGAATGACTTCCCTACACCTAGTATGTGAATGGTTCTTTCATCAGAGTGTTGGAACCTTTAGCCTCAGCCCCGACCTCGGGGAGCGGGGGAGAAGCTGGAGGTTGAGTTAACCACCAATGGCCAGTGATTTAATCAGCCCTGCCTGGTAAGGGACTCTCCATAAAAACCCTAGACACAGGGTTTAGTGAGCGTCTGGGTTGGTGGACACATCGGGGTGCCGGAGGGTGGCGTACCCCAGCCCCGTAGGGACAGAAGCCCCGTGTCAGGACCTGTTGGGACCTCACTCTACAGACCTCTTCACCTGGCTGTTCATCTGTAAGCTTTGTAATAAGCCAGTAGCAGCAGGGATGTGTTTCTCTGAGTGCTGGGAGCAGTTATAGCAAATTATCAAACCCGAGGAGGGGTTGTGGGAACCCCGATTTATAGCCACATCAGATAGAAGTGGGGGTGACCTGGGGACCCACCACTGCGACTGGGGCTGAGCCTGTATCTGTGGGGTGGATGGTGTGTCCGAACTGAACTGGTCCTACAGTCGTAGGACCCGGCTGGTGTCCAGGGAAACAGGGGCACGTCCGCTGTCAGAGTGTTGTGAGAAGTGATGAAATAGAATAGAATTCATATTTTATGGCAAGACAAGAAAACTTTAAACATAACATTTTTCTTTGCCCGTTGGGGCCTCCTCCCTCCTCTTTAGTCTGTGCTGTGCGTCTGCATTGACCAGACCTCCTAGGAGAGAACTTTCCCTCTTGACTGTGTGAGGGGGCCACAGTGACCCACTACTCACTTTGGACGTGCAGACCTGGACTGTGTGAACCGTCAACATGTCATTCGACTCTAACCCTTCGTCTCAAAAACGAACCTAACTGTGCTTTGACCTCGAACGGGCGAAACAGCCTTTAGAATTTTCTGAGACTCTCCCCTAGGTTGGCTCACACAGAATTTTCCATTTCTTTCTTAGACCAATAACTGAACAGGTTTTTTGTCGACATAAGAAAAGGCAATTTCCTTAGGCTCTTAGTTCTTTTAGGGAAAATGCCCGATGCTTTCACAGGTCGAAGGTGGATCCACAAACCCGTATCCAGTGGCGCCCACCTGAGCCCAGCCAGTCCTCGCAGTAAAGGAAACACACGGCTGTGGGCTCGGGATCAGCCCTTCTGCTCTTCTGAGAAGTCCTTCCTGGGCAGAAGGAGGGGACACGGTGACCTCATCTCCTGGGTCTCCGTGTGCCAAGGAGCGTGTCAGGAGGAGAGGAGCCTGGACCCCCCCCAGCCCCGCCCCCACGAGCGGCGCTGCCCTGGGGGGCGTGGCTCCCCCGCCGGCGGCCTCCCTGCCCTTCCCGGAGGCCAAGGCGCTCGCCTCCCCGGATGCTGAGCTGCAGGCCCTGCTGCAGGCACGGCAGCTTCCCTGGACGTCCTGGGGGCAGCGGGCACCGGGGGTGGCCGTGCTGGGGCCCTGCCTCCCGTGCCCCCCGCCTCCTGTCCGCGTGGCGGCCCCGCGTCTCCCCGGGGAGCTCTGCTCCCACCCACCGGGCACCTACGCGTCCTGGGAGGCCGCTGGCTTCACCCCAAGCCCACCCAAGGGGCTCTCCCAGCAGGCCTCTGACCGAATCTCGACGCACGCAGCTCCTGGCCCTACGGCTGCTTCCTGACGGGAAGTTCTGCCCCCTTCGTGCAGCCCTCAAAGAGGCAAGGACGAGGTGTGTGATGAGCAACACATTTTATTTCCTATCTTGAAATTATTTCCAGCTGAATTCTCAAAGGAGAGAATACCGCAAAATATATTTAGTAATTTTTGTCTAATGGATCATTTTAGAGTTATTTGCACACACAGGAGGATAAAACAAGGAACACTGAATCGACAGCCGAGGGGTTATACGTAATCAAATAATTAAAAGATCACGACCAAACGGCAAAGACGCCCTCATTACAAAAATGAGAAGTGACGCTGAGTTTGGAAGCTTCCGAACGATGCTGTTCCCGATGGAGCGTCTGAAATCAAACGCACTCTTGTGATTCCGGCGATGGTGTCTCCTCTGTGAGCTGCACGTGTGTACAGGCGGGGCTCGCGGACGGCTCTGTAAGCGGTCGGAGCCGTAAAGCACTGAATCGAGGTGAAGGTCAACGAGCTACTCAAATACGCGAAAGTGAACGTCCACTAAATCGCTGATATAAACATCAGCCCACCCACTTCTGCAACAGTTGTTTCAACCCGGGGGGCTCGAGGGTCTTTCTTTTGTAGAGAAGACTGTCACTCTCCGACTTTACGGTCGGTCGGTCGAGGACAATGTGACGCATGCTGACCTCCCAGTAAATCCTCAGGAAAAATCGCTCTCGGTTCTTTCCTGTGGGGTCGCCAGGCGTGGGCAAGCGGAGGGCGGTGTAACCTGGAATCTGGCCCCTGGGGCTGCAGACTCGCCCTGCGCCTGCCAACGTCGAGGGGAGCTCCGTGTACACCTTTTCCGAGGCTGTGACCCGGGTGGATTCTGGTCATGTTTCCACCACTTGAAGTGAGACCACCGGCTGCATCTCCCGTGGACGTTCTGGTCTATTTAAAAATCGCAACAAAACGCTCCTGCTTCTTATTTTTAAAAGGGAACACCCAGTGAATATAGTACTTTTATCTCCTCCATCTGTCATCACGTTCTTTGCCAAACATTGCCTCAAATACTTTGTGGAACAAAGTAGAAATAAATAAAAAGAATAAACCAGATGGGGCCACCAGGTGCGGTAGGTAGCGGGAAGGGAACCTCCAGCTCCAGCAGAGATGCCGGCTGTGAGCAGGTGTGGTCGAGGGACGACGGAAAAGGCCCAGGGTCCGGGCCTCTGCTGGGACCCCTCCCTGTGCTTTTGTCCAAGGAGCCTCCTGGGTTCTGCAGCTCCAGGGGGCCGACCCCAAGCCTGGTGTAGGCTTCCCGAGACTCCTGGGGTGGGGGCAGCCTGGACACCCGCAGCCCATGTGCTGACCACCCTCCCAGAGGTGGGCCGGCCCCGGAGCCAGAGACCTCGGTCCTGTCCACTCCAGCTCTCAACTGGTGGGAGTGAAACTCAGCAGGTGAGACGCCCACCCCAGGGTCCCCATCCCAGAAGTTGGGGTCCTCATCCAGTTGGCCAGACACTGGACACCGGGCAGCACTGTGGGTGCAGGTAACTCTCATGCTGCAGACACCCCTGGCTGGGCCCCGAGCACTGCCTGCTCTATAGAGGGGGGGACGCATACCTGGAGGGGTGACCGAGGGAGGCCCCCTGGAGCTGCGACCCTCAAACGTGCCCAGTGTTGACGCTGAGGACGTTTCCAGTCTGCTAGATGTTAAGTTAATGGCCTGGTTGGAGAAGGGGGGGTGGCAGGAGTGACAGAGCACAGCTGGCTGCACACCTCCTGCCTCCACCCGGCCCCCTGCCGAGCTCAGGGCCACTCGGGCCACCACGCCGGTTCATACCCTAGGCAGACCTGTCCTGGGATGAGATGGGACAGAGCCGGTTCTTACTCAGTGCCTACCAAAGATCAGGTCAGAAGCCTTGTCTCTGCAAGTGAACCTTCAAATCGGAGAGCAAGGGAGGGTGGGCACCCGTCAGGGGAGCTGCTCCAGGACGAGCAGGGATCCTCCGGGGAATCACTCAGCTGTGAGGGCAGCAAGCATCACGGAGCCTCAAAGAGCAGGGCACACTTTCCGCAGAGGGATGTCATCAAAAGCATCAAAAGCAGCCTGGGCGCTGGGGGAGCCCCACCCGGCTCGGCCTGGACCCCCGTGGCCCCTAAGCCCCCCCCACGCCGGGTTTCAGTCTGCTTCATGGCTGCGACTAAGGTTTCAGCTGCACACGGTGTGACCCCGTGTCTGTGCCTCAGGACAGAGGCTGAGGGAACCGCTCGGAGAACTAACAGCAGGACAGCGCCAAAATCACCTCCAGGCAGTGCGATGACCGACCAGTGGTTTTTATTTCCGTCCTTGTCCTTCTGTACAGTGTTCAAATATTCTAGACAGAAAGTGCATCGTCTAAGTGACGGAAAGGGCTGCAGTTGAGCAACGTCTCTGGCGGGAAACACTCAGACGCTGTGCGGGAGGGCAGCGGGGCTAGAGTCTGCACTCCGTCACCGACCTGTGCCCCGTCCAGGGCCTTGCAGGACTTGCAGACCCCGAGGAGGCTGCTGTGATGATGGTGGGTCAGACGAGACTGGGTTACTTTTCTCACCAGTTTCTGAATGAAACCGTCCTGGGAATCGTGCACCTGAAAACAGCCTTTTCGTGGCTCTGATGGTCGCTGTTCTCTGGAGTCGACTCCCTCTGGTTCGCTGGCTCCGGCCAGGCTTGGGTGGACAGAGAGGTCACACCAGGATCCCAGTGGCTCCCTGACTGTCAGGCGGCTGTGGGGTCATGGACGCAGCCCCCCGCCCCCCGGTGGTCGCCATGTCAAACTGAAGCCTCTGACTCTTTCTAGGACCGGCAGGGCCAGTCGGAGCCACTCACCACCCTGGCCATGTCTGAGCCAGGAGGGGTCATGTCGGCACCTGCTGGTGACCCCGCAAGAGGCAGAGTGCCCTCAAAACCCAAGGCTGCGCCCCAGGAGGGGACGGGACAGATGCACGGGAAGTCCAGCACCGAAGGTCAGAACTTCCTGTGCAGAGACGGGCGTGAGCCTGACGCCCGTGAAGACGCCAGGTGTGGGCGGAGTGTACTGGCCGCAGGGCTCCCGTCCTCCCAGGGCCACTCACGACACAGGACACGACCCCGCAGACCGGGCGCCGGCGCTCAGAGCCGAGGGTCACCAGGAGGAAGGAAAGGGAGTGAGGCGTCGGGCTGCTGGCTCCCGTGAGGGCCTCACTTTGGAAGCGCGAACGTGTCGTTGGCCCTGAGGATGGCTGGTCTAAAGGACAGCTCGAAGGACCTCTGGTCGCTGAAGCTCTGGGCTCTGTACTTGGCCAGGTGCGCGCCCCTGCCGCCGCGTCCGCGTTCCTGCGTGCCCCTCCCCGTCACCACAGGGCCTGGCGCTGGCCGGGGGCCGGGGGCCGTCGGGCTCTCCCCCTGCCCGCATGGCTCTCCGCGAGCCCCCTGACCACCCCTGGAGGCTGCTGGTCTCCGGGACGCCTCATTTTTGCCTGCGGGAGGCGCCACCTCTGCTGCCTTGCTCTCAGGCTGAGCCGAGTTAGGGGGGGCCGTCCTGCCAGCCTGGGCCTGGGCAGGGTGTGCCGGGCTCCCTGGGTGGGGAGGAGCTAGGTTCTTTGCAGCCGGGGCCCCATGTCCCCGAGGGGGGCCCTCTGTGTGCCTCGCCTGCTGCCTCTGCGGCCACTCTGGGCTCTTCCCAATGCGCCGGCCGGGAGCCTCCACCGGGGCCGCCGGGTCACCGTCCACAGCCTCTTCGGCCCCACTCGAGCGGGCCTTCTCGCCCCAAAGGCCTTCTCCCTTCCTTCCAGGACCGTCCAGCCTTGCAGCCCCCACGGGCCCCTCCTCTTGCCCACGGTGACTTCTTCCGCCACCCAGGCCGGCCCTCTCCCCGCCTGCGACTTCCCTGGGGGCCTGGAGGTCGAGGCGCTTCTGGGCCACCTGGTCTGCCCTTGGCCCATCCGCCACTGTGGACGTGGGGGGAGGTTGGCGGGAAGGCCCAGCACTGGGAGGAAGCTGTTCCCCGGGTAAGACGCACGTCCCGCCCTCGGCCTGCTGCTTCTCAGACGGCGGTGGCCTAGTGCCCAAAGCGTGGCTTGGAGTCCCCACCACGTGGCTCCCCTGTGGCACCGGGAGATCTGGGGCTGGAGTCGGGGGCTTTGGGCTGCCCCCCTGAGGGCTCTGACACACAGCGCCTGAGATTCCGCCCCCAGCTGCCACCTTCCTTTCGCCTGCGGCCAGTTCACCTGGAGCTGCCCCGCGGGGCTCGACAGGCAGGGTCTGGGTGCCGGCGGCCTCCCGAGGCAGGGCGGGTGGGGACCCCGAGGCTCCGCACACGCTGCCGCCCCCGGGCTGGCGATCAGGCTCCTCGGCCGCGAGACCTGGGCCTGTGGGCCGGGCGGCGCCCCTTTCCTCCTGCTCCTTGGCCGCCCTGTTTCTGGGGCTCAGGGCGTCCCCTGGCACCAGGGCTGGGGGGCTCCTGGAGGCCCCTGCAGCCGTCACCCGCCCGGGGGCGTTGACACTCCTTGGCTGTGTTCGTTCAGTTGAGGAGCTCGCTCTGTTCTCACCAGGATCATGGCTGGCGCTCCCTCCAGCCGTCAGCGGGGCCCGGGTTGGCTCCGGGGACGACGGGGGCCTCCTGTGTCCTTCCTGCTCACGAGGGGGGCTCTTGTCCGCCGAGGGCAGATTCTCAGGCCTCCTCCCGTCCTGGGCCGGTGCTTCTGGCCTCACGGAGACACTCACCTCGCTCCTCCCAGGAACCCTGGGCACCAGCACTTGCTGACCGCCGGGGGCACAGCCGGCGAGTCCCCTCCGTCGGTTTTCCGAGGCCGCGGACCGATGTGATGAGGTGCTGGCATCATCAACCGGCCTTTCCTCCCGTCCCGTCAGCAGAGGCGTCTTAGAACTTAGCTGGGAAGCGTCCTCTCCCCAAGTGTCCTGGTGCTTCGGGAGCCTGTGTGAAGTCCCAGGGCTGCGTCTGGTTTCCTTTCCTCCAGGGGCACTTTTCTGCGGTTTCGTCGTGGGAACCGCCGCAGGGACGTCTGGACCACGGCAGGCAGCATCCTGAGGAAGCGCTGTGAGCGTTGGCGGTGCCCCTGGGCGCTGCTGTGGCCGGGCGGGCAGGCTCAGACCTGCCGGGCTCCGTCCTGCCCTCGACGGGGTGCCCCTGCTTCCACCCTCGGCCGTAGTGGGAGGTGGGGCTCCTGTATTTCCAGTCACACCCTCTCCTCCCAGAAGACGCCAGCCTTGGTCTTCAGGGCCTGCTGCCCTCTGCAGGGTGGCAGGAGGGGGCGGCACTGTGTGGACAGCCGGCAGTCTGGCCGCGACCTGCGGAGGCTCCGTGGCTGGCTGTGTGTGCTGCGCGGCCTGGGCTGCGTGCGCCGCGAGCGGAGGGAATTTTCCTGGCGCTCTCTCTTCTGGGCAATTCTCCTGGACAGCGAAGAGGGGGTCTGGCTCCGAGTCTGCAGTCATTCTTTCCGTTTCATCCTCTGAACTGCAGACGGTCAGGGTGACTTCGGGGGCAGCCCCTGCTCTGCCCCCCACGAGCCCCGGCGGGGGGCCCAGCCTTGCTCCCCTCGCCCCCTGGGCAGCCCCCGTCCTGTCGCCTCCCAATGCCGCCGTGCCCCCCGGGCTGGCTGGTCCCTGTGGGCTCAGCTCGGGCTCGCAGCCAGGAAGGACTTCACCCCAGGGGGAGGCGGGAGAGGGGGCTGCCCTGGGGACACGCTCGGGCCCCGCACCCGGGAGCAGTGTTTCCGGGCCGTCCCTGGGGGCGGTCGCCCGGGGCGCGGAGGGCTGCCGGGGCTGCCCCCACCCTGGTGCTTGGCTCCCACCGGGCGTCTCTCGCGCGCGGGGGTCCGTGCCCGTTTCTCCTCTGGGCGCGCGGCGCAGATCCGCGCGGGTGACTCTGGCGCCGTGGGACATCCAGCTGCGGGGGCCGCAGACGACGGTGGCGATGCTGAAGGGCAGCAGGGGCTCGGCCGAGCCGGCCAGGAAGCGGGCGGGGGGCGCCCGGATGCAGGTGCTGGCCAAGGTGGCCAAGCGGAGCACGCGGCGCTCGGGCCGGTGCAGCGGGGCCCGCGGCAGGCGCTTCTTCCTGTGCTCGTGCGCGCGCAGCGGCGGGAGGCCGCTCTCCGCACAGCGGCAGCCGCTCCGCTCAAACGTCTCCCGCAGCTTGGCCAGCGCGGCGCTCCGCCTGCCGCCCGCCTTCGGCGGAGGGCCCCTGGAGCCTTTGGGCGGCTCCGCGGGAGGCTTCTCCGCGGCCTCCTTCTCCTCCGCGGCCAAGAACACCTTCAGGATGCTCTTCACGGAGCTCCTCCCGGCGGGGAGCCCCCGGGGCCTCTCGCGACCCAGCGGCTCCCGGCCCCGTGCGGGGCGGCCGGCTCCCTCCCCGGTCTTCTCCAGGAGCTTGTGGATAGTGGCCGTCACCAGGCTCCTGCCGGGGCCCTGCCTGTCCTTGAAGATCAGCCGCCCCACCTCCCGGGTCCTCTTGAGGCGCGGCTCCCGGCCGGTGCCCATGAACTTGGCCTTGAGGAGCTGGAAGCGTGTGGGTCGCCGCGGGGCGTCCTGGGGCTCCGGCGCCCGGCCGGTCTTGCTCAGCCCGCCTTCTGCCCTCCTGGCGGGAGGAGGCCCCTGGGGCCCGTCCTCGCGGTCGGTGATGTAGAGCAGCAAACTGCTGAGGATGGCTCGGGCCGCGGGGTCGCATGTCACCCGGCTGACTTTCTTCTTTAGGACTTGGACATCAATGGGCGTCTTATTGCTGCAAATCCTGCCGCTCTTGGGGCTGTAGGGAAAAGAATGAATCGTCACAGATTTTATCACCATTTTTTCCAAGGTGGCTCCTTGGAACATTTCTTATGGGACAATCCCATTTAAAGTAGCCCAAGAAGTCCAGGAAGAGAAGCCTGGGCGCCGAGCGGCTTGGATTCTAGGGAATCCCTGTGGCAGCGCCGGAGAGTCAGGGTCGCCCACCGCCTAGAACTTTGGGCCACTATTTCCTTTTCTGTTAACTGGCCATGTTTTCTGAACTGTACCCTCTGCAGGGCTTTGGAGAGCGTAAGGTATTTACATTTTTTTTTTGTAGTGGGCATGTTTTTCTTGCATAAGTTAGGAGAAAAGCATAAAGGCTTCACCTTCTCTGTGTGTTCTCTGCTCTCCTCTAACTGTACTGCATTATATTCTGATTCAGTCCCAAGGGTGCCGTCTCCACCCAGGCCCTGGGCGGGTCAGGCAGCGGGAGACTCAGCTGTGGGGCGGGAGACTCAGCTGTGGGGCGGGAGCTGGGGCATGGCCCCCGGAGCAGGAGGGCGCGGGCTTCACTGCCCAGTAGAGGGGAAGAGGGCTGGGGGCACCGGCCGGGACCTGCCCTGCTGAGCCCCCTCGGGAATGCTCTCAGGGAAACCCTGAGGCTGAGAGGCCTGAGCCCTCACCCTCCACGGCCCTGTCCCCAGACCCCTTTGCCCCAGCCCAGCGGGTCCAGGCCGAGAGGCTGTCCCCTGAGGGCACGTCTGCCCAGCACTGGCAAAGCCGGAGCCTCCTCCCTGCTGGGGCTTCCACCTCTCCAGATGGTAGTTTGGCAAAGACGTGCCCAGAATTGCAGCCCAGCCATGAGCACGGCTTTGCTGTTTATCCCAAAGAGACGATCAGGTCGCAGAGCAAAGATTGGTGTGCCGTGTGTGACACTGAAAACGGGGCACGTCCTAAGTGCCTGACACGGGGCAGGGGCCTCAAGAAACGTCACATCTGAGTTTGAGGGAAGGCAATCTACAGCAGGAAAGCGCTCAGGACGCAGCCGGTGGAGACACAGACCGAAAGCAGGCTGGAAGGGAACGTGCGAACATACTTTTCTTTCTGTACTTTGCAGGAGAGAGAGCTCCGTTCCTGGAAGCTGCACACAAACTTCTTTTAAGAGCCGTTAGGCGCGCTTCCGTGATGGGAGGACAGCAATGGGGCCCCTGCTGGCCTCACCCCCTGACGGGTGAGCCCCTTGGGTGAGCCGGGCGCCTGTCCACTGCCTGGGAGTGGATCCCGGACGGACAATTACTCCTTTCAAGGAGTGAAGGGGAGTGAATGTAACCGCAGAATTTTCCGTAGAGCCCCGAATTCGCTCCTACTCAGTGAACCCACGCAGAATGCAGCTGCTCCCATTATCCTCAGATGCCGGAGGACCTGGGCGCCCAGTGAGGTGACCCCACCAGAAGCCCCAGCTCGGACGTCTCAGGGACCCA
Source organism: Neophocaena asiaeorientalis asiaeorientalis (assembly GCF_003031525.2). Lineage (NCBI taxonomy): Eukaryota > Metazoa > Chordata > Mammalia > Artiodactyla > Phocoenidae > Neophocaena > Neophocaena asiaeorientalis. Next base: position 565,221 of record NW_020173937.1, on the reverse strand, counting down.
AGACCTGCAGTTGCAACAAGTCCCCTGAGTGGCCGTAGCTACTGGCCCTGGGAGCCACGTTGAGAACGGCCGGCATGGAGCGAGAACTTTCCAGCCTCAGACCACCGTGGGTTTGACCCTGACGTGGTGGACGAGGCTCTGCAAACAAACCCAGACCTGAACCCACTGAGCTCTGAGGTGGCAGGGCCGGCATGGCTGCGGGATGGCCACAGCCAAAAACACATGACCACTGAATCTGGGGCTGCGCCAAGCATCTGAGGGGGTCGGGCTGTGCTGAGCCCCGGCCAGAGGGGGATGTGCCCTGGGCTCACTGGGCAGCCAGGCTCCGGTGCGCTGGCCCTCGACTGGTCCCAGCTCATTCCCACCCCAGGGCCTGAGCAGCCTGCGCGTGGGGCGTCTCGTGTCCCCTGCTGGGGTCCCTGCCTAAGCACACAGCTCCCAGGTGCCGCCCCCAGCACGTCCCCAGGGTGCCTCCCGCTGTGCACTTCTCATCCTTGCCAGAGGCCTGGGTGCAGCACAGAGCATGCGGAGTGTGGCTTTGCGTGGCCCCCAGTGGCACACAGCCTCTGCGCGGGGAGACTGTCTCTTCCCTGCTTTCCCAGGGCTCACAGCAGCACCCGTGGAAGGGCCCTGGCCGCCGGGTGCGCCCCTGAGCGCCTCTCCCTGCTGCATCTTGCGCCCGCCCGCCAGCCTCTCTGCCCTGCTGTCTTCCACTCCCCTCGAACTCTGGCCATGCTGGGCTCTGTCCCAGCTCTACACTTTCCCCGTGCTGAGCCTTCCGGCCCGGCACAGCCACACTCCTGACGAGCTCCTATCCATCCCTCAGGACCCGGTTCTGATGCCCCTGCTTTCCCAGTGGCCTGGATGCCTTGTCCCCACTGGTCCTGTGAGGCCTCTTAGTGTCCCCTGCAGGGTGACAGTCCCGACCTCTGCACCCCGAAGTCACTGAGAGTGGACGGCAGGCGAGCTCCCCTGGGGAGGCGAGGTCCTTCTGTCCAGACTTCAAGTCTGCCTGTCCGGCCAGACTTGAAAGCAGGCCCAGCACATTCTTTTGGGACCTCCCTGCTCCCAGGGCACCTCGGGCCTGGGTGAGAGTTCCTGCCCATCACGGGGGGTCGGCCCAGCCCATCTCGGCCTGGTCAGCACTGCCTGGAGGACTGGTGGGCCCATGGCTTCATGTCCAGCCCCTGGCAGCGTGGACGTGACCGAGCCCATCCCGGGAGAGGAGTGGAACATTAGGGGCCAATCTAAACAGTAGCACTGCAGCAAAGGTTCCTCATTTAGTCCCATCAGTAACTCTGGCTCCCGAGAGTCACTTGAAAATACAGGGACATCAGAGCCACTGTTGGCGACACACCCCTTCCCACCCCGGTCACCAACCGGACCCCCTTGGCAGTCACAGATGGGGCAGGACGCAGACCCTGCGTTCCCAGCAGAGGTCCTCCACTCCATCCTTGTCCTAAAACGGAAGCAGCATCCAGCACCTCTGGGGGCCTGTCCCCTCCATGGGGGCAGCCTGTCCTGCTTCATCGAGGGCCTGGTTGGCCTGGGCCTGCTCTACCACGCGTCAGCACGTGTCCTGGGGCAGCGACTGGATGTCCCCCGGCCCCCGTGTCCCCGCTGAGGTACGGGGTCTCCTGGGGCACAGGTCTGGCCGTCCCGCCGCCCTGGCAGGGGCACTGTCTGTGGCACTGAGACCCCCTTCCCCACTCTCGGCCGTGACCTCCCTCCAGGCCGATCCCCTGCGCCCCGAGAGCACGTGTGCTGCCCCAGTGAGTTCACATCTGCCACGCGGCCATGCTATCTACCGTCGTCTCACGAACACTCTTCCCCCAGCTGTGGGCCTGGGGGTCAGGGGGCAGAGACAGGGACAGGTCATCCCCTCGTCCTCCCGGCCTGGGGCAGAGATGGTGGCTGCTCACTCGGGGTGCGGAAGGGGCACACACCGCGCACTCTGTCCTTCCAGCTGCGGTTCCTCCCGCGTCCCCATGGAGCCGCGAAGGCCAGGAGGGCACAGCGACCTTCCGAGCCACCCCTCCCCCAGCGCCAAGTGGGGCTGCACGCAGCAGGTGCTCCGTAAATGCCTCGCCTCCACTCGGAAGAGACGGGAAGGAGAGGCTGTCGTCCCCCGTCTCTACAGGCCGTTGGCGGGGAGCTGGCGGGAGGCTCTCACGCTGACTGCGGGCCCCGGCTTGCGCATCCCTCATCAGTAGCAGTTCCCCCACCGAAGCACAGATGCACATCTGTCGACTGCGCTGTACGTTTTAGTGGCCAGGGAGCCACCGGCTGAAACTTGCCAATGCATCAGAGTCTGACAACCTGAACCTCTGTGTTTCCTGGAAATAAACCTGGATAAAGGCTGGTGGGCGTCCTCTGGGCCGGGGCCCACGGTCTCGCTCCTTCCCGCCTGGCCCTGGTCATGGTGGACAGAGGGCCATCCAGCCAAGCGGGCCGCTGAGGCCCTGAGTGTCGGATGGTATTTCAGGACCTGAGATTTAAATAGCAGAGTGTTCTGGGGACACGCCCCTCATGTCTAGTGACAACTGCTGCTGGGTGTGCATGTCTGTGTGTGTGTCTATTTGTGTCTGTGTGTGTGTGTATATCTGTGCATGTCTGTGTGTCTGTGTCTGTGTCTCTGTGTGCCTCTCTATTTGTGTCTCTCTGTGTGTATATGTGTGTCTGTGTGCCTCTCTATTTGTGTGTGTCTATTTGTGTCTCTGTGGGTGGGTATGTGTGTGTCTATGTGTGTCTGTGTGTGTGTGTCTCTGTGTGTGTCTGTGCGTGTGTTTGTGTCTCTGTGGGTGGGTATGTGTGTGTCTATGTGTCTCTGTGTATGTGTATCTCCGTGTGTCTGTGCATGTGTCTGTATCTGTGTGTCTGTCTATGTATCTGTGTATGTCTGTGTGTGTCTGCGTGTGTCTGTGTCTCTGTGTGTGTGTCTGTGCGTGTGTCTTTGTCTCTGTGTATGTGTGTCTATGTGTGTCTGTGTGTCTGTTTGTGTCTCTGTGTGTGTCTTTGCGTGTCTGTGCATGTCTGTGTGTGTCTGTATCTCTGTGTCTCTGTGTGTCTGTGTGTGCATCTTTGTCTCTGTGTGTATGTGTGTGTCTATGTGTGTCTGTGCGTGTGTTTGTGTCTCTTTGTGTGGGTATGTGTGTGTCTATGTGTCTGTCTGTATGTGTGTCTCTGTGTGTCTTTGCGTGTCTATGTGTCTCTGTGTGTGTGTGTCTTTGTGTCTGTGCGTGTCTATGTGTGTCTCTGTGTGTCTGCGTGTAGTGAGAGGGAGAGAAAGCAATGCAGCAAACGGGGCCCAGTATTAGTACAGCAACAGTGGGTAAAACTGGGTGAAGGGTATACGGATTCTTTGAGCTGTTTTGTGAGTTTTGTGTGTTTGAAGTACTTGAAAACAAACGATTAAGATGGGACAGGGATGAAGCAAAGCCAACCTGAAAGCACAGATGGCCCTGGGCCAGTGGGGACACTTGGGACCCTGGGGGGGGTGTCTCTGGGTTTCCCCTGGTCCTGTGCCCCCAGGGGGGGCTGCAGTTCTGAGAGGGCCCTGTGGTTAGGCTCCAGCTAGCAAGTGTTTCCTCTCTTGCGTCCCCGGGGGCCTGGCAGTTGAGGGGAGATGCCCCTGGGGCCAGGCATGGGCTCTGGCTGGGTGTCATCGGGCACCAGAGCCTGAGCGCCAGCCAGAGGAAGCCACGGCCTGGTGTGTGGCCCCGCGCCGGAGCCACCCTTAGTGACGGGGGCGCATGGAGCCCCCCAAAGCCTCGAGGCTGCCGTTTCCCGCACGCTGGTTTTCCCTGTAACATCAGGGGTGCTTGCCTTATATCTCTACTTCTTAACTGGAAATGAACCAACACGGGAGAGATTTTAACTCAAGTGGTCACGGTGTCCGCGCTCTTACCTAAGAGATACTCCCACCTTTGGGGTGAATTTCGGTGATGAGGTTTTTAAACCCCGTGTTTGGGTGAAACGTCAAGTTGGGTATTTCCTGCTCCATCACGTGGCATCTGGTCCGTTTTTCCCATCCCGTCCGCTCCGGGTGCTGGGTTCATAATTCACCGAGGGCTCTGCCTGCGGATTCAGGGCTGTGGTGAAGCCTCGACGGGGCCGGGAGGCCGGTGGGGCGTTCAGGGAGTGCCTTGTCGGACGGCCTCTCCCACCCCTGAACCCACAGCATGGGGCGGTCAAGCACCGCCGCGGAGCCTCCCGCTAAGGAGGCCCGGGTTCAGGGGCACGCCTGCTGGTGGGGCCGCTGCACCCTCCGAGGGGGCCCTTCTGATCCTGCCCCACGATTCAGCCCCGAGTGGCTCCCCCGACCGCGGGGGGGCTGGGGGGGACATCATCTGGCTTCCAGACATGAAAACGCTGGGAAAATGATGGGAAATCTAATGCACAATCTCTAAGCAAAGAGTCTGGGGACAGGAATTAATTGAAATCGGCCCGAAGTCTGGAAGCTCGCCACAGGGCAGGGCCGTGCACCTGTCCCTGGGGACGCAAACCCTTCCCGCCGGGCACCGCTAAGGCGGGGGTGTGGCCACAGGTGCAGGAGGAAAACAGCATGATGGCACACGCGTCAACAGAATTTCAGGCAAGAGTTAAAAAAACCGAGGGGCACACGTGTGACTACACAGAAAAATACCAGAAAGCCATCAAGTGAAAAATTCCCAAAGCAAATCATAGGTAATGTGTCATTCCTATTTGTGGAGGGAAGTCGTGTGTGTGTGTGTGTGTGTGTGTGTGTGTGTGTGTGTGTGTGTAACACACATATGCATGTATGCAAACCCCCCCCTTCCCGGCCGTATGTGTAGAGAACTTTCTGGAAGGACATGAAGGAATTGTGACCCACGGTTTCTCTGGTGCCTGGTGATGTGAGTCGGGGTGAGGGTTTGGAGGAACCCTGTTGCCCACATGCCCCATGTACGGGGTTGAGTTTCTGAAGCTGTGTGCAGGTATCACTTTTCTAATAAAAATGAGATCAGCAAGTGTTAAATTTTAAAATGATTTGAGTAGGTATGGAATTCTCGTCATTACTTTTTATGGTTTTGTTTTTCTTTTCAACTGTTGCCTTTTTCTGGAATAGGAAAAGGAAATGGGGAGATAGTTCCACTCTTATTTTACGATGCCGGTGAATTTCTATTCACGTGTTTTAATTTAATCAGTCTATAAGGAGACTCACTCCCTGATTCTCAGGATGGGTTTAATTCTCCTACATCGTCACTAAAGGTGGAGACCAAGTGGCCTCCGATCCAGCCACCCCCATTCCTCCGATCACTTCCCTTCTGCACAGCAGACTGTGAAGGGCCGCTTGTAGGGAAAGGCGGGGACACGGGACAGACTCCACACAGGAAGCCCAGCCTGTCGTGTGTGTCTGGGAAAGTGTCGACTTACCTTAATTGGGTTCTGTTCCTGGAAGACAATTGTTATTAATCTCCCAGGCCCCCTAAACCTATCTGGACCCCGCATGGTGGAGCGTCCCCCCCTCTGCCTCTTCTGACTGCAAAGCACCTCGAGCAGCAAAGGTTAGTTCAGTTATCCAGAAACACGGCGTGGAGCCCACTGTGTTACCATGTGCAGGATGGCCCAAGGTTTCTTCTGTCCAGCACAGCTGAGAGCCTCACTTGCCCAAGGAGTGCAAAGTGATGGATTCTGTGGAAAACATGCCCATCCTGTCCCCTCGCCCAGGACGCCGGGAGGTGCCTCGGGGCTGAGTGTCTGCGTGTCCGGCAGGGACGGGCCTGGCTGTGCTCCAAGGCAAGCCTTCAGCACGCAGGGCCTGCGGTCACAAGACGGGCCCAGCCAAGCCGCCAAAGCACGTGTTACACGTCAATCACCAACCGCTACTTTACTCACACCAGAGGCTACTTCAAAGAGATTTGTGTCCAAGGTTACTTTTAACAAGAGCAAGTGTGGAGAAGCCCCGGCCACGGGGCACAGGGCCAGCTCTGTCCTCGTCAGCGAGCCCGGGGCAGGGCGGCACGTGGGAGGATGCGGGCCGCACGAGGCCCCCGTTTCCTGGCTGCATCAGTTAGTCGTTCTGAGAGAGGCTGGCGTTAAATCTAGTGAGATGACACACGCGGGCTGGAGCTTAAACACAGCGCACGGCCCCGCAGGCGCCGGCCGCTCTTCCAGCTGCTCTGGGCACACGGTGGCAAGGACGCAGACGCGGCGCCAGGTGCGGCCCTGTGAGGCTGGGAGCCCGAGGTGTGCGGGTGTCGGACCGCACGCCTAAGAGCTAGAAAGAGACCGCGCGGGGCGCCCTGCAGACCGAGGAGGCCGCCGAGCAGAGCCATCGTGCTTATGGCTGCTATTGGAATCAGTGAGCAAATGCGTTAGTTAGTTTTGCGACAGAATAAAATACACCGAGTGTCCCAGAGGCCCTCCGTGACCTTGTGTTTGGAGGTGAAGGCTGTGAGTCCAGAGGGACGTCAGTGAGGCACTAGGCTCGGCCAGGACGGGAAGACTATTCTCATAGGACAAACGATGTGTTTTATACAGCAGTTAGGCCTCTGAAATCGGGAGGAAAGTTAAGATGGCACATGAGCTGCGGGTGGCCCCCGGGGCCCCAGAGGCACCAGCGGGCCGGCAGGGGCTGGGGGCAGGGAAAGGGCTTTACTTCTCCTCCGCGGACAGGCGGTAGAGCTCCTCGCCCAGGCGCCGCAGCTGCTCCTTGAGCTCCAGCTCGCGGTACAGGCCCGCGGGGACGGCGTCCAGGCCGTGCAGCAGCCCAAACAGGCAGCCGGCGATGGCCCCCGTGGCCCCGCACTCACCTAGAACGAAGCACGGGCCCTCAGGGCTGCACGGCGGTCCCTGGCCCCCTTGCCCCCTTGCCCCCTTGCCAGGAGGCCGGGCCACCTCAGCCTCCGCCCTTGGCCTCAGCCAAAGCCCAGGTTTGCTCTGGGTGGTGCCGGGGAAGGGGGCGGGGGGGGGTCCCCTGCCCCTCCTGGGACAGCCGCACACCCTGGTGCGCTCGGGTGACCACCTCCCGCGGGTCCTGCCACGCGCTGCGCACCATCCCCGCCGCCCCCGCTTCAGGCTCTCAGCCTCCTACCCACCCAGTCCGCCGGCGGCCCTGGCCCGCAGCCCCTTCTCCACTCCCCCGCCCCGGGAAGTGTCGCGTCTCCACACCTGGGCACCCGGAGGTCCCAGCAGTGTAGGTGGGGAGCCCGGGGCCTGGCAGAAGGGCCTGGCTGGTGGCCTCTTACTTCACACTCACGAGAAGGTGCATCTCACCTCCGTGGAACATGGCCCGGTGGCAGAGCTCCGTCCAGCTGCCCTTGGCTCCTAAAAGGGCATCGTAGGCAATCATGGGGGCGTCGTGGCCCCGCCGGCCCCCTCGACCTTCCGAGCTCCATTTCCTGTAGGTCTGGAGAAAGCACCACAGGTCAGAGGCACAGGCCGCCGGGAACCACGTCCCGTGCGTTAGAGCACGAGCTTCTGGGTTCATCTGTGCGCCGACGTGGCGCCCCTGTGTGCCGTGCACTGCCCCAGGGCTGCGGGTGGGCACTGGCTTCCCGTGTGTCTCACGCCAGCCGTGCCGCAGATAAGCAAACACGCCAGCCGCCGGGCAGCAGACTCTATGACAGAGACAGCCGTCAAGGGGTCTGGAGTGCTGCGATGGGGCTGCTGTGACAGCACAGCTGGGCGCCACTGCGCGATGTGAGGTCTGCGTGGGGCACAGGGACAAGCGAGGCCGGGCAGGGGTGCCGCGTGTGGTCAGGGCCGCAGGCCGGCTGGAGGACATGGTTGGGGAGGCCACGGTGGCTTGAGCAGCTGGTGGCTCAGAGCAGGTCCCTGTGGGTCTGTGGCAAAGGCTGACGAGGGGCAGGGGCCAGATTGGGCAGGGGAGGTGGACGCAGGCAGGTCACACCCCTGGGCCTTAGCAGCAGAGTCAGTGTCGGTTTGGGGCAACAGCATCTCCACAGGAAGAAAAACGGTGTTTCTGAGTCTTTCTGCGTCGGGGGGCCCATGAGAGATAAATGAAAGGGTGGTAGGAAGCACCTAAAAAGGGAAGGGTGGACCCTTCCTCTCCCCCTGCTCCCTCCTGACACCTGGAATGCAGATGTGCTGGCTGGAGTGGGAGCAGCCAGTTTGGACTATGAGGCGTGCTCACAGAACAGCAGAGCAGCCAGACAGGATCCTCAGCTCCTCACTGCAAGGGGCTTCTGACTCAGCTCTGATTCCCTTGATGTGAGGATAACGAACTTCTGTCTTGGTTAAACCGCAGTTACAGCGGTTTCTCTTATGCTACCAAACACGATCCTGACAATTTTAGCCACTTGGGGGGGTTTCTCAGCATGGGGAATGCCGGTGGTTTGCACAGACTTATTCATCCCTCTATCCCCAGTCCCTAGAAGAGATGAAGTGAGATGGACTATTTTCACATTTTCAACTTTTCTAGCACAAATCGTGCTTATAATCAGAGGAAATGAAAAGATAAAAGCACCATCCATTTCTAATGGGCTTCCTTCGAAAAAGCCTTCCACGGCCCCGCCTTCCAGCTGCTCCCTCAGCCCACCTCCACCGCGGGGTCCCATACAGCCGGGGGCAGCAGGCGGCGGCCCCGACAGCTCCTGCTCGCCACCCGTGTCGCCGGCAGACCTACCTTGTCCCTCTCCTCCGCGTTGTAGCGGTCGGGAAAGCTGGCCTCATTCTCCGTGTCCTCACTGATTTTTCTCTCCTCCAAGTAAAACTGCCATTTAGCTTCAAAGTAAAACCAGTGCGCCTGGTATTCTAAACACAGAGATCAGGTGAGTGGGCTGTGGCGGCCGTCTAGCTGGGCGCCGTGGGCAGCGGGCGGGAGGGAGGAGGCAGAGCCCACGCCCTCCGCCCAGTCTGGGGCAGAGGAGGGCCTGGCGCCTCGCCTCGGCTAAGGCTCGGGAAATTCGAAAATGCTCACATTGTAGCTACTTTGAAATACCAGCAAGGAAGATGGAGATTGAAACCGACCCAAAGAATTGCTTGACAATGCGCTGAACTAAGGCAGCGATCGCAGCATTTTTATTTTTAAGTGGCTTCTCTTGAAAATCCTGAACCTGTGTATTTTTCAAAATTAATTTTATTTATTTTTGGCTGCATCGGGTCTTTGTTGCTGCGTGGGGGCTGCTCTTCGTTGCAGTGAGCGTGCTTCTCACTGCGGTGGCTTCTTGTGGCGGAGCACAGGCTCTGGAGCGCAGGCTCAGTAGTTGTGGCGCACGGGCTTAGTTGCTCCGCAGCATGTGAAATCTTCCCGGACCGGGGCTCGAACCTGTGTCCCCTGCCTTGGCAGGCGGATTCTTAACCACTGCGCCACCAGGGAAGCCCTGAACCTGTGTATTTTTATCAACCCAACACTGTGCCTGCAAAGTCAGACGAGAGGACGTTCGTTATCCCCAACTAGCAGCTTGACCTCCAAGCTCCAGAGGCGCTGAAAGTCTGGAGCAGCGGCTGCAACGGCTCGTGGATGACGGGTGTGTGTGTGTGTGTGGGGGGTGCCCGCGTCTCGAGAACCCAGAGGGGATCCCCGTGCTCGCCTGACCCTCTGCCCTCTGGCCAGGTGATACTGCAGACCTTCTTTGTGGGGTCAGCCTGTCACACGGCCCCCCCAGTCTGTCCAAGTCTGCTCTGGGTGTGGCTGGAGCCCACCTCCTTCTAAGGTGCCGGGGGAAGGTGTCGGGAGGGAGGCCGGGCTCACCTGCCAGGTGTCGGATGGTCCTCTTACAGTACTCCTCGGCCAGCGGGACTGTCCTCAGCATGTCTCGTCCCCACTGCTCCAGCCGCTTGCCCTGCACGGCGTACGACGCGAACAGGGCCGTGCACAGGGACCCGAGGAAGCCTGGGGTGGCAGGAGAGAGGGTCAAAGTTGGCACTAGCCACGCCCCCTCCCAGGTGCTGGACACGCTGTGTCCCTGGGCTTTGCCAATTTGACCTTCAGTTACCGTCTGCAAGGGGGCAGCGGCGGGGTGGGGAGAGCACGATCCCCGCCTCCAAGCGCTGCTGTGGGAACGGGATCCAAGCCCAGGTGAGCCCCTGCCAAGCTGCCCCGCGAGCGGCCACGGGAAGCGGGGCCCCAGGGAGGCGTCAGTCGCAACCACTTCTGGGGCAGGGACGAGCGTCTGGTTCTGGCGCCCAGGGTCCAGCTGCCGTCCTGACCACCTGCCACCGCCCACCTCCCGTCACGGGGTGCTTCAGCTCCAGATCTGGGACGCACGCTCCCAGGCAGTAAAGGTAAGAAAAACTGACACTTGCCTCCAAAGGCAGTTCAAAAATTGCAAAGGAGAGTGGAGTTAAAACGCGCTTCCCAGTATCAAGTGTGTGCTGTCCGACCCTAGTCACCAGCCTAGTAATATATAAATTACCCAGCTCTTAAACATGCGAAACAACATTTCTTTAATAAGAGTGGGCAGAGCTTCCCTGGTGGCGCAGTGGTTGAGAGTCCGCCTGCCAATGCAGGGGACATGGGTTCATACCCCGGTCCGGGAGGATCCCACATGCCGCGGAGCGACTGGGCCCGTGAGCCATGGCCGCTGAGCCTGCGCGTCCGGAGCCTGTGCTCCGCAACGGGAGAGGCCACAACAAGAGTGGGCAATAAATTAACCAATGTTATAGATGTTTAAACTCTCACCCCAGGCTCTCGTACTCATGGCATTGTTTCCAAACGTTCAACATTTTCCTGTTGGAAGGCTGTTTATGTTTAATTCACTTCTGCTGAGTCGGGGGTTAGCAAACTCCTCTCCACCACCCGGACATTGCCGCCCGGCTGAATTACATGGCTATGTGCTCAGAGATCTGACGGGCTCATCCGTGGGGTCCGTGGCTCAGCGGCCGCGCCTGCTGTGGACTCAGCGGCGTGTTTTACCACGTCCACGCCTCAGGTGCCACGGCGCCCACATCGGCTGCTTCCTGGAGGGCACAGGGTGGCTCTCGTGGCTCAGGGGGCGACACCAGTAAGCCCGGACCCTGCAGGTGACCTTGAAAGGAGCGCAGTCACCGAGAGCAGCTGCACCCTCGACCCCAGGGGCCGGGAGCCGAGCTCAGCCAGAACTCAGGAGGGTTCTCCTTTCCTGAAGCTGAGCTGGCTGCTCCCCGGTCACGTCTCACCGGTGGGCACTGGGTCGGCAGGCCTGCCCTCCCTCTGGAGCCCGACCCTGGGGGGGCAGCCTGGAGTGTGGGCCCCCTGCGCACCCCGAGCGCTGTGTCCTGACACACGGAGGGGGGCGGCTTCTGCCGCCACAGCCACCGGACCCGTCCAGGGCGCGGCGCACAGCACCCACGGGGCCCGACGGCGGCGCCGGCTCCCCGCTGGACAGCCCGGCCGAAGTGCCGGCTCCCGGGGCTCCAGCCAGACCCCAGGTTCTTTCGGAACCGGTGCCGTCCTGCGTTTCTTGTGACGTGACCGACTTTGAAGCAGGGAGAAGGCCTTCCCGTCCGGCCTCCCTGCGCCTCCCTGCCGCCCGCGGCCGCCTCACCTGTGGGATGGTTGTGTGTCATCCGGCCACACTCCACGCTGACCTCGAGGAGCGTCTCCAGCCGCCCCGGCTGCCAGTACCGCATGCCCACGCACATCGCCTTGGTGGCAGCGCCAAACCCGGAGCCTGCGTGGAACGTGGGATACCTGGTCTTAGACCTCTGTGCCGGGGACGCCGGCTCTGGAAGTCTAGCTTTCACAAACCATATGAAGATGTACAAACACGATGTGCTACCATGATTATCACAGGGTCATTTAAATGAGTCAAAAGTAGGGAAATCGCCCACATTCCTGACAAAGAAAAGAGAGGAAAGAAGTTGCAAAGCAGCCATTAAAAACAGGATTTTTGATGGGATGAGGAAATGCTCCTTCTGGGAAAACGTAGGAGAGAGAATTGCACGCACAGTATGCTTTCAACGATATGTTTCCTCCTTTTTTTTTTTTTGCGGTACGCGGGCCTCTCACTGTTATGGCCTCTCCCGTTGCGGAGCACAGGCTCCGGACGCGCAGGCTCAGCGGCCGTGGCTCACGGGCCCAGCCGCTCCGCGGCATGTGGGATCTTCCTGGACCGGGGCATGAACCCGTGTCCCCTGCATCGACAGGCGGACTCCCAAACACTGTGCCACCAGGGAAGCCCACATCGTTATTCCTTTTAATGCCGCATCTTTTAGAGAGGGTTAAATAATAAGTCAGCACCCGCGTCCTCACCGTTTCCACCGCCTCCCTGCCCCACTGGCGGTGTCGTCCTGCCCGAAGGACGTCCTGGGCATCTCTCCCTGGGCACCTGCCCGGCATGAACTCCTCAGTTCGTTTGTCTGCAAAGGCCACTTGGCCTTCACTCGGGAAGGCGTCCTCTGGGTGTCCGTCTGGCTGCTGCTTTCTCTGCACCCGGATGGCTCTGCCTCTGACGAGAACCTGCCGTCTTTGCCTTGGTGGTCGGCACTGGAGACGCGTTCCTGTCTTTATTATTAGTTTGGAGCGGTTTGATTGCTATGTGCCTTGGTGTAGTTTGCTTTGTGTTTCTTGTGCTTGGAATTTATTGAGATTCTTGGGCATGTGAGTTTACGTTTTGCATCAAATTTGGAAAAAATTGGCCACAATTTCTTCACATTTTTTTTGTTCCCCCCTCCCCTTTTAAGGACTCCAGTTATAGGTGCCTGAGTGCTTGTGAGTGCTTTGACTTGTGCTGTGGCTCCCTGGTGCCCTTTTCACATTCTGCGCTTCTTTTTTTTTTTCTGTATGTCCCATTTTGGATAGTTTCTATCGCTGTGCCTTTGAACTCACTAACCTTTTCTTCTGAAATGTCTAATCTGCTGTTTGTGTCCCCTGCATCGGCAGGCGGACTCTCAACCACTGCGCCACCAGGGAAGCCCCTCAGTCAGTGAATTTTTAAACTCAGACATTGTACTGTTTTTCTCTAGAACTGTGATGTAGATCTTTTTTATACCTACATGTCTCTTTTTAACCTTTCAGAAATATCGAATCCACACTATTTTATATCCTTACCTGGTAACTTTAGTGATGGTGTCAGGGTTCGTCAGTTCTGATTTACTGCTGTTTCTCTTTGTTATGGACCATGTCTCCTGCTTCTTTATGTGCCAGTAACATTTGATTTGATGGCATCCTTCAAGGTAAACCCAGAAGGACAGGTATGCCCTCAGAGTCAACCTGGAGGGCGTGTCCAGGACCCCAGGAGCAGAGGCCCTGGGGGCAGAGACTGCAGCTGCCTGATAACATCACCGTGAGGACACGTGAGATCATCACAGAGACAGACATTTATGCAGGTGGTGTATGCTTTCCTTGATGCACTGGCTAAAAATAACACATTTAAAGGGAAAGCAGTGGGAAAATGTTCCTTAAAATAAACCAGGGATGGTGACAGAGGAGCTGGGCACGCTAGTGACTCTGAAGCCGGCGCCCAGGCTGGCTGGCTCCCTGGGCGGCCGGTCAGTGGGGTGACAGGCAGGGTAGTGTCGTGGGGCCCTGCAGCCCCGTGGCCCTGGAGGGAGAGGAACTCATGCTCTGACCTTTCTCATTGAAGGGCGTGTGCCAGGCCAGGAGATAGTTGTTGGGCTTCAGCTGCGAGCAGCCCTCGACGGTGGCCGGGTCTACCCGCTGCCCCGGGAGCTTCTCGAGCACGTCCACGTAGCGTCGCACCATCTCACGGTACAGGTCGTCCAGGCACCAGAAATCTGGGGCGGAAGGGGTGTGTGTGAGGGGCAGGGTCAGACAAGGGGCGGGTGGAAGGCAGTGACAAGGGAAGTGACGACCGGCGTCCGGTCCCATCCCCCCAGGGGGAGGGAGAGTCTGGGGTTGGCTCACAGGACCCTGGCTCCCCGGAGAAACCTGACCGCAGACGAACAATGCGCTGGGGATCTCATTGAATTTCAGATGCTGTAGTTTGCTGCTGTGCCTCTTCTAGCTACACACCAGAATCTAGGAAAAGCCAGGATCCTCATACACAGCTCGCGGTTCTATCCGTGAGATGCCCAACTGGCCCGAAACCTGCCTGTTCCTCGGGCCCTCGGGGACCCACGTCCAGGGTACAGGGAGCTGACCCTCTCCCATCTCCCTGTCAGCGAAGCGGCCAAGTGCCCGCTGCCCACCGTCCCCACTGCCTCTTCGTGGGAAGGCGTTCTGGGGACAGGCGTGGTCTCGAGTCCCTCGGAGATCATGGGCCACAGGACAGGGGCGCCAGGCTGTCACCTGGGTGGCACCGGGTTTGGCTGACCTTCCCCGCAACACGCCCATCACTGCAGGGTCAGGCTCCTGTCTGTCTACTGTTTCCTCCCAGATAAGGCTCAGCGAGGGGCGGTCACTTGCCGAGGCCAGAGCTGGCCAATGGATTTCAATCGCAAAGCCTGAGCACTTCTGCCATTAAATGAATCCACAGCATGGTGTACAGAGGCCACACACCCTCCAAAGTTGGGGCCCAAGGTGCCTGGTCACACGGAGAGCAGACCGGACAGTGCAGGGCAGGGCGCACCTGCCAACACAGCTGACGGGCACCGGGAACCCGGCCTGTGCGGGGCTGCATCTCAGGCCTCGGGGACCGGCCCTCCTCTCCGGGAGCCTGCCTGTCTTTGGAAATCGCGTGAAGAGCCGTTGTCCATCAGGGCCCCTGAACTATCGCGTGTCCAGCAGCCCCAGCAGGCGGGATGGCGCTTCAGATGCAGGCACGAAGCATCTGGGTTCCGGTCCGCACTCTGTGCGCCGCTGGGCAGGTTAATCAGTGCCAAACAGCGGGTGTGGATTGGAAACACACTCTGTGCGTCGTTCCTTTATCTGTAGCCCCTCGTAATAAAGCCGACCTGCAGGACGGTGCGAGGACCTGATGACGCCGCCCGCAGTTAGCACAGCACCCGGCCACAGTCAGTCTGCTGTCGCTGTGACTCGGGGGCTCAGAGGCCCCTTCCACCCACTGCAGTTCGTTATTAAAGAAGAAAGCTGGGCTGTTTGAAAACTAAACGTCAATGAAATTCCAACTTGTATGTTTAGGGAGCTGAAAACACATTCGCTTGCCGAGTTTCTGGGGGCGCAGGCCTGCCCGAGCGCGCCCTGGTGACCCGCTGGCCAGAGGGCGTGCGTCTGTCCAGCTGCGCCCACTGCCACCGTCCTCACCCAGGGCGGATTCCGCCCTATTCCTGCCAAGGGGACAGGACTCGATCCAACCCGGGGGAGCACGTTCTCGTCGGGGGCCGAGCCGGGAGCTGTCCTGGGGGCCGCCGCAAGGGACGGAGACACGCCGTGGGCTCTGCCAGGTGAGGACCAACACAAGGGCACACGGACTGACACGGAGGGACACGGAAACCTGCCTTAAAGCCTCACTGCCCCCAGTTTCGGAGTTTGCAGACTCAGGACACTTGCTGCGCCAGCTTGCCGTGACACTGTCTTATCTGCGGTGCCTTAGCTCCCCCCCCCCACCCCCGGCTACTTGGGAACCGGCAGAGCAGACGGCATTCCTGTGCGGTGACAGCAGAGCTAAACCCGGCTGCTGGCACCAGCCCGCGGGGTGAGCACATGGTGACACGTACGTTCCAGCCACTTCAGAGCTGCCGTAAATTCTAATTTTGCAGTGACGTGCTCACCCCCCGATACCTGTGGGGAAGCTGCGCCTCACAGACACCCGCTGCTTCTCTGAAACTCAGTGAGGACTTGCTCCTAAAACCAACCTGCTCCTTAAGGAAGCGTGTCTCCCCTCAAGTCATAGCATCTTCTTAGGACAACTGGGAAACTGCAGCAACTCTCCGAGCTAAATCCTGTTTTGGTAGGTGGCGTAAACCTCAGTTCATCGGAATTTAGAAGTAATTCCCCCAAAATCACCGTAATGGGTCCAAACTTCAAACTGGCTTATTATTTTATGTATTGTTGAAATAAACTCAGACGCAGGCTTACTGCCTGCAGTGAAAAGCTGAGCCCTCTTTCCAAGCCCCGAAGCGAGCCATTCGGTTGGTTTTAGCCCTAGAGACAGAGGCTCGGCCGAGTGAATGTTCACGGAACAGTGAAAGTCCCGGTTTAAGAACCGGAGGCCACAGATGATCAGAGTGACGCTGTCACCCGAGAGACTGCATGGGACACAACCCACGGCACATCCGGTTCGCTGGGGACCCGGGTGTGACAAACTGGTTTCAGCAGCGGCAGTGGGTGGCCCCCGGCCCCCCCCTCCCCGCGGGATCCCGCGCTCCCGCCCGCCAGCACGCTGGGGCTGAGCCTCACCTGTGACCAGGGCCCCTGCCGTCGCCATGTGCATGATGGTGTTGTCGCTCACCGGCCACCTCTCTGGAGACAGCACCAGGTGGTCCAGTCCCCCCACCTTTCCCGGCTCCTTCTGAACCTTGGGGCCCGAGGCGCTGTCCTCCCCGAAGGCGTGTCCGTGCCCGAGTGCATCGCCCACGGCCCCCAGCAGCATCGCAGCCTGAAACTTCTCCATCTCTGCCGGCAGCTGCCGGGTGCCCAGCCTTCAGCCCGCCCCGCCGGCCCCTGTTCTGGTCGCCGCGTCGCCGTCGGGAGCCTCCCCGATCGGCCAGGCGCCCTCTTCTGTCCTGGGTGGGCGGGTGGCACCAATGAGGAAGCCGTCTGGGCCCGCAGCCCGCAGCCACGTGGTGCGCCCAGAGCTGGCTCTTCAGTGGGGACACCTGCGGCTCAGAGCACCGCTTCAGAGGGAGGTCTGCACGGCGCGCTGGGGAGATGCACACGTTTCTAGAGCTTCCAGGTGTAATTCGCGCACCGTCGGGCTCACTGCGTTCGGTCCAGTCACGCGGCGTGCGTCAACCTTCCCCGCGGCCCGCGCGGAGAGCCCGCCCAAGCCGCGGCCCCTCTGCTCCCTGGGCCTCCACCCACCCACTTGGTCTCTGTGGCTCTGCCTTTCCGGGACTTTCAATTACACGGGATCGCGCTCGGCGGCCTTCATGCTGCGACTCGGCTGTCACACGCACGGCTCTGTTTTCCGGAGGACTCGTTGATTATAAAGCGTGTTTATGGTAGAAAACTGCCACGTGCGAAGGGGGAAAGCACGTGGAGCCGCCGAGTGCGTGATCATGGGCGTCCCTGCGGCCCAGCGTCAGCGAAGGCTCCTTGACAGCCAGCCTCCCGGCCGCTCCGTGTGTGCGCAGAGCCCGGAGCTCCGAGGGGTCGGCGAGGGCGCCCCGTGAGGGCTCACGCACCTTAAGCGTCCTCCCACCGATCCCGTTGCACAGGGAGGATGTTCACGGCCATGCTGAGGCTGAGAGTGGGGGGAACCCCTGCAAACCAGGGACCTTGACTTGAAAAGAGGGATCAGGAGAGCTACCACCTCTGTCTCCAGGCCCCTTGTCCCCCAGGTTCTGGTCCCACGTCAGACGCCGGGATGTAAGAAACACGTCTGATAAAACTTAAGTTTCTTTCAATAACAAGATACTAAGATGCCTTTAAATGAACGGGTCGCAGTTCCCTGGAAGTCCAGTGGTTACAACTCCACACGGGTTGGATCCCTAGTCGGGGAACTGAGATCCCGAACGCCGCGTGGCGTGGCAAGAAAAAAAAAAAAAAAGGTAAATGAATGGGTAGTATCATCACAGCACTTATTAAAAGTGAGGTTCTGGAACCCGACTCCGGCTGGCACAGTCTGAGAGGTCCTAAAGCAAAAGTCCTTTACGACCTGTGCAGTTGGCCCGGGTTGCTAGGGTGCAGGCTCCCTCCCCGAGGGCAGCCCCTCAGACAGCCACCCACGTGGGGAGAAAGGCACCATGTGGCAGAAGCCGTTTATCGCTGAGGCAGAGGTACCGTCTTCGGCTGGTCTCTTGCTGAATCTGAGGCAGCAGACACTGTCGTCGAGACGCTAAGAGCAATCCCACACTATCTGGCCGACGCCAGCGAGAGGAAGAGGTGAGGCGAGCCCACTGCATCGTTCCTGCAGTGTTTGCCAAGCCCCGGCCGTGTGCCACGAGTTGTGGGTATGGCTGTCCCCACAGAGCCTGGAGCTGGAGACATATGTGATATCCCACTTAAGCGTTTACTAAAGTAAAAGAACACACTGACATGTGCGATGTCACCAACATGGAAGGAGGTGATGCTGTCCAGCCCAGGAACTCCCAGCAGGCATGGGGAGGCCACGTGTGTTAAACCTCTCACATTTGGTTAACCCGCACGTCTCCACTGTATTTATAGTTTGCGTTTCAGTGGATCAGTTAGGTACGTAACTCCCATCAGTTCAAGGAAATTCGTGTATTATGAGATCTGTGACCGCCCACGTGGAACAGGTGTATTTAGCAGATACTACGTGATACCTAGAAAGGAAAGTATGTGACCCAGGCCGTCCGTGTGGGACGTGATCCTGTAACAAGGCGGCAGGCTGGACACAGGTTGGGAGGGTCCCAAGTGTGGCAGCCGCTCCCCTGATGTGGGACCAGACCCTGACATCCAGGGCCGAGCGTCTGAGGATAGACCTGAGAGGCACCATGACACCAGGAAGAGAATTTTAGTGTTTCCAGAGTCCTCAGCACTTTCACAGCAGGCACGACTTAAACGTGTATTATAGAAGGGAAACCTCCAAGTGTTGGAAGAGCCTCGTCACTGTTTCGGTATCTGTTGATAAACAACTCCATAGAACACCTTTTCTCCACATGACCTTACATCTCAAGAAGGAAACAGTGCCACAGACGTCATGATTCTTACAGGCCCGTCCTAGTTCCATAGCCTCTCTGAACAGAACTCTTACATGTCAGAACCCACGAGGCCTTGAAAGACGTGTTACAATTGGTGAAGTTCCTATTAAAGCCTCTTAGCACTCCAGTCTTACAGGTAGAGGACGGGGCAGTGGGGCCTGGGAGAGATCAGGTGACTTCCCTGGCCCTGCACCTTGTGACAGGCCGACCCCGCCCAGATTGGGTCTCCAGGCTCCAGGCCTGAGTGGGTCACATTTTTGAACACCAAACCAACTACACATTTTAGGCACACTTTCTGGAAATCTGAGCGCATTCCCCTCTCCTGTGAAATTACCCCGATTTATCTGTCTCACGAACCGGGTTGCGGGCTGGGCAGCAAGCATGCCTGTGGCGTGAAGATCATTCCCAGTATGAGGTGGGGTCCACACAGCGATTCTGGACAGCGTCCCCCCGACAGGGGGGGCACCAGGAGGCCAGGCAACGAGACGCGGACACACACGCCCACCTGCATGTGACGTGGTTTCCGGTGTGGGGTTTTTGGGACAACAGTGTGTATTTTGCCTCCCAAACGTGACAACCGTATGAGGGCGGGTGGGTGAGCAGCACTCATATTACAGACGGCTGAAAGGAGAGAGCGCTGATGTTTAAATCTGTAATTTATCAGGAAAGAAATAATGTTTCATGGAAAAATGTCCTTTTAAATACTTTTTTTTTTTTTTTTTTTTTTTTTGTGGTACGCGGGCCTCTCACTGCTGTGGCCTCTCCCTTTGCGGAGCACAGGCTCCGGACGCGCAAGCTCAGCGGCCGGGGCTCACGGGCCCAGCCGCTCCGCGGCATGTGGGATCTTCCCGGACCGGGGCACGAACCCGTGTCCCCTGCATCAGCAGGCGGACTCTCAGCCAGCAGGGAAGCCCTTAACTACATTTTTTAAAGCCTACTTTATGACGCTCTTAGGAAGCTCAGCTGCCGTTATCAGAAGTAAAGCAGACCCACTGACCTGCAGGCAATTTAAAAGAACTTTTCTGGAATCACAATGACACCATCGCTGTGCAAACTGCAACGGTGCGTTAACCTGTAAAGTGATTCTCAGATGAGCATCCAGAGAAAAGTGAAATGAAAATAGAGCTGATAAATCTAGACACTTGATGATTCAAAAAATATAAATCTTAACCCTGGCACCAAGTTCAAAACCGCCAGCATCCACGACACTCGTCCTCTTTAGGGCACGTTGCCAGCAGCCTGACTTGTAGTTTCTCAGGGGTGGTTACGGACAATTCAGCGAGTGTGGTGAACACAGCCTCGCTTTGGGTCATGATCAACAGCGACCCTGCAGCCTGCAGACAGGCCCCAGCTCCTCCGTAAACGCGGAAATCATGCAGAGGTCTCTTACAGCAACAGCCAGGGCCCCGTCTCTGGGCGCCCCAGCAGCGAGCTCAGAGGGTCTCCGTGCGGCAACCACAGTCAGCGGCGTCTTCTCTAAGCAGCAGGAGAGGGTCTCCAGTCTCACGACCGGTCAGGATGACTTCCAAAATGGGCAACGGGCATGGCTGGCCAGTGTCTCCTGCAGGACAGCTCCCTTTTCACCTTAATCCGTCTCGATTTTCTGCCTAGAGAGGGCTGCCTTAACCACCCGTGACCACTGGCCATGCATATTCTACGAAATCATCTATGAGAACAGGCCACACTCCTGAAGGAGAGCAAATAGAATTTTTAAAAATATCAACGATTTAGAGCAATATTTTTACATTCAAAGCATTTTTTCACAATCCAACTTTTATATTTCAAGAACTCAAATGATTTTAACTTTCTATAGCCTGTCCTCCACTTAAAGAATCGGCTAAAGTGACCCTCTTCTGCTCTAGCCAGACCAGGGTTGGCAAGTGCTGGTGTGCTTGTGTGGAGCCAGCCCTGTGAGGACCGCCCACCCTTGACCCCGCCGGGAATGTGCACAGTCACCTCCTGGCCGGGCAGAGGGAGCCGACGGTGGGCGGGTCCGGGGGGTGGGCATCCTCCCCTAACGGGGCAGCGCCCACAGCTCAGCAGGCTGAGTCCTGCTGAGTCCCCGAGTCCTGAAATGTTTGGGGTGGGGGCCGCAGCAGGCGTGGTCGTGCTCAGGTGAGCAAATGGAGGCTGCAGTCTTCCGTGAGCTTCGGCCGTGCGATGGACCAGCCGCTGCAGCCACACGCGGGGCAGCGGGCCCCAGTGACTGTCCTGCTTGAGGTCTGCCTCAGGGCCTCTGCACGTCCACTCTGAAATGGCTTAGCTTGGACAACTGTCTTTCTGACTTTAACTAAATGTGAAGCTGTATTTTCTTTTGCGTGATTTACAAGACATAATAAAGTGACTACTAGTCTCTGTGATCACCACCCCCGTCTCTGGACGGGGTCGGGCCAGGAGTCAGCAGGTGCCGTCCGCCCCGGGGCCTGCGCTGCCATCACTGACCCGTGGGCCGGGGGCAGAGACGTGCGCGCCCGCGTCAGTGCCTCTGGCCATCGCCTGAATTCCGACTACTTCTCGTACCTTCTTCATCATAGCTGGACACGTCATCTGCAATCATATTTCCAAAATCTAGCAGAAGGCTCCAAGTGTTCCTTGGGATTGATCTTTTGCGATGCTCCTGATACACAAGAGAAAAAACCACCAGACTTACGATACAGACTTAGCTCAGGTGTTCTACGGGCCTGGTTATCCCAGAACAGAATTTGGTAAGGAATAAGTACCGGAACAACACTGTCAGAAGTTAAAATAATAATGGCGCTTTGGGTAAACGTTCAGAGCGACACAGCGCCAATGTGCAGATGTAGAAAGCAGACTTATTTAAACACAAAATAAACCTTTAAAAATACAAAAATTATAAACTTATTTCAAATCAAGAGGCAGCACTTTTAATCTCTTCACCTGAGCCCCAAACCAATTCAGAAACAGGGCGAGCAAGTAGTATTTTGATACATTTATTTTCCTACTAAATACCAGGGAGTTCTTTGAAGTGGTGTGGGACACTTCTCTGGAAATGTCTCTGTTCCTCGGTACTTCAGGTGCAGCAAACATGTGCAGGATACCCGCCCGCAGCCCCGGCCCGGCCTCCCCTTTATCTCCCAGAGGCTCCCAGCTCATAAGGCAGCAGGTGCCGCTGTGGGCCCGTCTGCACACGTCACAGGCACACGGTTCACAGACGGCGCGCCAGCTCGTCTCACACCTCAGAACGCGCGCATGACCGGCACAGCGTGCTCTTGTACACCTGCCGTCCCACGTGAGCCCTGTGTCCCTCCGCCGCGCGGCGTTCTGGGGTCCTTCCCCAGGCTGCTCCAGGAGGGCTTTCCCACACAGCCCCCACCCCGCCGCCCGGTGGAAGGGCTGCTCCTCGCATGCGGGGGGGCCTGAGCAGGACAGCACGGCCGCTGCCCGAGGTCAGGGCGGCCCGCACCCTGCACCCTCCCCGCAGCCACAGCCGAGACCCCGGCCCGAAGGACCCGCCCCCCCGGGGCCAGCTGAGCCCCCCACTCCTCCAGAGCGATGCATAGGACATCCGGGGTGGCCCCAGCCCGTGAGCACAGCTCGGGGTGGGGGGGGCGCTGGTGGGCCGTCCAGAGGACGCGGCCTCGGAGCAGCCGGGGCAGAGCCCCTGGGCGTCGCTTTCAGCTGGTGGCAGAGCGTGGCCGCGGGTCTGCTGCTTGGTGACTTCTGCGCGAGGCCCTGGCCCCACAGTTAGTACGGAGGCCACCGCACCCACTGAGCCCTCCCGCGGGGCCCCGGCAAACAGGAAGCCACTTACCAACAAAAGGATGTTCCAAAGATCTAAAAACTTAAGCCTTCCGGAGAATACCAAATTCCAATATGCGACAGCCATTTCTAAGTCTGGCAAAAAAAGGGAAAGAGCAGTTAGTGAATCCCAGTTTCTTTTTCCGCTGTGCACTGACCACTGCTCAGCGCGCTGGTATTCACTTACTCAATAACCATCAGCAAGCTCACCTAGAAGCGACACGAGGGCTAATGCGTTCAGAAGCGTTCCTCAAGTTGTGTGTAACCTAATTTTGTAACTCGGGGGAAATGTCTTTTAAAAAGGATTTGCTGCGAATTCCCTGGCGGTCCAGTGGTTAGGGCTTGACACTTTCACTGCGGTGGCCCAGGTTCAATCCCTGGTCAGGGAACTAAGATCCCGCAAGCCACGCAGCACAGCCAAAAAAAAAAGGATTTGTGTACTATGTTATTCGGACATGTAAATAAGTATCCCCTAATTAAACCATTTCAAAGACTCTCATTTTCTTATGTATTGGGCTTTCTTGAAAGCTGAACCGACCTGGATACTATTAACACATATTTATTTTTAAAAAATAGCCCAATGCACTTTCTAAGCGATGAACCACAAGTTAAAAACTCATTTAGAAAGGAAGGGACACAGTGCTTTCCAAATAGACCTGCCTTGCCACTTAAGAACTAAAACAGAATCTGATTCAAAAGTCGATCATAGAAGTACTATAAAGACTTGGGACTTCCCTGGTGGCGCAGTGGTTAAGAATCTGCCTGCCAATGCAGGGGACACCGGTTTGAGCCCTGGTCCGGGAAGATCCCACATGCCTTGGAGCAACTAAGCCCATGCACCACAACTACTGAGCCTGTGCTCTAGAGTCCACGAGCCACAACTACCAAGCCCACGTGCCACAACTACTGAAGCCTGCATTCCTGGAGCCCGTGCTCCACAACAAGAGAAGCCACCCGATGAGAAGCCCACGCACCACAACGAAGAGTAGCCCCCACTCGCCGCAACTAGAGAAAGCCCGCGCGCAGCAATGAAGACCCAACGCAGCCAAAAGTAAATAAATAAATAAATTTATTTTAAAAAACCAACAAGCTTTAAAAAACAAAGACTTGGAATTTCTTAAAGTCAAGACAAATACGCATGTTTATTTGGTCACGAGTCAAAGTCAACGTCCTCAGTTTTCATCTTTCCTTGGCTGGAAGGTAGCGATGATTTCACAACTTCTGTACAGACCGACGCTGTGGGGCTCGAGCATAAGATGGTGTCTTAATGCAACACGAGCGCCATCTCAGGGCTGCCGTAGAGGATGCTCCCCAACCCACCGTGTTTGGGATACAGGCTCATTCTCTGCTCACTGCAAGGTTAGTATTGATTTCTTTCTATATGATTGATACACAAGTACATCAAGGGGCTGAGAGGGTTACTTCCTAAAGCGGACAACCTTTAGCCATGTCGGCTAGCACTCATCACTGTCAGATGACCAAACAGTCATACTGCAATAACGCTTATGGGTGCACACCAGTTAGATTAATGCGAAAAGCTGATGAATAAACATTTAAGGCAACAAATTCCTTTAAATCCAAAACACTCAGCTAATCCCTTTTCAGATATTTACCTAAATCTGGTTTGGTCCCACCTGGACAAAAAACTATTAAAGCTGGAGCTCTGACCTGAGCTTTCCAGGGTCAATCATTAACACTGAATGAGCAAAAGAATCTATGAGTAGCAGCCAACTTTAAATAAAATGCCTCTGTTCCCTGTGTGTTTAAAGTGCATGAGATGTTCTCAGTCTGAAATAACCTGGAGTCTTAATCAGAAAGAAAGCAATGGTCAGGAAATTTCAGGAGCTGGTAGAAGGGAAGGCTGGCTGGACCTTACCTACGGGGCCCTCGGCATTTACGCCTAGACGATTAGTCCCGTCCTGCTAAGTCTGCATCCTTATCACTCAGGAAATCTGTACTCAACGCATCTTAATGATGAAAAGTGTCACATTGAGAAATGGAGGTAAACCTGGGGAAGAAAGAAAAATAAGTTTTTTGGCAGACATTAAATCTAGTTACTTTTAGGTTCGTTTGGTCCTAGAAACCCTTCTTATAAAGTTCCCGATTTGTATGTTTGCAAACCACACAACTAAAGTAGAAGTGTGCATTTTCAGAGACCTAGCATCACTTACATAAACACGCCGAGTGCTGTCCTGATGGACTTGGCCATTTTCAAAATTACAACAACAAAACTCAAAATTACAGAACTTGAGAGCTGAAATCAAGAATAAAAGCTACTCCAGTGACCATAAAAGGAATCTTCATAGCACCTATATTCTTTCCAATAACCTCTGAAAAATCCTACCTCCTGAGTAAGAAAATGTTTAGAAGGTACTCCTACTTAAAATTTTTATCTGTGATACTCCCTTTAGAATTAGATCATAAAGATGTTCCTTCTGTCAAAAAAGGGTCTTTGGGCCAATGTAAAAATTAGCTAATAATCATGAAACTTTACTTCCTCAAAAATTATGATTTTTCAAAGCCAACCGATTCCAGACTCTAGCCAGTATAAAACCACGCTAAGCTTCTTACATCAAAACACGGAGACAAGGAGCTTTAATCTTCTCCTCTTTTAGCCCATCAGTTAAGCACAGGCTAAGGAATCATCACACACAAAACAATACAGCACATGTACATCTTAACACACACATAAGCAGACACAGAAACCTGAAGGAAAGGGAGGGTTCATCTGTGGGTCTTTCTGTTGTTTTTTTTTTGATTACCCCTTTCCACTGCTGTCCATGCTTTTTCTAGGAATTATAGGAACACCTGTATCAATCTCTTTAATTTATATTTAACCCTTCAGAGGACAGACCATGTAATATACTTTGGAAATTGTAAAATCAATTGTTCCATTTGGGGTTCGCAGCCATAAAATTCCTCATCTTGCTTTATTTTTGGTAAAAAAGCCCTCAGAAAACCTTATAAAATAAAATGTATGTGAAATGTCCAGGTATCTAATCATTTTCCTGTAGAGGCTATTATTTGCTTTAATACAATTTTATATTCCTTCAGTTAGTCTCACGAAGCAAAGAAACAAAATCAGTAACTGCTCTAATTCTCTAGTGAATGATTTTTTAAAATAAATTTATTTATTTTTGGCTGCGTTGGGTCTTCATTGCTGCACGCGGGCTTTTCTCTAGCTGCAGTGAGTGGGGACTAATCTTTGCTGCGGTGCGCGGGCTTCTCATTGCGGTGGCTTTTCTTGCTGCGGAGCGTGGGCTCTAGGCGCGCGGGCTTCAGTAGTTGTGGCTCGCAGGCTCTAGAGCGCAGGCTCAGTAGACGTGGCGCACGGGCTTAGTTGCTCCATGGCATGTGGGGTCTTCCTGGACCAGGGCTCGAACCCGTGTCCTCTAGCATTGGCAGGAGGATTCTTAACCAGTGCGCCACCAGGGAAGTCCCTAGTGAATGACTTTTTATAAACATGTTATTTAAGTGTCTATAGGCATAAAAATAAATAAGACAATGATTTTTTTCTCAGTAAAGGAATTACAGGATAAACTATAAATTTCACCTTTTGTGTTGCCTGATGCTACGGCAGATCTATTTAAAATAGAGGCTAAACGAACTAGGCTCCGTATTGCCAAAGCGTTTCAAAATGCTCCGTACCCTCATACTGAATTTCTTTGAAATTATTCATGCAGAAAGAAAGTAAAATTTTAAACTTTCAATTAGGTAATGAACTGAGACTGTCACGCAGCACCCCACCGTATTCGTATTTTATAACTTCTACGCGCTGCTGACGGTAGATGTTTGGGCTGTTTCTTGTTTTCTGGTCACAAAGAATGTTGTTGAATGGTTTCTGGACACGCGTCCTGGCACACAAGTGAATGTGTTGAGGCAGACACCCAGCCACGATTTCATGAGTCTTGTTAGACGGTCCTCCAAGCTGACCGCCCACCAGCGCCGTTCTGGAGCTGTCCTGGAAGAGGGAGTTGTGTATTCTAATGTGCACACTGCCATGAATGAGGCTGAGCGCCTGCTTGTATCTCCACTGGCCATATGGAAAGCATCTTTCGTGAAGGCCTTGGTCAGGTCTCTTGCCCATTCTCAATTAGGTTATCTTTTTCTTGTTGTTCTGTGGGAATTCTCTACGTATCAGGGACACAGGCCTTTGTCAGTTGAGTATCTCATGGCTCCCACCCCTCACGTGGATGCCTCTTCACTTCTCGATGCTGTTTCTTGGCCAGAAGTTCTTATTTTAGCGTAGTACACTCTACGGTCTTCTCTACAGTGATTTTTCATGCGTTTTACAACCTGTCCTACTGCGTGGCCATAAGGATATTCTCCTCCATTATTTTCTAAAGGTTTCTGCCTTCAGCCTTTCACACTGAGATCTACAACCCACCTGAACTGACTTTCACGTACGGTGTGAGGCAGAGATCAAGACGCATTTTTTTCCATACGACTAGACCATTCTCCCAGGACCATTTACTGAAAAGCCGTCCCTTCTCCACTTCTCCAAAGGGCCACCTTTCCCATAAATCAAGTGTTCCTGTAAACATGGATTTGTTTCTGGGCTCTCCATTCTGCTCCGCTGGCCTATTCATCTAATCTGGCCCCCAATGTCATGTACTCTTAATTACTGTAGCTTGAAAGGTCCCATGTTACGCACTGAGATAATATCCACCCCCTCACTTTTCTGTTACTGTGATAAATTACATTGATCAACTTTGTAATGTTAAAAAAATCTTGCATTCCTGGACTACAACAAACTTTGTCATGACAAATCATCCTGGTGTTTTGGTTGATTTGTTTTGGGGGCTTAATTTACTTTGCTGAAAATCTGTTTAGGATTTTTGGATCTTATGTTCATCGTAAGCATCTCTTGATTCTTATGACTGGGAGCGGCCTATAATTTTCCATTCTCAAAATGTCCTCTCTAGGCCTTATTATCTAGGTTGTGCTGGCCTCAAAACGTATTGCAGAGTGTTTCTTCCTGTACTATTCTCTGGAAGAGGTGGTGTGACATTGGTGCTATTCTCTTTATTAAAAGCTTGGTAGGATGTGCCAGTGAACCAATTCTGGCCAAGAGTTTTCTCTTTGAAAAGATTTTAAATTATGGGTTTAGACTCTCTAAGAGTTACGGAACTATTTCTTCATGTGCCCATTTCAGTAGGTTGTCATTTTTAAAAGAACATCTCTATTTCGTTCAGGTTTTCAAATTTACTAGCATAAAGTTGTTCATAATACTCTCATCCTTTGATCTGTAGGGTCTACAGTGACGTCCCCCTTTCATTCTATATTGGTTATTTGTTATTCATTACTTTTTACGTGTTCACATAACAAGCTTTTGGCTTTACAAATCCTTTCTACTTACAACTTTTAAAAAATTTCATGAAATGACTGCCTGTTTAAAAAAATTAATTCCTTCTGTCAACACTCTAACCTCCTGCTCTTTTCTCTACTTGTTAAGATGGATGCTTTCCTTACTGATTTTCAACTTTTCTTTCTAAAATATGCATTTAAGAAGCTGAATCCTGCAAGTTTTCATATGCAGTGTTTTATCATTCAAAATACTTTCTAATTTCCACTGTAACTTTTCTCAACCCAAGGGTTATTCAGAGGTGTGATATCCACACTTATTTCAGTCTATCTTTTTGTTATATTCCTCGTTTAATTCTATTGTGGTCAGAAAACACGCTCTGTATCATTTCAAGTCTTTGAAATTTGGTCAACTTACTTTACGGCCCAGTTTACGGTCAATGTTTATAAATGTTCTATGTCTTTTTGAAAAGAATATGTATTCTTCAACATCAAGGGCAAAGTTCTATCTCCTTTTCCAAATCTTCTATTTCCTTACTGATTTTTCATCTACTTATTCTACCAGTTGGTAAGATGTGAGAATTCCCCACCTTGCTTGTAGCTTGTCTCTTTCTCTTTAGAGTGTTAACTTCTGCTTTAAGTAAACTATTACCCTCTTGGTGAAATAAAACTTTTATCATTAAGAAATGTCCTTCAGATTCCCCCTCCCTCCCTCCCTTCCTCTCCTGCTTCTCCTTCTTTCCTCCATCCCTCCCTCCTTCCTTCTTTCCCTCCCTCCTCGCTTCCTCCCCTCCTTCCTTCCTTCTCCCCTTCCTTCCTTCCTGTCCTTCCTCCTTCCTTCCTTCCCCCTTTCCTCTGCTCTTTAATTCATTAACACATAACTTTCTCCTCCTTGTTGTCCCCTCCATGTATATACTGGTTGGTTCCTCTTTGTCAAAATGTCTCTAGTTGAGACATGATGTGAGGTCTTCCAGAAATGTGATACCCGTTGCTAAGTACCACCCTGCTCCGCCTGCCTTGGGCTGGAGTTGGGGGCACTGAGAACTCAGGGGATGTGCATCCACGGCTGAAAATGACCAGGAACACAGAATTCCAGGGCCTTAAGAAGGTGGAAGCAGACCCACCCTGGAATAGAAGACTAATTGTGCATAAAACCACGGAGATGATGCTGACCAGACCATTGCAGGACCAGTTTGAGATGATTATTGGAGCTGACTGTGCTGTTCTGCATGTAGCCCCCCCCCCGCCCCAAGGCCTGTATACACCTGAGACTCCCTTTTAAAATCTTTGTCCCCTAACCAGCAACTTGGAGATGGTCTGAGGACACTAGTCCACCATCTTCCCAGGTTGCTGGCTTCCTGAATAAAGCACCTTTTATTATTTTTTCAAAAAAAAAAAAAAAGAAAAGGATATGCCCTTCATTATCTCTAGAATTACTATTTGCTTCAAAGTTTGTTTTAATATTAACAGCCACGTCAGCCTTTTTTTGGTTAACGTTTGCAAAATGTATCAGCTTCTGTCCTTCAAATTGTTCTGTGCCCTTATGTCTTAGTTGTATCTACTGTAGACAGTACACATGGTAGTTGACTTTTCAAAAAATTTTTTTAAATTTTATTTATTTATTTTTGGCCGCGTTGGGTCTTCGTTGCTGCGCGCGGGCTTTCTCTAGCTGTGGCGAGCAGGGGCTACTATTCGTTTCGGTGCGCAGGCTTCTCATTGCGGTGGCTTCTATTGTTGCGGAGCACGGGCTCTAGGCATGTGGGCTTCAGTAATTGTGGCACGTGGGCTTCAGTAGTTGTGGCTCGCGGGCTCTAGAGCGCAGGCTCAGTAGTTGTGGCGCACGGGCTTAGTTGCTCCGTGGCATGTGGGATCTTCCCGGACCAGGGATCAAACCCATGTCCCCTGCATTGGCAGGCAGATTCTTATCCACTGCACCACCAGGGAAGCCCCACGGTAGTTGATTTTAAAAAATCCATCTAACATTTAATTCACTTACACTTAATATAATTATGTAAATGCTGACATTTTTAGGCTTAAATCCTCCATTTTATCATGTGCTTGCTATTTGTCCTGCCATAAACTAATTTTCCTTGTGTGCTATTTTTTTCTTGGATTCTTTCGGATTGAATTTTAAAATAACTTTACTCCTTGCTCTCTTATTTAGGAATTATATATATGCGGCACGTGGGATCCTCCCGGACCGGGGCGCGAACCCGTGTCCCCTGCATCGGCAGGCGGACTCTCAACCACTGCGCCACCAGGAAAGCCCTCTCCTACTGTTTTTATAGTCATTATAACACATACAAAGAGCGAACAAATATTTTCCCACTGTTTTACCCTTTCACTTTCCTAAAAGCATCTTTTGATAAGCAGAAGTTTTTAACTTCGATGGAGTCCGATTTATCAATTTTTTCCTTATGGCTAGTGCATTTTATGTCTTCCCTGAAAAAGTGTTGCTTAACCCAAGGTTACAAAGATAGTCTCTTAATTTTTTTTTTTTTTTTTGTCTCTTAATGTTTTGTCTGAAACTTTATGGTTGTCGGTATCTTGTACAGGTCTACAATCTAGCCCCAATTAATTTTCATATATGATGTGAAAGAGGGACCGAGGTTAAATTTTTTCACCTTTACCCAGTTGTTTTGGCATCATTTGTTGACAAGGCTCTTTTCTCCCCCATTGAAATAATAAAAGCTGACTACCGATCTTGCAGTAGATGAACAAAGTAGGAAGAATTTACTAATTCATTTCAAGACTTACTCTAAGGCTACAGCAATTAAGAATATATGGTGTTGGGTTAAAGACAGATAGAAAGACCCATGGAATACAAGAGAGAAGATCCACACAGACAGTGTTTTGTTTTTAAAAAGATGTCAAGGTATTTCATAAAGTTTACTCAGTTTACCTAAGAATCCTGAAGCCCCCAAAGAAAGGATGTAGAATTAACTGTTAAAGGCAGGTGTTCTAACCAGTCAAGAGTTAATGGCCAGGAAAACATGTGAAGAAATCATAGCAGAGCAGACACGAAAGCCAAAGTGTTTCTAGAGGTTAGTGCTATTTAGACTGGAAGCAAAGTCCTTCACATCTCTAAAAACATTGGTTATCTCCACAGTTTAGTTCACTAATACATTCATAATACTTTTGTTTAATATTTTGAAAAATAGCTTCACCTTTAACTGCTCCTTGAGGTGTAGAGAGAGAGCAGTCCACCAACCATCATTAACTTGTAAGCTAAAGTTATGTTCTGTATACTCCAAATAAGAGGGCATGAGATTATCTAAAACATTTTGGGAAGATTCACTCTCAAAATCTTTAAAATATATATATATATATATATA
>NW_020173937.1:533990-534177 GCF_003031525.2 Neophocaena asiaeorientalis asiaeorientalis | reverse complement strand
ACTCTCAACCACTGCGCCACCAGGGAAGCCCTAAAATATATTTTTAAAGTTATGTTACTTCATAGGATAATAGGAATTAAAAAATGTTACTTGTGGGCTTCCCTGGTGGCGCAGTGGTTGAGAGTTTGCCTGCCGATGCAGGGGACACGGGTTCGTGCCCTGGTCCGGGAGGATCCCACATGCCGCG
>NW_020173937.1:481071-533359 GCF_003031525.2 Neophocaena asiaeorientalis asiaeorientalis | reverse complement strand
AAAAGTTTACTTGTACAGCATATTTCTAGACAATGTCTAAGAAATGCCATCAATTGTCTCTATAAGAAGCACTTGTTTCCAAAATGTCCCATTTTGGGGAGATTTTAACAGGTGGGACAACTTGTAGTCCAATGCCAATGGAACGCTTCTTTAAGAGGTCTTTCCTATTCTAAAACTACTGGTAACTCATCTAGGCTTTCCTAGGTGACAAGAACGCGGAACACATGTGCTGTTACAAACTGTTACAGTGATGATACCTTTTGTTTGGGTGGTTTTATTCAGCTACCAGGAATGTGGTAAGATATTAGAAATAAAGTCTCATAGAGTTTAACGTCACACATGGGTTTAGTGAAAACAAGCACGCTGTCAGCACAGCCTCAGAACATGTCTACCTAAGGCTTTTGAGCTCCTTCCGGAGCTAAAAATAAGTGAGTTTAGGTTGTCAACACTGAGCTATCAGCGTAGCAGCAAGTCAGCTTTTACACACCTCCTGAAACAGTAATAAGCTCAGTGATTAGAAGAAGTTTATGTACTTTCATTTACCTCTCCGACTCATCCAGCAAGTCACAAACACGTTACGGTATGGATGAAGCTTTTATCCCA
Organism: Neophocaena asiaeorientalis asiaeorientalis; assembly: GCF_003031525.2. Classification (NCBI taxonomy): domain Eukaryota; kingdom Metazoa; phylum Chordata; class Mammalia; order Artiodactyla; family Phocoenidae; genus Neophocaena; species Neophocaena asiaeorientalis. Next base: position 532,756 of record NW_020173937.1, on the reverse strand, counting down.
ACCCTGTATGTAGAACAGAGAGGTACAAGCAAAGAGACAGAATGACATTTTACTAATGCTTAATAGAGCAACACAACGAATTACACATGGAGCACACAGTATTATGAAGTAAATTAAATGGCTGAAAACAAACCAGCAAAAACACCTGGATGTTTACCGTCAATTCAAAACTGGAAGGAAAAAAGTTAAAAGGAGAGAGTGTTACAAAAGAAATTAATCTGAATCAAAACACTGAACAAAACTTTAACTGGAATTTAAAAGAAAACCAAAGGTTTAATAGTACAGATGCATAAGAAATTTGTAAACTATTCAAAGGACATAAATTGATATGAAGTTTACAGGTTGCTGAAACATAGTTAATGTTGAAAGTACTTTCCTTTCTGAAAAAGTTTCAACTGAGACCAATTTACTTACCCAAGCTCTGTCATGCCATCTACAAATTCTTTTTGCTAAATTCACATAGAGTCGCGGCCCTGAATTTCCACGCTATACCCAAAACGGTGACACTAGGCTTAAATCTAGGCTTAAATCATCACAAAACTTCTGAATTCCATCAATTCCAATTTTATTTTCATCTTGTGGGTCTGTAGTTAAAGTTAAGGGGAAAAGAAGTGAAAAATTTGGATATTTTGAAAAGCATTACTAAAAGGGGTGGTAAGAATCATACCTCTACTACATAGTTTTGGCAAGTGTGTTTCAAATACATCCATCAATGCACTGCAGTTTTCTACCATATGTGAAAGAAATAGCAATAAATAATGATTTATCCAGAAAATACTCTTTATTTTTAAAATCTAGGTTCCTGGGTTTTTAGGCGGGGGGAAATCATTGAAACTTCTTTGAAGACTTCATCATTAAGAAAAAATTAATTAATATCCCTAAAGTAAAATAAAATTTCAAGTTTACAGAATTTTACCTTGCCCAAAGGCAAACTGCTATGAAAAACACTGTAAAGCATTCAAAATATTTTAAGTGTTTGTCACCACCTTGTCAAAGCAAAAGAAACATGTTTTTCTTTTAAAAGTGACTTCATTTGCCACAGCGCTACTACTACCGCAGAGCACTCATTTTTCAGTCATTTAGTTTACGCATCCACGTTTAACAGCTTAGAAATCCAGGCTCCCCCCGCCCGCCCCCCATCCCCCGGCCAATTTCTAGTTTAGACATAAAATTAAGGAACTTAGCATTTCTCCATGGGAAAATCAAACCGTGAAATCCATTAAAAGAATCAGCAAGGCCTCACCAAGTGAGGCCCTGTGACCTCAGCCTGTGTCTCCTGACGGGCATCACAATGACAGCCCACCTGCTGCCGTAGAAGGTGGGAGAAGCAGGCCCGCGGCACCTTCCCGCAAAGGAAGGTTAAGTGCAACAAACTCTTCTTCCATCACACGAGATCGAACTCTTAAGTGCTCAATGCCACGTTCATATATACATATGTTGTTACCAAAGGAGAACTGCTGACCTACCTTAAATGAGCAAAATCACACAGACCCTTCCAACTCTACGCTCCTGTGTCCGAGAGAACCTGCCGCCGTGGGCTCATAGGACAGAGGTTCCCACACACCTCCTGACTCAAGCCTGCGCTCCTAACACGACAGACCTTCAGGATAACAGAAAAATGGGTCTACGATGCCCTCACCTAATAACCGTCCTGATAAACTTCATATATAATAATTTAGAATGCTTTAAAGTAGTCTGGAAGCACTCATTCATTTGTATACATTGTGTAACAACGGTTGTTCTATTTGTCAGTTGGCTTTGAACTATACATCTATGTTTAGGGGCCAGAATGACTGTACCATATGTCTACTTTAAATGGCTAGAATTGCATGAATACAATTAAATGATAAGGGATGAAGCTTAAAGACTAAAGATAATTTTCACATAAAAATATTTTTCCAAAGGCAGCTGCACATATCTGAATAACTTTTAAGATCTGCACAGCATATGACTTACAAAATTAGCTCAGGAATTAACTTAGCCAAAAAAATTTAAAGCACACTGAAAACAATGTTCATTTTTGGAGAACTACAACAAGTACAAATCTGTTTTTTAAACCACAGAACGTGTTTCTGAACCAAGATTTTTTTTTTAATGGAATGCAATTTTCAATTGATTTTTTGGATCTAGATAGACAGATTATACACAGTATTTTCAAAAGTGAAAAATGAAAATAATAAATAAACAAGAACTTAAAGCCAAGGGAGTTACTCTGTTTGTGTTAAAACTTGTTTAAATGAGGGATTTTATTTTTTAAGTTTTGGAAAGATAAGATTAACCTTAGAAACTGCTAGGAAAAAAAAAAATCAGCTCTTGAATCGTTGCCGCCTCTCCCATTACGGCACAGACCTGACATTTGATGTGGAATTTAGAGCCTGCTGAGCAGTCTGGAGCTGCACAGACTCATCATGCAGACTTATTTTTGCAGCATGACTGCATTTTGATAGGGAGAGCTCCATCCTAAGTGCCAATTTCAATGAAAATAACAACTGTCCCCCGCTGACAACACAAAGGTTTTTTTGCCAAGAGTTTTCCCAGAAGCTTCTGCAGCTGGAGCTCTTCCAGGCCTCCAACACCAGCACACGGTGTTAAGGGCAGGATACCTGTACCCTCGCATCAGAACTACTCTTACGAGTTGGTATCGTTCCGGAATGGCCTTCTCACCACGTATTCCTGCCTACGTGCAAGTGCTGGGGAGAAGTGCTGTCTTAACGAGTGTAGCCACCTGGCCTGGACACCAAGCCTCCGAGCGGTGACCGTGCGCAGCTGACCGTGGGCACACGAGCCTCCGCCCAGGCCACGTGCAGGAGGGCTCGCTGCTCGTCAGTCCTCAGACTTTTGTGCAGCTGAACGTCTGCACGGGAAGGGAATGCACGTCGGGGGCCTGACGCAGCACGGAGGCTCCAGCACAGCCACCCTGCTCCCTGGAGACGGACGCACTCGCCACTGCGCCCCTACCTTTGTACCAGTTATACGGCGGCTCCAGCGTCTTCCTGTCCACGGAGGTTCGCGTGGAGTCCTTGTGGAACGAGGCCGGGCTCTGGAAGAAGCTGTCCGTGGCACGTCCAGTTTCCACTCACTTTGGGCTGAGCGCCGGATGGCAGTTCTCTCACCAGCCTGAGTGAATGCCATGAGCTGGTGGACCTCGTCCTTCTGAGATGATTTAAGCTTATGCTGTGGGAAGCAAAAGAAGCAGGAAAGCCAATGAGGCCAGTCCAGAGAGCTGTTTCAGCTCTATCACTAACTCCTATATTGTAACTGGACTTAACTTTTCCTTGGGTGACCGGACCTCACTTCAGAATTACAGGAAGACAAAGCCTTGTTTTTCATCAGTTAAAAAGACTGCACAGCCTTCTGAAAATTCAAACGACAGCATCTACACAGTAACAAACATACAAAGTCTCATCTCCCCCAAATTAGAAGAATCAATGTCTTATACAAAATACATTTTGATCTCTATCTGGTTCACTTTGCAAGAAGTAGGATGTTAATTTTTTTCTAAGTCTCAGTGAAATCCCTCCTTATAACACATATGTACCCTCTGATGAAATGCGGCTAACCCGAGGCCTGACCACATCACCTCAGCCCACCTGTGGCTCCTCCTTGGCTTCAATTAATTTCAGGCCCTAATGGCCAGGAGGAGGACCTCATGGTTGGAAACATCATTATTTTAAGTTTTTCTCCGTTTAAAATTAGCAGAACACTGATGAAAACAAACACACATAACAAAGAATTGTGTGAAAAATAACTTATACAAGTTCCAGAAGCAGGCGCAAAAAGCCTGTTATGGTTAAATGAAGATGATACTAATAATGAGAACGCCTGTGTACATGAGACAGAGATAAGATGGAAAGACAGGGCAGAGGCTGGCGGTAGGCAGTAAATAACAAAACTGCCATGTAACAGTACTATATATAGCATATAATGAAACCGAATAGCATTTTCATGTTTCCAGGTATCGGATGGTTAAGGTTTTATTTATCTAAGGTAGCCTGATGAAAACAACTGCAGAAATGACAGTCATTCACTAATTTCTGTAAATCAAAACAGAGTCTGTAATCTACTGGGTGCTAATACTTTAAAAGACACTTTACACAATAATATGATAAGGGGAAAAGTTTTACATAAAATGATTTATACTCAGTCTTGTTCAAAAAAAAGATGAGTTTATAGAAGCACACAGAATAAATTATAATTTACAGAAATAGGTAACTGGAAAACAAACTGTAGGTGAGGAAATCAAGAGGAGGAAATAAGGAAAATAAGAAAGCCAGATAAGACACAGACACGTACACCATATATAAGAGTTGAAAGTGAGCTGAAAATTAGGCTCTGAGCTTCTCAGTTGCCAACGTAAAGAAGAAAAGAGGATTAGTTAGGAAAATCTGTTTTCATAAGATTTAAAGACCCACCAGTGGCCCAAAAGTGGCCCAGCCCCTCCTGGCGCTGAGACTGGAAGGAATTGGAGACACGAAATGTTCCCTTTGTACCAGACCAGCTCCTCACCAAATGCCACCAGTGAACAGCAGAGCAAGCTTGCAAAGCTTTTTGCTAAGGCCTCCCTCAGTGCCTGCTGGTGCCAGAAGAGCAGGGGACAGCCGAGCAGAAGTTACGCTACTGCAGTCCACACACACTGCTCTCCAAGTGTGGCTGGGGACACGGGGGGCCTAAGACCTTTCAGGGGTTCCGCGGTCACAAAAGTATCTCCAAATGCCTCCAAGCCGTTACCCACCTTTCTCACTCTCACTGGTGTATAGTAGAGGCTTCCAGAGGCTGCCTGACTGGTGACATCACAACAGACTGAACACAGAAGATTGGAGAACCTAACTTTGATTAAAGATGTTTGCAAAAATGTAATGTGAATATATAACGGGTTTACTATTGTTATTTTTAAACACAGATATTTTCAAACTTTCCATTTTAATTTCTAATACGGTAAATACCAATGGCTACAATCCCAATAATTTTTTAAAGTGTATAGGGGGCCTGGGACTTAGAAGTTTGAGAAACACTGATCTAGAGTAACCCAGGGAATTAATATTTTGGCTACTTAGAACAATGACTGTTGATCATTTGGGGTCCTGGGTCCCTTCTGGAATCTTATGACAGCATGGATCCTTTCTCCTGGAAAACGTATGTGGTACACACGTGGGCATATGGTTTGGCACAGAAATTCAGGGTTTTCACGGACCTTTTAGGACCATCCTGGCTTCTCAGAGGCTGGGGGAAGGTGGAACTCGGGCTAAGAACCCTGGAGCTAGGTCAGGAGGTGCTGGTCTCTGCCGCAGTGAGAGCACCGTGCGGACAGGTGGGCGAACTGTGCTCCACGCGGCTGCATTTACAAACCCGCAGCTACCCAGCGACCGCAGCCTACAGTCCGGGTTCCAGGGGCACACGTAGAGTGCATATTCTCTACCTTATTTCCTGAAATTGAGCCTTTGAGAAAAACCAAAGAGTTCAAGGTTCTGTTCTCTGGGAAGATTAAATTTTGCTCAGTGCGGTCAGATGCCAAAGGCTTTGACAGTAAACTGACAAAAGACAATGCTGGCATCTTTGATGACACCGATGGCTTCCCCAAGGGAGGTGGGCAAAGCCAAGGCTTACCTCAGACACCTTAAGACAGTGACAGGTGTTCGACCCCAAAATGGTGCACCGTTCAGAAGACCCATGACATGCTCACTGTGGAAACTGCCCTCAATGCTAGATTTTAACATTCTGTCAGGCTTGTAAAGGCAGAATTCGGTACATACATACAATGAAATTCAGCCACAAAAAATCATGGAGTACTGATATATGCTACGATATGGATGGGCCTCGAAAACATTATGCTGGGCAAAGGAAGTCGGACACAAACGGTCACACGCTGTGAGGTTCCATTCGCGCGAAACGTGTGGCACAGGCAAGTCCTGAGACGGAGGGTGGGCGGCGTGGCCAGGGGCTGGGGGAGGGAGGCGTGGGAGGGACTGCTGACAGGTGTGGGCCTTCCTTCGGGGGATGAAAATGTTCTGGAACTAGACACAGGCAGCGGTAGCACAACGCGGTGAAGGTCCTACGCACCACTGGACTGTACACTTCGAGACAGTTAACCTTATGTTATGTGATTCCACCTCAGAAAAATCCACCTTAGCACCCTGAGACTCTCCAAGACGAGCCAACAGAGCAACGTTTGCTCAGGTGACAACCATTCAGTCGGGAGATCCCCGCCAGGGAGATGCTGCCCAGCACCTGGAGGACAGGACGAGGTCCCATCTCGAGGTCCTTCTCCTGACAGCAGCCTCCCGCAGCCCCTCCTAAACTGCGACCAAGCGGCTACACGACCGTATAACGGGGAACGCTTTCCAGGAAGACTAGGAGGAGGGGGGCAGGAGGAGCACGTACCCCAGGCCACCCAGAGCGCTCTGAACTGTCACCGCGTGAGTTACAAGGTGGGGGCAGTGCAGATGATCAATCTATTCCAGGTGGCAGGACCTGTCCATCCCAAGACAGATCCTACCCCCTGGAACCGCGAAGTGGCACAAAGGCGACGGTTCTGCATGAGCGACCGCAGCCGTGGGACCAAGCCCAGCCCAGAGCAGGTCTCTGGCCAGGATGAAAGGGGACGGGATGGTCAGTAAAGTTCCAATGAGTCAATGTTACCCCTACGGTGATTAAAACAACCACCGATAGCTAAATCTAAAGACTATATGTGCTTCATGCCCAAGAGGGACAAAGAGATTCAAGTTGCAATTTGTAAAAAAAGGGACCCATGGGCTTCCCTGGTGGCGCAGTGGTTGAGAGTCCGCCCGCCGATGCAGGGGACGCGGGTTCGTGCCCCGGTCCGGGAAGATCCCACGTGCCGCGGAGCGGCTGGGCCCGTGAGCCATGGCCGCTGAGCCTGCGCGTCCGGAGCCTGTGCTCCGCAACGGGGAGGGGCACAACAGTGAGAGGCCCGCGTACCGCAAAAAAAGAAAAAAAAAAATCTGGACAATCCAGGAAAAACATCAGATAAATTCTCTACCTCTGGAAAAAGCCTCAAACATTTTAATCGTGACCTTGTAAAAAATCACCCATGTGATCTGGGCACCAAAACTGACCACATACAAAATGAAAATGTTATCCTTAAAATGCCCTTCCAGAGACACTGAATACAACAAAATCTCCTCTTAGGGTCAACTTACAAGGAGCTGCCAGGGCAACCACACTGACCCAGTTCGTGCCATCAATTGAGTCGCCTTGACGGTTTCAGGTAGGGCAGGCGGGGGTGGTGCATGGAGTCACACCAAAGTGCCCCCTTTCACTCTCCTTCCTCTCCAACCTCTTCAGCAAGTCAGGCTCCTGCCCACCCAGCCCCTTCCCCTTAAGAGCTGGGGCGTGTGGTCTCACCGGCCAAGGCGGGCACACTCGGCCGGGCAGTGCAGCTGCTGCCCCGGGGCCGGCACGAGCCTCCCGGCTGCACTGCGGACAGCCCGCTCCTGGTTTCTGGGACGACCTTCTCGAGCCCTCACGTTCCTCTGACCGGCACTTCTCCATCTGCTTTCTTGCCTGCTCTTCCCACCCAGAAGGTTGGTTCTCACGCCTCTCCTCTTCCTGGCACATTCCTCCTGGACCATCTCTCTCCCGCCTGAAAGCCTCTCCCCGGCCTCCCACTACCACGAGGACAAAGGCTGCCATTCCTCCCTGTGACCAGATGAGTGCCCATCACAGCCTCCCGCCGCGGCTGCTCCCTGGCTCTCTGGGCTCCGCGGGGCCCTCTTCCCATTCCTGTCCCTCCCACCCCACACGTGCGCCGCGCACATCTGGCTGCCCCACTCCCACTCGTTCTCGAGAGTTCAGCTCAGCTCACACCGTGCTGCCGCGGTCAAGCCTTCACTGGCTGGGCATCTGACACCCCACACCCCACCCTGCGGGTGCCTGGAACCGGTGCCTCTCCCTGGCACTTATCCCAGCTGTAATAATGTAGCTGCGTGTTCAGTGCCCGTCTCTCCTGCTGGGACATCGTCTCCATCAGTACCAAACCCACGTCTGCTTGCTAAGCGTCGAAGTCCCGGCACCTTGCACACCACCTCGCTTGCACGCAGAAGCCACTGAATGTACTGAATGAACACTGAAACCCTTCAACTACCATGGTTTCCACGACGTTTCAAAGTAACTGTACGTTTCCAGAAAGCCCGCCCTCTCCTGGTCTCCAGATCTACGTCTCTAACCAACTAGATCCCGCTATCTCCCCCTCCTCACAGCATCATCTTTCCGTACAAACCTGCGCTTCCTTTTACAATCCCTATTTTGGTCAATACCATGACCGTCTGCTCAGACGCCCCAGCCAGGGCCTGCAGAGCCCTTCCTTTCCTTATCCTCCTTTTCTGAACGGCTCTGTGAAATTCCCCACCCTTCCCTCCTCTCATGCCCCTTGTTCCTACCGACAGTCTACGTTCAAGTCTTCTCTTCTTGCCGAGCTATTACCGCCGCTTCCTAGCTGGCCTCCCCGACCCGCAGTCCTGACCCCCTCCCATCCAAGTCCTGTTCTCCGGACAAAAAGGCGATCGCTTTGCACACACCCCTCCTTCTCAAAGACCTTCCAGGCTCCCGCTCTCTCCGAAGACTCTGCCCTCCTCGGCGGGGAACACGAGACCCTGCTCGGGAGCCCTGCCATTCTCGACCCTGAAATCCACGTTCCGGCCGCTCTGAACCACCGGCAAGGCTCAGGCGCGATCCGGTCCACCGCATCTCCCGGCAGGACGCCCGCCTGCCCGGAACGTCCTCCCTCCGGGGTCACCCGGCTGCTCGCGCTCCCGAGGAGGCAGTGCTCGGAGTCCCCGGCCCGCTCTGTGCCTCCGTCTCGTCAAGCAGCACCGCCGCACTTGGGTCACCGGTCCGGTCCCACCTGCGTGCTCCCCGCCGCGCCTGCCGTCTGCGCAGGCGCCCCGGCCCGGCCGCGCCAGCCCCGGCCCGGCCGCGCCATCCCCGTCCCTGTCCTCAGTCCCCGGGACACCCGCCCAGGGAGGCAGCCACAGGTCAGGCTGGGCCGGCGGGACTCCAATTCCCGGCGTGCACTGCGCCGCCAGGGGCCGCCCGGATGCAGGCCCCGCGGCGCCTCCGACTCCCGGCGTGCACCGCGCCGCCCGGGGGTGGACGGAACCCACGCCCCGCCTCCTTAAAGGGGCCGCGACTCCCTTTGAGCCGCGTCGGGCGTTCGAGAGAGCACTGCGGGCCTCCTGGGCCCTCCCCGTGCCCGACCTCGTCCCCGCCCCGGGGGCGGCCCCGCCGCCCGGAAAGGGATGCGGAGAAGCCGGATAAGGTCTTCCCCTCTGGAAAGCTGGGCCCAGGACGCGGCGCGGCGGGAACGTCTAGGTGAGCGTTCGGCGCGGGGCCCCGGGTCCGGCCTGAAGTGCGGCCCTCGGGGCTTCCCTCTTCTCCCCTCCCTTCCCCTGAGGTCTCCCCTTCCCGTGGGTGTCCGTTCTTCTCCTCCCCGGGGTCTGGTCTCCCTTCGGGGTCTCTCCTCCCAAGGTCTCCTCTTCCTGGGGGTCCCTTCTCCCCCTCCCCGGGAGTCTGGTCTCCCCTCCCCCTCCCGGGTCTCCCCTCCCCGGGGGTCTCCCCTTCCCCAGGATGTCTTCTCCCCCTCCCTAGGGGGGCGGTGTCTGGTCTCTCCTTCCCCTCCCTAGAGGTCTCCCCTCCTCCTTCCCAGGGGTCTCTCCGCCTTCTCCCGAGGTTCCGTCCTCTCGGCCTCACTCAGCCCCCGCCCGCTCTCTCCTCCTCCGGGCTTTGCGCCGAGAGCGGTGCTGCACCTGAGCACCCTTTACCGGACCCCACACCTGGCGGCGGCCCCGGGGTTGCGGGGAGGGCCGATGGGGGTGCGGGCGGGAGCTGGCGAGGCTTCAGACACCGCGGGCCTCTCGGTTGGACCGTCTACACTTTCCCGGCGCCTGATCCTCGGGTCAGATCTGCGGAGGAGCCGCCGCTCCACGAGCCCCTGGGGGTCCTGGCTCTGCGCGCCGCTCCCTGGTTCCCGTCTGACCTCACCCGTGGTCCCCGTTCACGCTGTCGTCCAGGTGTCAGGCGGCCCTGCCAGGTCCCAGGTCCCCTGGGAAAAGGACGCACGACGTGAGCCCCGAGTTTCCGCGTGATTCGGGGACAGCCCGTCATCCAGCTCCGGGGAGCCGCTCCGAGGAGGGGGGCCTCGTGGAGGGTCGCTGCCTGTCACGGGGACAAGTATCCCCGTGAATGACTCTAGCGCTTTCCTAAGGGTGGGAAGATGCAAGGATCCGGTCTGTAAATGTTGTTCCTAAAGTGTAACCATCGAAGGGCCTGTTTTCCCAAAGCGCCAGGCCTCATCCCGTCCTGGGTCTGCGCTCCCCTCGGGCTGCGCTGTGTGCGCCCGGCACCCCATGGCTGGCCGGGGGAACCGGATGGCGAATAACGTAACTGAGTTCACAGCCTTTTTATACGTTTTTCTGATCAGTTTTTCGGCCAGAGCGGCGTACCGTCTTACTGGTCCTAAATTTCTTTTATAATATAAATTTTTGAAAAGACGGTGTCTCAGTGATTGGATTATTAACGGAATACTGGGTTTTTGTACAGTTTAATTAACATTAAATACTTTAAAACTTTTTATTGTCCGTAAGAATTTTCTTCTTTCCTTCCTCTCCCCCTTTTTTAACTCATTCTCCCATTTTACTGATTAGAAGTGAACCATAAATTGTATTATAAGTGCTTTATCTTTTAAGAACTAGACTTTACATCATCTAACTTGTTCAAGTGTAAAATAGGCTTTTCAAGTAAAACCCTCCACAGATTACATTCAGGTAGATTGCTTCCACTGGGGGTTTCTTTGCTTCCTTGGATCTTTCCACAAGTTCCCCCCTTTGTTGCTGGTTTTGTGCCTGGCCTGGAAGTTCTGGTGGCATCAGGAAGAGATACTGCAAACAACCCTCCTGCTTTCCTTTTTGCAGAGGTCCTGCACCTGCTAACCCTGATCCTGCCCCATCCAAGCAGCTCGCTCTGGAATTCCTGCCTGGAGCTCCCATACCAGGTCAGCCACCCTCCCCGCTTTAGGGTCTGGGTTCAGCTGGGTAGACGGCTGGCCCCTAGGGTGGGCTGTCCCGGGAGCTGTGTCCCACCTGGTCCTGATGGCCTCTGCCCACAGACAGAGGCTGCTGTCACTAAACCACACTGACTTTCAGCAGTTGGACCTGCTAAATCTGAGGTGGTGGGTCTGGAAGGTCCTGAGGAAGAGAGACGGAGGGGCCTCTGGCTACACGTGTGCAGGAGGCTGGGGGGCAGGGCTGCCAGGTTCTCGCATTTTATTTTAGTCCAGTGTGTAAAGTGGAAAAACAGGGGCGCTGCCTCCCCGCCCCCCATTCTCCGGAGGGCCTCCAGCAATGGTCTAGGGCTCTGTGGTCCAGCAGCGGGTGTCCCAGGAGAGGGCTGCACGCCCTGCAGTCTTGATGGAACTCAGAGTGGAGGCGAGAGAGAAATCTTAACCTGGTGACTTTGCTCTGAAAAAACCTGGTCTTAGACTTTTTTTTTTTTTTGGCTGTGTTGAGTCTTTGCTGCTGTGCTGCTGTGTACTAGCTTTCTCTAGTTGCGGCGAGCGGGGGCCACTCTTCGTTGTGGTGCGCGGGCTTCTCATTGCGGTGGCTTCTCTTGCTGTGGAGCATGGGCTCTAGGCGTGCAGGCTTCAGTAGTTATGGCTCATGGGCTTAGTTGCTCCGCAGCACGTGGGATCTTCCTGCGCCAGGGCTCAAACCTGTGTCCCCTGCATTGGCAGGCAGATTCTTAACCACTGCGCCACCAGGGAAGCCCCAGATCTTGGACTTTTTATGTAAAAATTATTGGAAGTTTCTTTGTTTTTGAGTAGGCTTAATAATGAACCCATATGCCTTTTTATTCTGAATCATTTATTACAAATTTTTTTCTTAATCAAATAATCTCATCGATTTTAAAGTTAGTTTTGGATTCCTGTTCTGCCTTTATAAAAACAAGCAAAACCTCCTAGAAATTTGGCAAAGTTGGGGAGATATATTTTAATTAATATCGGACTATGTATAAATAGAAAGTTTTAGGAGGGAGGGTTTATGCTCAAAGTATTGATTTTTGCTATCGCACGAAATGAAAAGTAACCTTGGGTTTCACTTTAGCTGAGTCATACTGAAAACCTTTGGTTTTAGGGCGTTTCCTACTTTAAAATATTAAAATGTCACAGGCATGTTTGCCATGCTGTGCAGGGTAAGCGGTGCACATGACCCACAGTAAGGGTGTAGTGGGAAACAGGAAGCACTTATACAGAATTCTAAACACTTTGTTTTGAGATGATTATAGAGTCACATAAAGTTTTAAAAAATAATACAGAGAAATCCTATAGAATATACATAGAAAATCCTAAAGATGCCACCAGAAAACTACTAGAACTTATCAGTGAATTTGGTAAGGTTGCAGGATACAAAATTAATGCACACAAATCTCTGGCAATCCTATACACCAACAATGAAAAATCAGAAAGAGAAATTAAGGAAACACTCCCATTTACCATTGCAACAAAAAGAATAAAATACCTAGGAATAAACCTACCTAAGGAGATAAAAGACCTGTACTCAGAAAACTGACACTGATGAAAGAAATCAAATGGGGGGGGCCCCAAAAAGGGGGGGCCCCCGTGCCCCAAAAAAAAAAAAAAAAAAAAAAAAAAAAAAGTCATGTACCACAGTATTCATTGGAGCACTGTTTGCAGTAGCCAGGACATGGGAACAACCTAAATGTCAAATGACAGATGAATGGATAAAGAAGATGTGGCACACATATACAATGGAATATTACTCAGCCATAAAAAGGAACGAAATTGGGTCATTTTGAGAGATGTGGATGGACCTAGAGTCTGTCATACAGAGTGAAGTAAGCCAGAAAGAGAAAAACAGGTATCGTATATTAATGCATATATGTGGAATCTAGTAAAATGGTACAGTTGAACCTCTTTGCAGGGCAGGGATAGAGATGTAGAGAACGGACATGTGGACACAGCGGGAGGAGGGGAGAGTGGGACGAATTGGGAGATTAGGTTTGACATAAATGCACTACCATGTATGACATAGATGGCTAGTGGGAACCTGCTATAAAGCACAGCTTGGCGCGGGGCTCTGATGACCTGGCAGGGTGGGATGGTGGGGGTGGGAGGGGCGTCCAAGGGGGGGGTGTAGGTAAACACCTAGCTGATCCACTTCACTGTGCAGCACTAAGGAACACAACATTGTGAAGCAGTTACACTCCATAATTACAAAAAGAATTAGGTGAATTCAGAAAATACCGAGAGACCCTATAGACCCTTCACCAGTATCCCCAGCGGGAGCTCTTGCAAAGCTACCATAAGCGGGAGCTGGGAGAGATACAGCCCACTGCCCGATCCGGGTGCACCAGGGCCCATGCACGCACTCGTGTGTGTGTAGATCTGTGTGATTCTGTCACACGTGCACACGCGTGTGGCCACCACCACTGTCAGGGCACAGAACGCGTCCACCCCACGGGGTTCCTCCTGCTGCCTTGTTACGTCCACAGCCGTCGCCTCCCCCTTCCCTGGGCCCTGACCCGCACTGTCCCTTCCCCGTCTCTGCAGTTTGTCATTTTAAGAAAGTTGTGTAGGGAGTTCCTGGGGGCCTAGTGGTTAGGATTCCAGACTCTCACTGCCAGGGCCCAGGTTCAGTCCCTGGTCTGGGAACTGAGATCCCACAAGCCTCGTGGCCAAAAAAAAAAGAAGAAGAAAGAAAAGAAGTTGTGTAAATGGCATCATGCGTGAGCGTGGCAGGCTCTCCTCGGCCTTGAGGTCGCCTGGGTTACTGCGTCAGTCGTTCAAGATGTGGAAATTTTAAGAATTCATTATAAAATAAAACCACAACAAATCCAGAGTGTCTTTTTTTATAATTAAGAATAATAACAAAATAACACTATTTACTGAAAAAAAACATGTTACAGTTTGGTAGTCTGTAGGATTCGGTAGCCGAGTTTGAAGGTAAAATGAGATGTTTATGAAAAAGGAGTGGTTCATATCTTAAGGTCTGTAAATCACTTCGTGTTCATGGTGAAAGCTCTTTTCAGTGGAAATATTAGTATGACTACAACTAAAATTCTCAGAGGTTTTTCATAAAAGTGAATAGCTGTCTTCAGTGTTTTGGGGAGAGGGATAGCTAACTTCAGGAACTTGTCTGAGGAAGGGGCCCGAGATGGACGGAGGGGTGTTACATACCAGCTGCGCCTCGGTTTATCTTCCTGAAGTTTGAAATCTGTAGAAGAATCACTTTCTGAGATCTTTTGGAGCAAATGTGCACGTCTAGGTCTGTGCAGTTAACAAAGCACCTGAGATTTGTGTCTTGGTTCCGAAGAATACTAAATGTGTGCACGTCTGAAGTAGCGCTGGGATTCCTTCTTGCCCTTGAAACAGTAGGAGCTTAGCAACTGAGCCAATAAAGTAACAGATCAGTGATATTGCCGCTGTCTGTGTGGTTGATCAGTGGTTCGTTTGCTTAAGGTGGTAACGTTGACTTAAGGTTGTATTAAAACTGTGCCAGTGGACTCAGTGACTCAGACAGCCCTACTCGATGATCCCACCTCATGAGGAGCGCGCCGTCCTGCATCCGCGGATCCTCTGGGAGATGCTGGGACCCAGAGTATCTAAACACGTACTGAAATCGGACAGTTTCCTGACTTTTTACGCAGAATAGTGAGCCAGTGCGCAGTCTTTAACGGGTGACTTCGGATTGTCATTCTGAACACGGTGGCTCTCCTGCCCTCAGCGGTCGCCTCTGCAGGGGCTGCTGAGGTGCGTGGAGCAGTCGGCCCCCCAGACCACCGGCCGTGGCTCTTTGCTGCGCTCCCGTGTGTCTCTGTAAGCTCTGTCGGTGTCCGCTTCCTGTTGGCTGGCATTCCTTGGTTTGGTCAGCATTCTGTCTCTAGAAGTGCACTCTGATTTCTGCTAACCCGCTGTACCTGGGAAACCAGATTAAACTCATTAGAATTGGGATTACCAGTGAAATGAAAATATATATGTTCTAGAATAACATGATTCCTTGGAAACGGTGGGTTTTGTTTTGTTTCGTTTTCTTTTCGGCATAAGGACTTGGGCCTAGTTGCCAGGCTCAGTGGGTGTATTTCAGGGTGCGTCTTACTGGGCTCTCCTGCATTTGTCACCTCTTCCGTCTTTGTTCTCTATCTTCCTGCCTCCGAGGTCATTCTTTCTTGGTGACCCTGCTGACCCGGCCTCCATCTGCGCCTGGATCAGCCCTCCTCTGGGCGGCACAGCTGCAGCTCCCCCCGCTACTGGGGCCGGGGTCCTGTCTGTGCCCCGCTGCCAGGGTGAGCTCACAGGCGCTGCTTGAAGTCTTCCTTCAGGGAGAAGAGGAGGGGCCTGAATCTGCACGATAGAAAGTGTCTGAGTGTGGTTGTCGTTTGTGATTTTTTTTCTCTCCTTGACATCTTGTTAGCACGTAAAGGTAGCCTGACATTGGAAATTTGACGGAATTCCAGGCGACTCAGGAAAGCACAGGGTACGGCCCAGCCAGCTCATAGCAGTTCGGCTCCATTTCCCAGCCCCTCGGACCTGGTTCCAGGGCCCCTCATCTGTGATGGGGGAAGCAGGTGGTGTTTCCTGGCCTTTGATATGTGGACCGTATTAAATGGAATTGGTTTTTGTCTTTTGTACGTGGTCGATTTAGTAGATATATGAGGCTGAGTTTCACTTTAAAAGGTTGCTTTTGAATTCGGATGTGGTCTTTAATCTCAGCTCTTCATCAGGCGCCACATACTTTAAATTCAGGATTGACTGTAACCTAAGTGCAGCGGCTAGTGCAGATGTTGTTCTACGAAAAATAACATTTTCCTCGGAAAAGTGATAGTTTTTAGTAATTATTTAAAACTTCAGTCTCAATAGTAATGAGTCATCGTTCAACTATGTGTGTCAATGAATCTCTTTTTCAGCTGAAAATGCGTATCTCAAATGCAAGCCCGACTTAGCAGGAGTCTTTGGACTGCCTTGCCCTGTCCCTAAAATCGGATCATGAAGGTGCTGGGGAAAAGCCACCTGTGGGTGTGGCTCCCGTTCCTTCACCTGCTGGCCAGCGGCGCGGAGCACGAAGAAGCGGTGAGACACGCCATCGAGTTGCACCGGCGCCAAGGGGCGGCTGTCACCCAGAGGAGACAGTGGGTCCTGGACGGTTGCAGAAAGCTCTCCGGGCTTCTTCGCCAAAAGGCTGTGGTTCTTAACAAACTGAAAAGTGCAGTCAGAGCAGTGGAAAAAGACGCCAGCCTTTCGGATGAAGAGAAGCTGTTTCAGGTGCACATGTTTGAGATTTTCCAGAAAGAGCTGAATGAAAGTGAAAACTCAGTCTTCCAGGCCGTCCATGGACTCCAGAGAGCCCTGCAGGGCGACTACAGGGACGTGGCCAACGTGAAGGAGAGCAGCAGGCAGCGCCTGGAGGCCCTGCGGAAGGCAGCCATCAAGGTGGGTCCAGGGCAGGGCGGGGTGCGCCAGCGGAGGGGGCTCGGCAGGTGGGAGCCGCCCAGGGCCTCCGATCTGACCCAGCAGGTGCAGGAGAGCCGGTCCCTTTGCGCAGTCACTTAGCAGAGCCACATTTGAGCGCTTCTAGGGGTCTCTCATGCTTTCTCCATGGTGGAGATCCCTGGGTATTGAAAAGAGTTACTCATGTTCCCCCAGTGAACTGACGTGGAAATAAGCCCATTGTAATTGCCGTCAGGGTTTTGAGCTTCTGATAAGAATTACTTTATTGTGAAGGCTGACTTTCTTCAAGGCCCACATACTGAAAACAAAAATATTAAAGGTAGTTTTAAATAAATGTATACATTTGAATTAAGGATTTTGATGAAGGATACTTTTATTTTATTTTTCAATTTTTATTATTTTTTAAATAAATTTTTTTTGTGGCGGACTCTCAACCACTGCGCCACCAGGGAAGCCCTACCCTGAAGGCTACTTTTAAAATGATGAGAAGAAACTATTATTATGTCAGATGTGATAGTTATATAACACTTTAAAGCTGTCATTTAAGCCATCTGTTATGTGCCAGGCACTTTAAATGTACGAAGTGTCATTTCGTCTTCGTGGAAAGGCTATGGCAATATTATACAGCTTAAAAAGTAAAGAAGATACAAATTATTAAACTTTGTTTTGCCCAAGTGTGGTAGTTGGGTAGGAATATGGTGATGGGGTAAGTAGCCCCCTGGACTCGGGCGTCCTGCCT
Source organism: Neophocaena asiaeorientalis asiaeorientalis (assembly GCF_003031525.2). Taxonomy (NCBI): domain Eukaryota; kingdom Metazoa; phylum Chordata; class Mammalia; order Artiodactyla; family Phocoenidae; genus Neophocaena; species Neophocaena asiaeorientalis. The sequence goes on along the minus strand of NW_020173937.1, from coordinate 515,543 downwards.
GTTGTTGGAAACAGACCGCCCCCTCCCAGCGGGATCACCGCCTCACCAGGTCCTTCGCACGGGTGGGACATTAAACTCCTTGGCGTTAAAGAGGGAGTCGCAGGGGTGTCGGTTTGCGGTAGTTTAATGGTAGAACAGAGAACAAACGTGAGTTTGAGTGGCACTGACCCCACCCGCCTGCTCTCTGCTGGTCCTGGCCTCACGGGTCTGAGGCGGTCCAGGCGCTGAGTAGAGGCCGCGAAACGGCCGAGCCTGTGCCTGGGGCCGCCCTCCGCTCGGCGCCCACTCCGCCTCAAACGTGAGCAAGTAGAGGGATTTGGTTTGAGATCCCTCGAGCTTGAGTATGGTTGTGTGCCATACGCGTGTTAAATAAACTCTGTTCCCAGCACCAGCCGTCAACTGTGCGGGTAAGGAATGCTGTCAGATTCTCCTGGAACATCTCCCCTTGGTAACGTGGAATTCGACTGCGTTCCGCTTAGAAATGTCTAGCTAAACAGTCAGTGCCGCAGCTGGGCTCCGCACGCAGTCGGCACAGTGGCTGGAACCGCATCAGGGTCAGCGGGTGGTTTTCATGTGAAGACAGGACCTTCAGCGTCTCTTTACGCTGGTGTGTTACATCCGTGTGTGTGTAAGTAGCCTTCCTGCAGGGTTTGCAGTGCCCTGGGGCACCCGGTCTCCCCTGCCGTGTTCGCAGCGGGCAGGTCATCCAGGTTTCCTTCGTAATAAACACCACCCTTCATTTCTTACGAATGAATAGGAAGAGACGGAATATGTGGAACTTCTGGCAGCAGAAAAACATCAGGTTGAAGTTCTTAAAAGCATGCAGCATCGGAACAAAAGTTTATCCCTCCTGGATGAGATTCTTGAGGACGTGAGGAAGGCGGCAGACCGTCTGGAGAAGGAGACGGAGGAACGCGCTTTCGACGACAATAGGTCGGTGAGTAGCGTCCACAGCAAGGTCCCCTCCGCCTGCCGAGCCACTGAGAGGACGTGCACTTGGAACTGTGCGGGTGTACGGTAGCGCAGGCTGAAAACGAAGATGACGCTAAAGCACTTGTGTGGCCCTGAAGACGTGCCCCGTTTCCTCTGCTTCCCGCCCGGCCCCGTGTTTGGTCAGCGTCCCCCCCCCCCCCCGACTGCCCCGCGCCCAGCAGCTCGTCTGTCTCCCCGGCCTTGGCTCCAGTCTCAGGAAGCTGGTCCTGGATGGCCACGTTTCGGTGCAGATCTGCCCAGGGAGAGGCTCGCTCCTTACAGGAAACCACCTTTGGGTCCCAAGCAGCATGTCAGAGTGAGTCCTGGGACGGACTCAGGAAAGGGTTAGGTAATGACAGCAAACCAGAGCAAGGCTGGAGAGGGAAGGGGAGTGGGGTCCGCAGTGCCCCGGGGCGGGGGAGGCTCTGGGTGTGTGAGGGCCGTGCGCCTGGGGAAGAGTGTCCTTGCTTCTACCCCGCTCACCAGGCACTCTGCCCTCCGCGGCTCCGGGCTCTTCCACACTGGCCCTCCCCCGGTCCTCCCGTGGTTCAGTTCAGCCTGGCACCGTCCCCGTGGGGCTGGCGCGGACCCCGTGGGGACAGGCCCAGCCCAAGACGGCCCCCACTCCAAATGCCAACCGCCCCTCCCTCCGGCGTTTGCTGTGCTGCCCACAGAGCTCAGTCTGTTTGCTAGGTTGGCAGATGGGCACGAAGGACACAGCTCAGATGGAAGAGGTACAGGGGCAGGGCGTGGGGGACGGTGGCCGCTCCCCTGCCCGCTCCGGGCCCGGCGGCCTCCCCCAAACACCTCCACACGTTCAGCAGCCTGGAAGCTCTCGGAAGCTCGTGCCTGAAGGGTCTTCACGGAGGCTTCGTTATATAGGCTCCTGACAAACTCGGCCTTCAGCCCCTCTGCCCTCCCAGAGGCCGTGGTGGAGCTGCGAGTTCAGCCCTCATCACGTGGCCGGCTCCTCTGGTGACCGGCCCCTCCCGTGGGTACCCGGGGGCTCTCCACCACCCCTCACTCACCCGAGGGCAGGTGAGGTCGCAAGGGGCTTATTATGAAGGACAGCACACTCCTTTCACCTCTGCTGCTCTGGAGCGATTCGGCAACCGAGGCCAAAAGACCCAATATAGGACAAGATGTTTGCATCGCTCTTTATCACTCAGGAAGTCCTGCGGGTTTGGGGGCTGTGGGCCGGAAAGGGGTCTAAGACCAAATATGTGTCTCTTGTTACAGATCACAGTGCCACGCCCTGAATCAGGTAGAGTAGGTGTTTGGAAGTAATAGAAATCCTGAACACTTCCATCCTTAAATCACTTTTCAATTGAAAGGCTTTTTCAAATTTTCTAATTTATTGGTCTTCGGTCACACTTGACAGAATGCTGAGAACGTTCCTGTCGTTCTTCTGTGCGGGAATTACTCTCTAACATTTGACCTTGAACTTAAACACGTCTAATCGGTTGTAGTGACACAATGCTGTCATTGTTACAGGTCAGAGGGGTCAACTTTGAGGCAGTTCTGCGGGTGGAAGAGGACGAGGCCAGCTCCAAGCAGAACCTCACGAACCGGGAGGTCGAGGAGGACCTGGGCCTCAGCATGCTTATCGACTCCCAGAATAACCAGTACATCCTGACCAAGCCCAGGGACGCCACCATCCCGCGGGCAGACCCCCACCTCATAAAGGTAGCCCGCGCCTCCGCCCGGCACCCACATCCGCTGCCTAAAAGTTGACTTCGCTCAAGTAGCTCCTTCTCAAGGGGCAGAGAGGGCTTGGCTGTGGTTTCACGTGTGGCCTGTGTCGACGTGGGGGGCGGCCTGAGGTGCACACCTGCACCCTTGGAGGGAGCCGGTCTAGTGGGAGGACGTGGAACTCTTTAGACTCGAGGTCGACAGGGTTGTGGTTCGGGATCGCTGTTTGGACTTGGACCGTGTGAGTGACAGGTGTGAGAGTGATGGAGTGCAGCCTGCGCAGGGTCCACATCAGTCGCTGGGTCTCCAGCTAAACTCCCTGGCGCTGGAATCCATTCAGGAGAAGAGACCGAGGCAAAGAACTCAGTCTTCGAGGTGCTGCCAGGGCAGACAGCCGGGGGGCAGGTAGATAAGTGTCCCCACGGGCTGGTCCCGTGTGAGGGGCTGATCCCTGAACTGCTGTCTCGAATCGAGAGGTAAAAGACAGCACGTGTGTGGCCTTCCTTGGTTTTGACCACGTGGGGACTGGGAGGGGCTGAGTCTGAGAACACGACTTCGTGCCCTTGGCGAGGGGCAGGGTCTCTGCGCAGTTGCCCCCCTTCCCCTTTGTACGTAGCGTAGCTTCTGGGGTGGCATCTTGAGGCCATGTGAATACCCCGTTCCTCGCCACCCTCGGGCCAGCAGCCTTAGCACCGTCCATGAGTCTCTTCTGGACCGGTTCATACCCTGAAGGTTAGGTCGTCTTCGTGCCGTGGGAGCACAGTGGGGAAGGGCTCCCGGACTCGAGCCCTGAGAGGAGTCCTCGTACTCACGGTTCTCAGAGGACTGTCACGGGGTCCACGCGAGACAGACACATCGCTGTAATCGTTAGACGCTGAGGAGCGAGCCTCACCTGCTCCCAGGAGCCTCCCTTGGCTCCCGCACTTGCCTTTCTGCCCCCTCAGTGAGGCCAGGGTACCGTCCCACCCTACCTTCTCCTTTCTCTTGCTGCCTGTTATCTTACGTGTGTGTTTTTTGTCTGTTTATCCTTCTGTTAGGACATCGTCACCATAGGGATGTTGTCCTTACCGTGTGGCTGGCTTTGTACAACGATAGGACTGCCGACCATGTTTGGTTACATCATCTGTGGCGTGCTTCTGGGGCCCTCTGGAATCAACAGTATTAAGGTAAGAACAAAATTGAGCTGTTTAGTGTCTGTTGAACTTGAATTAATGAAGATAGCAGTTTCTTATAAATCACATCAAAGAAGATGTCTTTTAAAGTTAACTGAGGAATCTCTAAAGTGTAAGAAAGTCATTTTGTTCATTAATGAATGAGCAGCTTGACCAGACAAATGATCCTCTTTGTGTCTTTAAAATTATATTAGTTTTAAAGATTCTGTTTGCAGTAATATTATGGACTGGATTATTCGGACACTGAAAGGAACTAAAAATCCTGGATTAAATGTATTTTTAAAACGTGCTTGGGACTTCCCTGGTGGTGCAGTGGTTAAGAATCCGCCTGCCAAGGCAGGGGACACGGGTTCGAGCCCTGGTCTGGGAAGATCCTGCGTGCTGCGGAGCGACTAAGCCCGCGTGCCACAACTACTGAGCCTGCGCTCCAGAGCCCGCGAGCCACGACTACTGAGCCCGCGTGCCACGACTACTGAGCCTGCGCTCCAGAGCCCGCAAGCCACGACTACTGAGCCTGTGCTCCAGAGCCCGCGAGCCACGACTACTGAGCCCGCGTGCCACGACTACTGAGCCCACGCGCCGCATCTACTGAAGCCTGCGCACCTAGAGCCCGTGCTCCGCAACAAGAGAAGCCACCGCAGTGAGGAGCCCGCGCACTGCAACGAAGAGTAGCCCCTGCTCGCTGCAACTAGAGAAGGCCCGCGCACAGCGACGAAGACCCAATGCAGCGAGAAAATAAATAAAAATTAAAAAAAACAAAAAACCAAAAACCACGCTTAACACCCTGAGACGCTGGTAAAGTAGTGAGCAGTGACCCAGCCTGGCTGTGGGTGTCTGGAGGCCCGGGAGGATGTGGGTGTTGAAGCGCTCTTGCTGAAGGCTGTTTGCTGAGCAGATTGAGGGGAGCATTGTCCTGTGCTGGTGGCGCTTTTGACGGTGAGGAAAGAGTCCCAAGCCTCGTGGGCTTCAAGCTGGGTCCTTGAAGAGAAAACGCAATGTGGACAAAGGGAAAGAGAATGCCATGTAGAGGTGTCCTGGTCCCACCCCAGAGGAACCTGCAGTGCAGGGAGTGGGAAGGGGCCACGGTGTGCCCCGCCCTGCCTGATGCTTCCCTTTGGGTAGAACGGGAGTCGGTGAAGCGGGGGCTCCACCTGCAGCCTCATCCCCTCCTCGGCTTAGCCCACCCGCACCGGGTCTGGAGGGTCCTGAGGGATCCCCCCACTGGACAACACGCGGGGGGTCGAGGCGGCCTTCACACTGACTGATCCTCACAGCAGACTGTGTTGCCAGGTGAGAGGTACCTGGATGCTGCAGGCTGAGAGCCTGGACCTTGGTGAGGAGATGAGTGTAGCCACCACCCAGCAGGGTGGCCTCTGGGAAGCCTGGTTTTAATTCAACTTTTTTTTTTTTCACATCTTTATTGGAGTATAATTGCTTTAAAATGGTGTGTTAGTTGCTGCTGTATAACAAAGCGAATCAGCTATACATATACATATATCCCCATATCTCTTCCCTCTTGTGTCTCCCTCCCACCCTCCCTATCCCACCCCTCTAGGTGGTCACAAAGCACTGAGCTGATCTCCCTGTGCTATGCGGCTGCTTCCCACTAGCCATCTGTTTTACATTTGGGAGTGTATATATGTCCATGCCACTCTCACTTCGTCCCAGCTTACCCTTCCCCCTCCCCATGTCCTCACGTCCATTCTCTACGTCTGCGTCTTTATTCCTCTCCTGCCCCTAGGTTCTTCAGAACCATTCTTTTTTAGATTCCATATATATGTGTTAGCATATGGTATTTGTTTTTCTCTTTGTGACTTACCTCACTCTGTATGACAGACTCTAGGTCCATCCATCTCACTACAAATAACTCAATTTCATTTCTTTTTATGGCTGAGTAATTTTCCATTGTATATATATGCCACATCTTCTTTATCCATTCATCTGTCGATGGACACTTAGGTTGCTTCCGTGTCCTGTCTATTGTAAATAGTGCTGAAATGAACATTGTGGTACATGACTCTTTTTCAATTATGGTTTTTCTCTCAGCTTTTTAAATAGGTAGTTTTTATGTGATTGAAACAGTATAAAAAGCTGTAGGTGAAAAATCTTTGCCTGACCTTGTCCCATCCCTCCCTTTCCAGAACATTTGCAAACACTGGAAAACACAAATGTATCTTCCTTTTCCTTTTTACTTAACAGCAAAGATAGCTCATAAGCAAAGAATTAAGGCTAATTAACTAGGTAATAGATCCGACTGGATACTATGAATATTGTATTTCTTAATAAATTACCTATACCATGGAAAAATAATATAATTACAGTAGATAAAAATACCAAGATCAGGACTTCCCTGGCGGTCCAGTGGTTACGTCTCTGCGCTCCCAATGCAGGGGGCCCAGGTTCCATCCCTGGTCGGGAAACTAGATCTGCATGCCACATGGTGTGGCCAAAAACAAAAAACAAAAACAAAACCCCAAACAAACGAACAAAAATACCAAGATAAAATTACCAAATTAAAAATGCAAGATCATACTAGCCGAAAGTGGGAGTGGTTAATGGAGAGAGTCTAATTGTATATAATTGTACTTCAGTATTTATCTTTTCTAGTAGGGAGTTAACAGGCTTTCATTTTCTAAGTCAAGAAGTATAGGTTTAAGTATGTTACTTTGAAGTCAGGTTGCAGCCTAAGTTTCAAAAGGGAAAAAAAAATAGTAGCAGTAAGGAAGCATAAAAAGCAGAAGACATAAAAGAATTGAGAGCAAATATGTTGTTTTATAGCAAATATATGTGGAATAAACTTCTCTATGAAAAGATACAGGTTTGCAGATGGTGTCAGGAAAAAAAGTACAACAAACGAGATTGAGTAAAAATAAAGTGACTAAAAGGTTGAGAGTGAAAGGAGGAAATGTGCTGATAGAAAGAGGGCAAATCAGTGGTGTTCACAGCCAGCAGACAGAGGAGGTGCACGGCGGGGCCTGGGTGGCACACCGACACACGAAGGCCTGGACTCTTATTTTCATGTGTTCAGGGAACGTTGAAAAAATCAAAAAGTCAGTGGCCATAATGCAAACCTCAATTGTAAATAATATAAGTAGTACCAAATGTACTGGTGTGAACAACGCTGTCTACTGTAGTGCCTGAATGTTGATGGTAAATAGCAAATGAGGGGCACTGTGCGTCAGGACCTGTGGGGAGTGGCCAGATGGGGTCCAGGAGAAAATCACACTCAGTCTCACCCAGACCCAAGGAAAGTAAAGCACTCCTGTTAGTTACGTGTCAAACTCAGGTTTAATGCCTCCCCGTCCCCAAAGGAAGCTAATGGAAGGAAGTAATGGAAGTACCAGTGGAAATTAATGAACTTGAAAGCGGGTGAATTCATGAGCTATTTCCTAGAAAATAAATACAAATATTCCTCCGGCTAATCAAGAAAAAGGAAAAAAGGCACTACCATCAGGAAGTTCAGAGTATCTCAGATATAGAGGAAATTCAGATCGTTGTTTGTTTGTTGTTTTAAATACTGGGCTTTTTGATGGAGTCCCACTGAGTATGTTAGGACAAGATGGTTCTGTGAAGTACACGTGATATCTTAAATACGTTAAGTTTTACGGTTTTAAAACTTTCTTGTTTTTCAGTCAGTTGTGCAGGTGGAGACGTTGGGAGAATTTGGCGTGTTCTTTACTCTCTTCCTCGTTGGCTTAGAATTTTCCCCAGAGAAGCTGAGAAAGGTGAGTCCACCAGTGTACTTGTGTCGTTGCCCCACTGAGATTACGTGCCCTGCAGCCACCGTCCACGTTCGTTGGAGACTTGCCCAGCAGATTGGGTCTGCTTAGAGTAGAATTTGGTGTTGTAGTTTGATGTTATTTCTGGAACATAAACTCCAGAAGATAAAATGTTTAAAAAAAAGAGTGAAAATTCAGTGAATAAGTGGAATTAGCTTTCAGTGGCTAATTCCAAACCAGGTCTGAGAAGTGCTGTGTTCAAACTTACTGATTTTTGAGTCCCTCCAAGAGGGTCCAACACTGGTAGAGGCCGAAATATCACAGGGATGGAATGTTCAGTGTGTTACTCTGGGGAAAAACTCCTCGTTTTCCTAAATAAGTGGCACATTTTGATTATTGCTGTGTCACTGTAAGATGAAAATATCTGAAAGGTTAATAGTATTTAGGACCATATGTATGAATAAATGTTAAAGTAGTGGAAGCAACAGCTCCTCCTAAATTTGTTGACTTTTAGAATGATTCCTTTGAAAGCCGGAATATTCGAGAATGGAAACGGAGTTGTTAGGTTGGAAGTGAATTCATGAAAAGCTACTTTGTGTTTGAACAGACAGCTCACAGAAGACGAAAAAGCTGATGAGAAAGCAGATGGGGGGTGTGTGGGAAATGACAGGGAGAAGCTGCTGGTTACAGGAAGGGGCAGCTCCATCCAGGCCCCGTTTTGCCCACCAACTTAACTAGGACACTAGTGTCGAGTCAGCAGGGGTCTCAGTGACTTTGCGGGTGGTCACTGGGCACCCTCACACCAGGTTGATGAGAGTGACAGCTCGTGCCCCTTCTGGGGAGCAGTCTGGCAGTTGGATGCGAGAGCCTTGCCAGGTTCACGTCCTTCATCTGTGGTTCTGCTCCTGGGTTTCCAGGCAAAGGGAAGAGTCAAGCCCAAGTTTTGGTTTTTGTTTTTAAAATTAGCCCCTAAAAGGTACTCAGCTCCTCATTGTGGCATTTTATGAAAGATCCAAAGCAGCCTGAGAGTCTAAGGTTAAGCTGGGATGTAGCTGCTGGATGGTCTGTTATGTAGCCATTAGAAGTATCGTAAGAATGTGCAGTGACAAAGAAAACAATGTTAACGCTGAACCTGCGAAGACAAAGTGAGCGCATAGTGTGACTGCGGCGACACAGGAGGAGCCCGGGACATAATGCGCCAGGCACCCGTGGATGCTGCTCTCCAAGTCCTCTCTGACCACCAGCGTGCTTCCTGCAGGAAGGGAAGTAAGCTCGGCCTGAGCCTGCGCTGCCGTCAGGGAGCAGCTGTGCCCGGCCCTGCCCACCCCTCTCCCCAGTTCCTCCTTTTCGTCTTTCTTTTTGTTTTTTAATAAATTTATTTATTTATTTTTATTTTTTGGCCGTGTTGGGTCTTTGTTGCTGCGCGCGGGCTTTCTCTAGCTGTGGTGAGCAGGGGCTACTCTGTTGTGGTGCGCAGGCTTCTCATTGCGGTGGCTTCTCTTGTTGCGGAACACTTGCTCTAGGTGCGTGGGCTTCAGTAGTTGTGGCACGCGGGCTCAGTAGTTGTGGCTTGTGGGCTCTAGAGCGCGGGCTCAGTAGTTGTGGCACGCAGGCTCAGTAGTTGTGGCACGCGGGCTCAGTAGTTGTGGCTTGCGGGCTCTAGAGCGCAGGCTCAGTAGTTGTGGCGCACGGGCTTAGTTGCTCTGCGGCATGTGGGATCTTCCCGGACCAGGGCTCGAACCTGTGTCCCCTGCAGTGGCAGGTGGATTCCTAACCACTGCGCCACCAGGGAAGTCCCTCCCCCTTTTTTTCTATTAAAGCTCCATTTGTCCATCCACTGACGACTCACTTCCTGTCAGTTTTCCTCCTCATACAGTGTCCTGAGTCAGTTCAGGGTTTTCTCCTGGTACTCTGGTATCTTTTTCATCCTTCTGGCACAATCACCTCCATGTGTTAATTTCTGAATCCAAACTATAAAGAAAATTGGCCACTTCTCTTGGTCCTAAGGGAAGTGGCCAAATTCTTCCTGTTAATTCCGTTGAGGTGTGTGTTGTGGCTGGGCCAGAGGGGCCTGGCGAGGACCTGTGGGGTCTCCCGGGAGCGGGAGGGTCTTCCCAGGCAGCCCTGTGAAAGCGCAGCCTGGACCCCTCGGTGTTCACGTGCGTTCAGACGTTCACAGCAAGCAGCGGTGTTACCTTGCGGTTAGGAGTGCGGAGGGGCAGCTTCTGGTCCCCCCGCGTCCCGGGTGCAGCCATCTCAGCCGGCGCGTCCTCATCTGGGCTGTGATGGGTTGGGAAGATTCAGGTGTCCTCTGGGTCCAGAGTCTCACAGCTGTCTTCCCCAGCACTGTGGTGTTCAGGGTTAAGTAAGGAAGTAACGTCATTCACCATGATGTTTGCGTGCCCGCGTCAGTGTGATACGTTTTTGTGATGCTTTGGGGATTTTGCGCCGGGGGATGCAGCCTGGGTCAGGGCTCGTGGGAGCAGGTGTGTGTCGTAAGTCAGGGCAGGGGCTTGGGCGGGGACCGGCCCCTATTGGGTGCCTTTGGGTCTGGGGCGAGCTGGGGTCTCTAATGTCCCCTAGCTCCGATGTCCCTGAGCGCCACCGAGCCTGGCTGCTCCCCGCCTGGCGGCCCTGACCCTTGACCTGCACCTGGAGCACATCCCGCCCCTTCGTAGGCAGGCCCATGGGCTCGGCGTGCAGAAAGTTTATATCCATTGATAACTACGCTAGTAAGTCCACGTTTATTTTGCTTTCATTTCTCAGCGATAAGTGACTGACATCTTTAGCGCACCCTGAGGTACCGGTGGCTCTCCTGCCTTGTGGGGTACCCGTGTGACCCTGTCACGGTGGGAGGTTACTTGGCGGGGTTTTGCAGTACCGGCAGTTGCTGGCAGGCCCCTCTCAGTCTTCTGTGAAATCTCCTAGAGGCCTGATTAGAGACAGTTCAGAGACGCCCGAGTCTGCGAGATCCTTCCCGGGCCTTGTCACCGAGGCTGCTCGCGCCCTCGACTGTCATTTATTCGTGTATCACCTGGGCCGCTCAGGTGTGTCCCGTTTCCGCTGGAAGAGGGCGCGGAGGGGGTCCCCAGCTGCAGCTGTGTTCTGAGGATGGCGGTGCAGGACGCGGAGAGTGTGGAGGGCGTGCTTCATCCCTAACCACATCCAGCGCTCGGTGACTGCGTGTGACCGCCCCCGCTTTTCGTGGTGTTGCGCTGGTGTGTTTGCTGCGGGGCCGGCCGGTTCCGGGGCAGGCGTGCACGCGCTCTCCGGGGCCGCGGGCACTGAGGTGTGGCACGCCCCTGTGCTCTCTCCCAGGTGTGGAAGATCTCCCTGCAGGGGCCCTGCTACATGACTCTGCTCATGGTGGCCTTCGGCTTGCTGTGGGGCCACCTTCTACAGATCAGACCCACCCAGAGCGTCTTTATCTCCACCTGCCTCTCCTTGTCGAGCACACCCCTGGTGTCCAAGTTCCTTGTGGGCAGCGCTCGCAGCGACAAGGAAGGTAGGTGGCTGTGCGTTCTGACGCGTGCCAAGGTTAACCGACTTGAGTCCACACGCTCTTAGTGACTTTTCCCCAAGCAGGCGACATCGACTACGGCGCGGTGCTGCTGGGGATGCTGGTGACGCAGGACGTGCAGCTGGGACTGTTCATGGCTGTCCTGCCCACGCTCATCCAGGCGGGAGCCGGCGCGCACGCCAGGTAGGGTTGCTGCTGTACTTCAGTTCACGGTCTGTTTTTCTGGCTTCAGATGGCTTGTTTATTGAATTACCGGCACCAAGTACGAGGTTTCTTCTGCTGCTTCCTTTCTGTTGGAGGGCTCTGGTCATTCTTTCATGGTTAGTCTGCTGCCGATGGCAGGTTCTCTCGGTTTCCTCATCTGAGAGTCTTATCTCCCTTCCCGCTGGAGGACGTGGCCACCGGGCGTTGGTCCGCAGCAGACGTTTCTTCCTTCCAGTGCCTGGCAATGCTGTGCCGCTTCTCCCTGGCCTCCGACGGCTTCAGTGAGAAACCGGCTGTCGTTCAGATCTGTGTTTCTCCACAAGTAACGCACGGCTCCTCTCCGGCTGCTTTCAAGACTTTTCCTTTAGTTTTCAGAAATTTAATTACGCTGTCTTGGGGTCTTAGTCTACAGCAGACACCACAGACGCGGCAGCTTACACAGCAGACGTTTAGTCCCGGGGGCTGGGCGCCGGAGATTAGGGTGCTGGTGCCCTCTCAGGCAGCTGTCTTCTCCTGTGTTTCCACGGTAGGGGAGGTGGAGAGGCTGCAGAGCCCTCCGGTCTCTCTTATAAAGGCCATTAGTCCCAGCACCGGCCCCACCTCCAGATGACTCTGGGGGGACACACACCTCCGGCCCGTGATATCTTTGGGTTTGTTCTGTATGGCGTTCGTTCATCTTCTCGGAGCTGTAGCTCTACGTCTCTTGTCTATTCCTAGTTTAGGAATTTCGGCCATTGTTTCCTCAGGTGTTTTCTTTCAGTCCTGCTTGCCCGCTCCTCCTGGGACCCCAGTGATGCACACGTGGCTCTTCTGTTGTCCCACGGGGCTCTGAGACACTTCATTTTTGGTCTGTTTTCTGCCTGTTGTTCAGACTGGGTAAATTCTGTCCGTTTGTCCTCACATCCACTGGTCCCATCCTCTGTCATCTCTCTACTATTCAGCCCATCCAGCAAGATTTTTGCTCGGGTTATTGTACTGTTTAGTTGTATAATTTCCATTTGATTCTTCTTTTTATAACTTCTGTTTCTTGCTGAGATTTTCTATTTTTTCATTTGTTTCAAGAGAATTTTTTAAGTGCTGTTGAATCATTTTTACGATGTGACTGCTTGAAAATCTTTGTCAGATAACCCTAATGATGACTGGCCTCGATGTTGGAGTCTCATTCAGGTAGTGGTTTTCCTGATTCTTGGTGTGCTGAGTGATTTCCAGTCGTATCCTGGACATTTTATATCTGATAACATGAGTCTCTGGATCCTTTAATTATTTTTTAAAGCCAGCAGCCCCATGTTGAGGTGTGGTTGAGGGTGGGTGTGTGTTCATCTTTCTGCTGAGCCCCGTCCGGGGAGCGTGGACAGCCTGCCTCATTGCTGACCGGCGGGGTGCAAGTGTTCTGTATTGTTAGCATTTGCCTTTTGCCAGATATTGTAATAAGTTTCAGCAATCCAAAGTGATCAAGATCTCTTCTCCGCTCTCAGGAAGCTCAGCCTGGCGGGGAAAGTAGAAGGAGGGAATGGTTTTTAACTGAGATTCCCAGAGGTGAAGGCTCCGGCCCTGGTGTGTGGCCACCCTGGAGCCCCAGCTCTCCATTTGCCAGCCCTGTGGGCTGTGTTCTCACCTGTAGGATGGGAACAAGGTGGAACCTGGACAGTGTGCTGGCTGTCAACAGGAGAGACTCGTAAGGCACCTGACACGCCCCTCGTATGTGCAGCTGTTAAAGGCCGTTGGTCAGGAAGGCCCTTTGTCTGTCATTTTTCTTTGATCCAAAGGTCTTTACCTGTCAGAAAAGCGACCTTTGTCGCATTAGTCCTTCTGGCTACAGATTTTCAGGGTAAGTAACTGAACAAGGCAGAAAAAGGATTTGCAACTTCAGCTGAAAGTCATTGAGTTCTGGTTGGGATGTGCAATAAGTCCTTCCCGGGAGAGGCGGGAACCCCCTTTCCCAGGCAGAATCCAAACCGCGGCCAAGAGTGTCCGGGCCCCCTGGGAACTACGGGTATCACCTGGGAACCAGGCCCCCTGCCAGGTAGACAGGTACGGCTCAGGCAGAAGACTTGGAAAGCTTTTCTTTTTATCTTCCTAATTTAAAATTTCATCCAGTACTGGTACTGGTCCTGTTGACTTAATTCCCGTGTTGTCATGAGAAGCCATGTTTACTGAGAATTTTAATGACGTGGAAAAGTGCCCTGCATTGTGTTAGGTTGTAAAAAAGAGTCAAGACCACATATAGTATTTCTCGGAAGGAGAAACATGGAGCTGCCACGTAACTCAGCTCTTCTGCTCCAGGGTGCGTACCCCACAGGAAAGGGAACACCTGTCCACAGGTGTCACCTTTGGGGGGGCGGAGGCGGCACAGCCACATGAATGCCCCTCGTGCCATGAGTTACACACTAATGGGGAAGGTGGTAAATTTTATGTTACGAATATTTTACCACAATAGAAAAAACTTGTGCGTGAATGTTCATGGCAGCATTAGTCGTGACAGCTAAGACGTGGAAACAACTCAAATGTCCATTAGCTAATGGACAGGTGAATAAAACATGCAGGGAAATGTTATTCAGCCGTAAAAAAGAATGACGCGCTGACACACACTGCAGCGCGGGTGAGCCCTGAGGACAGACGCCAAAGCCCACACCATGGTTCCCACGAGCGATTCTGTTGATATGAAACGTCCGGAGCAGGCAGACTCACGGAGACAGCAGGTCGGTGGTGCTGGGGGCTGGGCTTGGGGAGTGAGCGTAAGGGGCGCAGGCTCTCTCTCGGGGATGAAATACGTTCTGAGACTGTGGTGGTGGCACCACTCTGTGACTAGAAGCTGTTGAATTGTATACTTTAAACGGGTGAATTGTGTGAAATGAGACACGTGTCAATAAAGCTGTTAAAAATTACATACAATATAATTTTAACTGCGTAAAGGAGAAGATGGGGGCTAGAAACGTGTATTACAGAGTGTCCAGTAGAGGAGTAGATTATGGTGATTTTACTGTTTATTTACTTTTCTGTATAATTTGGGAAAACCTCTTTTCCAATTTTGATAACCAGGGAAAATTTATAGTCAAAAATATTAAATAAAATCAATAGTAATGTTAATATAAGCTTTGCCTGTTAATTCAGCTTTATTCAGAACTCGTCTTGATCTTTCCTAAAGGGAAGAGCTATCTTCTTCCCTCCAAATATTTCACAGGTAAAGGACAGAACACGGGGACTATGATAAAAAAATAAAGTAATGCAAATTTTACTAGGATTAAAATCTTGCCAAACCATGAAAGTTCTAGAAGAAAGTGCGGATGAATGTATTACTAAATACCGAGGGTGTTCAAGCAGAACACAAGTTCCAGAAGCCGTAAAGGGCAAGAAATGTGATCAGTGTCACGGAAGTTTCATACTTCGAATGTTTAAATACACGCACATGTCTGTATACACACAAACACACATCCACCCACGCACACGCATGGATACACACACACACAGACCTGCACACATACATGTGTGCACACACGTACACGTGCACATACAGGTACAGGAACACATTAGGTAAGCAGGCCAAAGACAAATGGGAAAGAGACGTGTGTACACGTTCTGTCTTATTGTTTAAAATCGAAGTATAGTTGATTTTAAGACAGAGGGTTAAGTTTCTCATTTCATGAAGATCTACAAATCAATGAGAAAAATGAGACTAACGCAGTTAACAGATAGGTGAGCGCTGAGAGCGGCTAACTCAGCAACAAGCGGGTGGGAGAGCACCCCGGCCCCGCCCCCCATGGAAGGAAGTCCGGGGGCGCCTCTCCCTGTTGGGCAGGGCCGTCTGTCAAGGGTGGACGTGGACGGCGCACGAGCTCCCCCACAGGCCGCCCTCAGTGTGGCTAAGCCTGGACGACCCATTCCCGGGTCCAGCCCAGGAGATGTGGCCCCGGCCCTCGGGCCACGGACGTCAGACCGCATACCCACGTGTTGCTTTGGCCTCTGCAGCCAACTGAATGGGATGAGTCAGGGGTCACTGGGGTACAGGGGGAAGAGGGCAGCTGGGGAAGGGGCGCCCGGTGCCGGCCCTGAGGCCCGGGTCCGGGTTGCGGGCAGTGGAGCCCCGCCGCGTGCGGCGGGTGAGGAGTTTGGCGTCAGCTGCCGGGCTCTGGGGGCCTGGCTGGGACTTGGCGCAGGTTTCTCTTCCTGCCGAGGCCACAGACCCCGCCTTCTCCCTTGGGCTGTCATCCTGAGCCTTAGCCGTGGGTGTTCACAGAGGCTCTGCTCTGACGCCCTGAGGCATCACACACCTGGGACGTGTCTGGGCTGCTGGTCTAAGCCTGGCTGCAGGGGCGAGTCCTCTCTTACCACCTGATTTACATTCTTCCATCAAGAGCTCTTAAACCAGAATTCTGGACTGAAGGGTTTCCTAAATGTGACGGGGAACTGGGGTTAAAAACTGTGTATGTCACCGTGAACACGACAGATGCATAATAATGCCTATCTTGTGAAGGTCGTTGGGCTGAGATCTTAACAATAAATCGAGATCTGAGTAGCATATTCTAAAAAGGGCTTCGTGCAGAAGCCCTTTCTCCGTGACTAAGTAGCAGAAAATTCAGAGCTCTGGCTTGGGATAAGGGAAGGCTTTTCTGAAAGTCGCTGGCATCCCCCAGTCACGCTTTGGTGGGGAGCCTGCAGTGTCGTGTTACAGAGCGACTGTTGCCTTATGAAGAATTTCAAATGGGGGTTACTTCCTAGTGAGGACTTTTATCATCTGTCATCGATGGAGACACATAAGCTGTCAGTCACGAGTCATTACATCCTATAAAATGTACTTACTCCAAAGTATTAATGGCAACACAATTCAGCTTCTATATTCGATTTAAGTAACTTAATTTCTGAGGTTAATGTTTGATGGATTTTATTCTAACATTTAGAAATGAAAATGTCTGCGATTTGGGTCACTTATTTTGTGATGTTAAAAAGGAATGAAAGGTCATTTCGTTGGACTTGAGCGTATTCTGAGGAGAATCAGGCGTCTCCCTCTCTTTCCCAGCGTCGCCATGGAGATCCTGCGGGTCCTGGGCCTGGTCGGGCAGGTCCTCTTCTCGCTTGCTGCGGTTCTCCTCTTCTGTCTTGTCGTGAGGACCTACCTCGTGGGACCGTACTGCCGGAGGCTGCACGTGGAGGGCAAG
Source organism: Neophocaena asiaeorientalis asiaeorientalis (assembly GCF_003031525.2). Taxonomy (NCBI): domain Eukaryota; kingdom Metazoa; phylum Chordata; class Mammalia; order Artiodactyla; family Phocoenidae; genus Neophocaena; species Neophocaena asiaeorientalis. The sequence continues at coordinate 499,111 of NW_020173937.1, read as the reverse complement.
GGGAACAAGGAGGTCCTCATCCTGGGAATCTCCGCTTTCACCTTCCTCATGCTGACGGTAAGGCCCCAAATGCCCGCCACTTACATCGCCTGCCTTATCCCCTGCTCACCGAGAGCTTGTGATCGGTCCTTTTTCTTTCATCTTACTAACCGCTGGCATACGTGAGACTGCAGTCGTGCTGCCTGGCACTTCTGCCCGCGCTCTAGGCTCTCTGCTGGGATGGTGTCTGTGAGTGTGAAACCGTGCGAGTGTGTCTTAGACACTTTGCATCCAAAGCAAGAATCACAGTTTAAAACGACTTTTTGTTCTGTTTGATGAGAACAAGCTAGCGAGCAGCATAACTTCTTCGCCGTAACGTGAAAAGCTCACCATGGAGGCTTGTTTTGGAGGCGGCCGTCCCAGTTAAGGGACAGGCTTCTCATGGGAGAGCAGGGGAGGGGCCGGAGACCCCATAAACAGTCCCAGCTCTGGGGGCATCACCTGCACGGAAGAGCTGCGCCCCTTGACGTGCACCGGAGAACTGAAGACCCGTGTTCACGTGGAAACTGACGTGTGAGCACGACAACAGCTGTGCTCCCGTCGGCCCAGACCGCCCAGATGGCCTTCCTTAGGCGCGTAGGTCAGCCAGCCACGGCCCTCCACGCCAGGGCGGCCACCCAGCTTGGAACCGTGGGTCCGTGAGTTGCCGGAGAGCTGTGCCGACTCGACAAGCCAGTCCCCAAGGTCAGGAGCTGTGTCACTCCACTTCCGTGCAGTTCGTGAAGACAGATCAGAGATGGGGGAAGGCCGCTGGCCGGGTGCTGAGGAGGGAGGGCGGCGGGGAGGACCCCGGAGGTCACGGGCGGCCCACGTGGCTCCACGGTGTCGCATCCACGGGACCCGTGCTGTGACCTGGGAAGATGCTGCCGTGGGGGAGCCCGGGGGAAGGTACCGGGGTCTCTGGATGACTTCGTAGAACTGCACGTGAGCCTACAGTTAGGTCAAGGGAAAAGTTGAATCCTATAGAGGACACTGAGGAAAAGAACTTCCTTACACAGCCGCGTTGCCTGCTAGTGTCTCGTAATCTTGGGAGAAGACTGAGGTTTGCTTTTGCTCAGAGCCATTCATGTACGTGACCGACTTCGGTTTTGTGCGTTGCTCCACCCCATCTGGAGTGTCCTCTCTGGAATGACACCCAGCAGAGTGCTCCGACCCGGCGCTCCGTGCTGCCACCCAGCGGCACTTGAGCTGAAGCCGCCTGGCTCTGCGGCCCATGTCTCCGGAGCACCTGCTGCGGGTGCCGGGCGCTGGGGAAGGCGTCTAGCGCCCGAGGCCGCCGCTCACTCGCGCCGTCTGTGCTTAGACGTTCTGGGCCGTGGGAGTGAGGCTGGACGTGCGGGTCTAGGCCCGGGCCGTGTGGGCCTGCGTGACCGCGGCTGGTTTCCCCAGGTGGCCGTGCCCTTCTCCCCGACCAGCACATTTCAGAGGCTGACCCCAAGCTGTAGCCCGTGTCAGCGCTTCATTCCTTTCCACGGCTGAATGGTATTCCCTGTCAGATACAGTTTTGCTAATATCTTGCAGTTTGTGACTTGCCTTTCACTCTCTTGACGACGTGTTTTTGAATGGAAGTTCCTAATTGTAGCGTGGTGCCGTGATCGTTCTTTAAGGGCAGCACTTCAGGGTCCTGCGTGACACGTGTTTTCTGGCTGCAGGTCACGGAGATGCTGTGTGTTGTCCTCTGGAAACGCACTGCTTTCTTTTCTCACTGAGACCTGCCATCCACGGGAGGCGAGTTAGCGCGGGGTGGATGGCCGTGGTCGGGACCTGTTCTCCACGAGCGTCTCCTCACCCCCCTGAAGTCGAAGTCGAAGGTCACAGCACAGAAGCCGCGTGGCCGAGCATGGGTGGCCCAGACGCCCTGCTGTCCCCTGGTGGGCGGGCGGCCAGCCCGGCCCCCTCTCCGCAGGCTGTCTGGTTGTGGTCTCCTGGGTCACGGGGATGGGTTCAGCTGGTCGGCTTCCAGGCACAGGGAGTTCTGTGACTGTTCCCGTAACGCTAGGCGCCCTTGGTTCCCCGTGTCCGTGTCCGCGCTACCCGGCGTGTGTCATGTGTGTGTGGCGGCAGCGAGCGCCGTGTCGGATCTGCTCCCAGGCATCTGATGGGCTCTGACACGGTCGTCAGCAGGGCTTCCTGGAACATCGGCCGTCTGTCTTTGCCGCTCTCGTCACTGGATTTACCTCCCCGAGTTAAACGCCATGTCCGCTTCCTTCCTCTAGGCGCTGGCCAGGGTGGGGGTGGGGGAGTAGTTTTGTGTGCCACGTGTTTAATGCCAGGGGAGTCGGGCTGTTTATTGATTCAGGGTAAAGAAAGTGTGTCACAAATTCTTAGATCTTGGAAAATAGTCCCACTCAAAACGTCCGCAGCAGTCTACACGAACGATGGTTGCTACTGTTGTATGACTGTTTCCTCTCGCTCATGGTCAGTGAGCTGACGTCCTCTGCCGTACCTTCTGCGGGGTTCTCCTGGGACACCGCAGGGGCCTGGGCGGGGCCAGGGAAGCTGGCTTGTCGCAGTTTTATGGGGACATCCCTCCGCATCTGAGAGGCCCTCTCGTGTGTCCTCAGCAGAGTCGCTGGCGGGTGCACCTGGCGTGACCTGTGTCCTCCTCCCCTCAGGTCACCGAGCTCCTGGACGTGTCTATGGAGCTGGGCTGCTTCCTGGCCGGAGCCCTGGTGTCCTCCCAGGGCCACGTGGTCGCTGAGGAGGTCGTGTCCTGTGTGGAGCCCGTCCGCGACTTCCTGGCCATCGTGTTCTTCGCGTCCATAGGTGACCCTCCTCCTCCAGGGGTGACACTCCCACTGGGTCTCATCTGCTCACACGTGTTTCTACTTAGCTTGTGCCACAGAAACAGTCCCCATGGCGACTAGGGTCTGAGGGACTCTCCCTTAGAAGGAGGGAAGGTTTGAGCTGAGGGACGGGGGCTCCTGACTGGTGGTCCTGAGGGTCCACCGCTCAGCAGGGTGGCAGGCCCACTTCAGCACGTCCACATCAAGTGCAGGAAGAAATCCTAATTTTAATACAAAAAATCAAACTAGTGTGTCGAGGCTGCTGCCCTGGGAACGTCCCCGTGGAGGGGGGCGGTCCCGCTCGCGGTCACAGCACGGCCATCTGGCCTCTCGCTCACACCCTGCACTGCTCGGTGGGTCCGAGAGCCCCAGAGACTCTGGGTGCCTCGAGAGGCAGGTTCTGAAGCCCGTGGAAACAGGGCGGGAAGCACCGAGTCACCCGGCCCTCTGCTCGGGGTCTCGGGGTGGAGTGGGTGGGAGACACCCTGCCCCTTCCTGTCCTGGTGGAGGAGCCTGTGGATGTAGGGGCGGCAGGGAGGCCGGCCGCCTGCCCAGCCCAGACGATCGCCCGTGCCCGTCCCCCAGGCCTTCACGTGTTCCCCACCTTCGTGCTGCGCGAGCTCGCCGTGCTGCTGGCCCTCACGCTCTTGGTGGTGGCCATGAAGGTAGGGCCCCTGCTTGCAAGTCCACCCTGCCTTTGCTTTCACCTGTCACACCACGTGCCTCCCTTCCTGCCCGTGTGTACCCCCCGCCCAGCGCAGCCCGGCAGCCGGGGCTTCTTGGATCGGGATGGCCCTTCGTCTCAGAGTTTGTGTTGAAAATGGGGGTTTCAGAAGCTGGGACTGGAGAAACCGCTCTCTGGATCCTCCAGTGACACCCTTGCTCTGTAATTTGACTTCTAAGTGAGTCTAAAGAACCGCAAAGCCGGCTCTGGTGACGCAAACGTACATTTTAACGGCCACTGAGAACTATTTTGCCACTTTCCACTTGTCTGATCTCTGTGACTACAAATTGTTGAGGTGCCCATGTCACCGTGGGATTCTGGGAGTGGGCGTGGCCTGGGTAGTGGCCGCTGGCTTTGCGGATGAGAAGGGGCGGTGCCCCGATGGCGGCTGAACTGCACGGCCCGCTGTAGGCTGCTTTCCTCCGCGCTTTCTTTACGTTGCGTTGAAAACAAAGTTTCCATTCTGAACGCTGCACGATACTCGCTTGGCGGGAGGGCCTTGGTTTTCCCCGGGGTGTCTCCGTGCGTCCTCCCACGTGGTGCTGGGGCGGCCTCCCCCCCACCCCCGGACCCGCCCTGCTTCCTGCGGGCGGTGCTCCGGGCCCGGCCTGGCAGAGTGTGACCTGCCGCTCTGCCAGTTCGCCCTGGCAGCCCTGGTCCTGTCTCTGCTGCTGCCCAAGACCAGCCAGTACGTAAAGTGGATCGTGGCCGCGGGGCTGGCCCAGGTCAGCGAGTTCTCTCTGGTCCTGGGGAGCCGTGCGCGCAGAGCACGTATCATCTCTCGGGAGGTGAGTCTCTGCCCGGCTGGCGGAGCGGGGTTGTTAGGGGGAGTAGGGCTGGGATGGGGGGGGCGCCCCAGTCCCCGGGGCCTCTTGGGGAAGGGTGCGCCCTCGTCCAGGCCGGGCACCAGAGGCTCGCACACCGTGATGCGGAGACACGCCCCCGGCCGCGCTGACGCCCCGCCCCCGGCAGGTGTACCTCCTCATCCTGAGCGTGACCACGCTCAGCCTCCTCCTGGCCCCGCTGCTTTGGCGAGCGGCCGTCGCCAGGTGTGCGCCGCGGCCCGAGAGAAGGTCCAGCCTCTGAGGACCGCGGCCAGGCGACCGGCCGGAGCTGGCACCGCATTCCCGGGCCTCAGAGCCTCCCGGAGCCCGCCTCTGCGTGCAGTGATCATGCACCGTGTACGTGTAACTCTGTTTTACAAATCGCCTTGACTCCTTTGCCTGGATGTGCCTTTTCTTCAGAAATTAATGTCAACTTTCTATTGTTATTTCATCAGTTCATGTTTTTTTGGTAAGGAAAAAAACTAGGAGGCTTTTTTATTTATTGTACAACTTGTAAACTGTTGGTCGATGTTTGTTACTAAACGTTTCTGTGACGTGAGCTTTTAATTCTCACAATGTGTTTGGAAAGTTACTTTTAATCCTTAAAGTCTGTGTTTTCTAGAATGAGACAAGTTCTTCTAAATGTCTTTTGCTTTTTATTACAATTTTAAACAATACTTTCATGTCAGTTTTTATCAGGTAAATCATTCTTTTAAAATATTTGGTTTTGAATCACAAGACTATGCATTCCTTAATAAAAATCATTTATGATCAGTATAATTAATTGAAATTTATTGAAAACCTGTTTTTTTAATTAGATTTTTATGTTGAACTAATCTTTGTCAGATTTTAAAATTAAGATGCAAAAAAAAGGTGGGCGGGAGCTTCCCTGGCGGTCCAGTGGTTAAGACTCCATACTTCCCCTGCAGGTGGTGGAGGTTCGATTCCTGGTCAGGGAACTAAGATCCCGCTTGCAGCATGGTGTGGCCAAAAAAAACAAAAGAAAAAGAAAATTAAGGTGTCTCACCTATTACCTCACTTTTATAGAGACTAAATGAATGCAGAGCTATTTGTATAGGCTGAGTTCTGACTTTGAATTCTAAAAGTGTGTTGGTGATTATGTGCCCCTTTTTTTTTTTTACTTTTGATGATTTTTTTTTTTTTTTGCATTCCATATATTATCCAGTCTCACATGCTCACAGGGGCGTCAGCAATTACAACAGCCTCCTTGTCTCCCAGCTCTGGCAAGACAGCCACAGCTGCGGCCAAAGTGTGCCCCATCTTAGAAAACCACACAGCTGAAGATCTGACCCTTACACACATTTCCCTAAGGGGTACCTAAGTTGAGTTTTCCTATAAATACTGCCTTTAAGAGCCCAATGATTTGTCCAGAACACTTGGTGTAGAGGGACAGAGATGTTAGGTGTGATTACAGATCGCAGATGTAAATTATGGGTTGCAGTAATACTAACTAAAACACATTAAGGTGAAGTAAATTGTATCTAGTCTGAAGTAAATCAATGGAGAAATGATGTAAACGTGCTTATTTTTAGAAACTAGCATTGGTTTTATTCATTTTTAAATCATTCCACATGGTGCCATTCCCTCCGGATCCTTGGGCGGAGTGGGAGGTGTTAGCTGAGGCACCAAGGCCCTCCTGCCTTGCCTGTAACCCTGCACCGTGTCTGTCTGTGTGCCTCTCCCTCCGGTGTTGTTCTGTTTTCTCTTGTGTCTCCAGCACCCACAGCAGAGCTGGGACCTCTTAAATTTTGTTGAATGAAACCTATCTGATCTGCTGACATAAAGTTTTCCCTGAAATGTGGAACTAATATCACTCTGTGGGACTGAAGTAATTAATAAAGATGCACACTTTGTGACAAGAGGAAATGCTGTTAGAAAAGCCCTGCTCCTTGGAGAGGTCTAGACCATCAGGACTCCCCAAAGCCATGGGGGCTTACCCCACCAGGCCCACTCTGCTCCAGCCCCAGGATTGGCCTCGTCACCTTTTACTCACCGGTGTCTTCACCCTCACCTCTCTTTGTCCTTATCATCTGTAAACTTGCTCCAGTCTGCCCCCATGGTGAACTCACAGAGCCCTCTCTCAACCCCTGTCCTCTCTCTCCCCTCACCGTGCAGACTCGCAGAAGGCTCAGAGCCCTTCTAACCCCCGCACCTGGGGCTGCAGGCTACCTGCCTCCCAGATACCAGCATTGACCCATCACCATTTCCTCTGGGCCTGTGTGTGGCCCAGCAGAAACTCTTCAGGCCAGAAGGAAGTGGCATGATATATTTAAAGTGATGAAAGGAAAAAACGTACAACTCAGAATACTCTACTTAGTAAGGCTGTTATTCAGATTTGAAGGAGAAATGAAGTTTTGCAGATAATCAAGACATTCTCCAATTTAGACCACATGCTAGGCCACAAAACAAGTCTGCCAAAATTTAAGAAAATTGAAATCATATCAAGCGTCTTTTCCAACCACAACAGTATGCGACTAGAAAGCAACCATGAGAATAAAAACTGCAAAAACACAAACACATGGACGCTAAACAATGTGCTACTAAAAAACCAGTGGGTCACTGGAGAAATCAAAAAGGAAATTAAAAAAAAAAACCTGAAGACAAATGAAAGTGGAAACACAATGATCCAAAAATCTATGAGATGCCGCAAATGCAGTTCTAAGAGGGAAGTTTAAAGTGATACAAGCCCACCTCTGGAAACAAGAACAATCTCAAATAAACAATCTAACCTTACACCTAAAGGAACAAGAAAAAAGAGCAAACAAACCCCAGAGCTAGTAGAAGGAAAGTAAAAGAGCAGAAAGAGAGAAGAAAAGATGAAGAAAAGAGAGGAGGCCCAAATAAAATCAGAAATGGAAAAGGAGAAGTTATAACCAACACCACAGAAATACAAAAGATTGTAAGAGATGACTATAAATGATGATGCACCAATAAAAAGGACAACCTAGAAGAAATGGATAGATTCTTAGAAACGTACACTCTCCCAAGACTGAATCAGGAAGAAGCAGAAAATATGAAAAGACAGATGACCAGTAATGAAATTGAATCAGTAATCAGAAAGCCCACAGGAAACAAAATCCAGGACCAGATGACCTCATGGGTGAATTCTAACAAACATTTAAAGAAGAACACATATTCTTCTGAAACTATTCCAAAATATTGGAGAGAGAGGAACACTTCCAAACTTATTCTGTGAGGCCAGCATCACCCTGATACCAAAACCAGACAACAATATTCCAAAAAAAGAAAATTACAGGCCAATATCACAGATGAGCATAGATGCAAAATCCCGTACAAAATATTTGCAAATGAATTTGCAAAATCCTGGACAAAATATTTGCAAATGAATTCAACAACACATTAAGAGGATCATACACCATGATCAAGTGGGATTTATCCCAGGGGTGCAAGGATGGTTCAATATCTAAATCAATTAATGTGATATACCACATTAACAAATTGAAGAATAAAAAAACCACAAAACATGATCATCTCAACAGATGTAGAAGAAGCTTTCGACAAAATTCAATATCCATTTATGATAAAAACTCTCAACAAAGCGGGTATAGATTGAGCATACCTCAACAGAACAAACACCATATATGACAAGCCCATAGCTAATATTATACTCAACGGTGAAAGCTGGAAGCATTTCTACTAAGATCAGGAACAAGATGCCCACTTTTGTCATTTTTATTCAATGTATTATTGGAAGTACTAGCCACAGCAATCAGACAAGGAAAAGAAATAAAAGCATCCAAATTGGAAAGGAAGAAGGAAAGCTCTCACTGTTTGCAAATGACATGATACTATATGTAGAAAATCCTAAAGATTCCACCAAAAGCCTATTGGAACTAATACACAAATTCACTAAAATGGAAAGATACAAAATTAATATACAGAAATCTGTTGCATTTCTGTACATTAACAGTGAACTACCAGAAAGAGAAATTAAGAAAACAATCCTATTTACAATTACATCAAAAAAAGAATAACATACCTAGGAATTAATCTGACTAAGGAAATAAAAGACCTGTACTTGAAAAACTATAAGACATTGATGAAAGAAATTGAAGACAACACACAAATAGATATTCCATGCCCATAGATTGGAAGAATTACTATTAAAATAATCATTCTACCCAAGTTAATGTACAGATTAAATGCAATCCCTATCAAAATACCAACGGCATTTTTTTTTTTTTTACAGAACTAGAACAAATGATTCTAAAACTTGTGGAAACATAAAGACTCCAAATAGCCAAAGCAATCTTGAAAAGGAAGAACGAAGCTGGAGGTGTCATGCTCCCTGATTTCAAACTATACTACAAAGCTGCAATAAACAGTATGGTACTGGCACAAAAACAGACACATAGATCAGTGGAACAGAATAGAACCCAGAAATAAACCCATACTTACTTGGTCAATTCATCTGTGACAAAGGAGGAAAGAATATATTATGCAAGGGGGAAAAGACAGCCCCTTCAATAAGTGATTTTTGGGAAAACTGGAGAGCTACATGCAAAAGAATGAAATTAGAACATTTTCTTACACCATATACAAAAGTAAGCTCAAAATGGACTAAAGACTTAAATGTAAGACCTGAAACCATCAAACTCTTAGAAGAAAACGTAAGCAGTACACTCTGCCATTGGTCTCAGCAATAATTTTTTGTTCTGTCTCAATGCAAAGGAAACAAAAGAAAAATAAACAAATGGGATTACATGAAAGTTAAGGAAGCGATCAACAAAATGAAAAGGTAACCTACTGAATGGGAAAAGATATTTGCAAACAATGTATCCAATAAAGGGTTAATTCCAAAATATACAAAGAACTCATACAACTCAACATCAAAAAAAAAAAAAGGAATAAAACAGATTAAAAAGTGGGCAGAGTACCTGCATAGACATTTTTCCCAGGAAGACATACAGATGGCCAGCAGGCACTGCTGGTCAACATCACTAACCATCAGGGAAATGCAAATCAAAACCACAAATGAGGTAGCATCTCACACCTGTCAGAATGGCTGTTGTGAAAAAGACTACAAATAACAGACGTTGGTGAGGATGTGGAGAAAAGGGAAGCCTTGTGCACTGTTGGTGGGAGTGTAAATTGGTGCAGCCACTGTGGAAAAGAGTATGGAGATTCCTCAAAAAATTAAAAAGAGGACTACCATATGACCCAGCAATTCTACTCTTGGTATGTAACCAAGGAAAACAAAACACTAATTCAAAAAAATACATGCACCCATATGTTCATTGCAGCATTATTTACAGTAGTCAAGATGTGGAAGCACCCTAAGTGCCCATCAATAGATGAATGGATAAAGAAGATGTGTTGTTTTTATATACAATGGAATAATACTCAGCCATAAAAAGAATGAAATCTTGGCCATTAGTGAGAACACAGATGGAACTAGAGGGTATGCTGAGTGAAATATGTCAGAGAAAGACAAATACTGTATGGTTTTACTTATATGTGGACTTTAAAAATGAACAAACATGACAAAACTGAAACAGAGTCATAAATACAGGGAACAAACAGGTTGCCAGAGGGGAGGAGCGTGAGGGAATGAGTGAAATAGGTGATGGAAATTAAGAGGAGCAAACTTCCCATTATAAAATAAGTGAGTCACGGGGATGAAATGTACAGTGTGGGGAATATAGTCCGTAACTATGTAATACCTTTGGTGACAGGTTGTAACTAGACTTACAGTGGTGATCAATTCATAATGCATACAAATACCAAGCCACTGTGTTGTGCACCTGGAACTAACATCGTGGTATTCAATAAGACAACAACCACAACCACAGAATGAAGACTAGCTGCGGCAGGATCCCCAGGAGTGATGAGCACTTAGATCAGAGGGGAAGGTGTGACCATGTAGCATCATACCAGCCCTTAGCAGTCTGGCCAGACTCCCACACGGAAGAGAGAAGCTTTTACCTCGTTGAGGGCACTGATATGCCATCAGCTTTAACATAACCGTCTGGGATAGTCTGCATGGATATGTAGGCAAACAGCTAAGGCACGACCGGAGAACTCCTCTACACGCCATGGACCTCAGTAGAGAAAGCACAGACTGGAGTCCAGTGTACAGGTCAGAGCATGCAAGTACCTAACAGATATACTTGTGTGTGTGTATATATTGTTCTATTAATGTGATACATGACATCGATTGATTTTCTTACGTTGAACTATCTTTGCATTCCTGGAGTAAATTCCCCTTGGTCATGGTGTATAAGTTGATGAAAAATATGAATCTACAAATCCAGGAAGCTCAATGGACTCAAAGTAGGGTAAAGTCAAAGAGAGCCACACTGAAACCCATTATAATCAAACTCGAAAGACAAAGACTGAGAATCCTGAAAGCGATGAGATGTGACTTATCACTTACGAGGGACTCTCAGTAAGATTAATAGCCAGTTTCTCATTAGAAGCCATGGAAGTCAGAAGGCAGTAGAATAACGTATTTGAAGTACTGAAAGAAAAAAAAAAATAACCTGCCAATCAAGAATTCTATATCCAGCAAAACTGTGCTTCAAAAATAAGGGAGAAAGTAAGCTATTCCCAGGTAGACAAAAGCAGTGGGAGTTCATTTCCACTGGACCCATTCTACAAAAGATGCTATAGGGAGTCTTTCAGGTTGAAATGTAAGGACACTAGACAATAACCAGAGGCCATAGGAAGAAGTGAAGACCTACGTGAAGGGTAAATACACAGGCTAATATAAAAGCCAATATTGTTGTATTTTTGATTCTCAACTCCACTTTTTATTTTTCCTACATGACTTAAATGGCAAATGCATAAATATTATAAATATGTTACTGAAAAAATAATGTATAAATATGTATTAATATGAATTAAATTCCCATATCACAATACATAGATTGGCAGATGGATAAAAAGTAGAATACAACTATATGCTGTCTACAAAAGACTGACTCTCAATCTAAGGACACACAGGTTGAAAGTGAAAGGATGGAAGATTTTACCTGCAATTTGTAACCAAAAGAGAGAAGGGGTAGCTGTACTAATATCACACAAAATAGATTTTAAGTAGAAAATTGTTACAAGAGACGAAGAACATTACATGATTATAATAATGATAATATAATGTCTCTTGTCACTTGTCACGATGATAAAAGGGTAAATTCGCCAAGAAGATATAACAGTTATAAATGTACATATGCTAAACATCAGAGCTTCTAAATGTATGAAGCAAACACTGACAGAATTGGAGGAATAGGCAGCATACCATAATACAGGAGATTATAACACCCCACTTTCGATAGTGGATAGAACACCCAGAAAGAAGGTCAGCGCGGAAGCAGCGGACTAGCACGGCGCTATAGAGCACTGCCACCCGACTGACATACGTAGAACACCCCCCCAACAAGTGGAAAATACACATTTTTCTCAAGTGCACGTGGGCACGTGGAACATTCACCAGAGTGGGGGCCTTGGAGACGTCGCCTCCACTTTGTGAGATAGCAGTGCGTTAAAGAATACGTCGCACTCGGAGTCTGTTTACTCAGGCGCCCCTAGTTTCTCACCAGCTCAGAAGCAGGGGCAGTCCACTGAAGAATTTTAAGCAGGAAGTGTCATGATCTACTTTCCGTTGTCTGTAGTGAGGGGCCAGGGCAGGTGCACAGAGGTGTGGGTGGTGGTACTGACTGCAGTAGGAGGTGGTGGGTACCGGGAGGTTACTCACCCGGCCTGGGACCGTGGAAGAGGCACAGCTGAGGGGCCCTGCAGGAGCCATGGACAGAGGGGGTTGCAGCCACCAGCCAGCGTGGCCAGGGAGGAAGAGGGTCCAGTGACCGCAGGGCGACAGGTCGGGGTGGGGAGGGGTGGGAAGAGCCCTCCAGGGACCAGGTGGGGATGGGGCAGGACCAGCAGGTCTTCTTTCCTGGGGGTGTGTCCTCTGTCTTCCTCTGGGGACTGAGCTCCCAGAGCACCCCAGCCCCTGCACGCCGCCCACGGCGCGGGCACGTTTTCAACCCGAGCGTGTCCGGGTGCTGGTCTTGTGCCCTGAACGTCTGTCCGTGTCTCACTGTCATGTTCCTCTGCAACTCGACCGTCAGGAGTGCTTGCCCCGACCTCCCTGACCCATCCCGTCTGTCCAGCTGCCCAGCCTGCCCACATCTGCCTTCCCGGTCCTCGCCTGGCGCCTGTGAATTTGGGCCGGGGGCTGCCCCTACCCCTTCCCTCAGCGTCCACCGGTGCAGCTCTTGGTAGCAAACACTTGCGTTTTGGAGGCTGTTGGTGTCTGAAGCAACTCCCTATAGTGAGGAAATGTGCCCTCATTAACATTGGCAGGAGGCGGGTGCCACGTCCCACCCTGGGAGCCCGAGGGGCACTGCCACCAGGAGCTGGAGAGTAGAGGAGGCCCACCCAGGCCGAGGCACCTGTGCACAGTTCTGACTCTGGATCAGGAGCTCTGGCTGGGTGCCTCCAAAGCCCTTCCAGCCTCCGCGGCCCCATCTGTGCACTGGTGCTGCTGGGTGGGCGTCCGTGGGCGCCCAGCTTCCTCGGCCCTTCTTGTTGTTTCTGAGTCCAGACCTCAAGTGACCCCTGACTCTGTGGCCCTTCTCGGTCAGTCCCCAGAGCTGTGCTCTGCAACCTCTCCTCTGCCCACCACGTGCCTTACCTCTCTGAAACACAAATCTCTCTTCATCGTTCAGAACAAACTGATAATTGTCTCCTAACGCCCACTCTCTGCCCCCTTTTTTTTTATAGAGCTCGAAATGCTTGGCAGGTAAAGGACCCAGAATGATGACTGCATTTCTAGCATCACTTACAGCCAGGTGTGGCCCCAGCTACGCCAGTAGGACTGTTACGGTCTGAATGTTTGCAGCCCCAGTGAGGCGTGAAAGGTGACAGGACATGCCACTCCTTCGGGAGAAGCTCTGGGAACAGGGCAGAGGCTTACCCTTTCACCTGGGAAAGCTACATGCGTAAAGGAACTCTGTCTGTCCCAGGAGGACGTGGGTGAGGAAGTCAGGAGAAATGCGATTCAGTGAAGGGGACTGGGGTGTAACCTGCACAGGCACCTTACTTGTCTTCTGTGTTTCCCTGTCACCTCCCGCGCACCCTTCTTTCTTTTGTCTTTAGCTGGACGTGGTCTTTAAGCCTGAGTTCTAAGCCACTCTGGGAGTTACTCATCTTCTGCTAGGTGCTCCCCTGTACACACGAGGTACACACGTTCACCTTCGGCTTTTCTCTTGTTGATCTGTCTAAGGGCCACAGCCTAGAACTTAGCATAGAGGGGAACTTATTTTTCTTCTGCTACAGGCGGTGTTTGGAGGTGGGGGTCTTTAGGGGGTAAGTAGGTCATGGGGCAGAGCCCTACAAATGGGATTAGTGCCCGTGTTAGAAGAGGCCAGGGAGCCAGCTCACCTTGTCTGCCCTGTGAGGGTAAAACGAGGCAGCCGTCTGTGAGCCAGAAAGAGGGTCCCACCAGAACGGCACAGGCTGGCACCCTGATTCTGGACTTCCCGCCTCCATAACCATGAGAAATAATTTCTGTTGTTTATAAGCCACCCGTCTGTCGTGTTTGGTTGTAGCTGCCCTGCCTGAGACACAGATGTAAGCAAGCAGCTACAGGCATTTCCCAAGATGTGTCCTTTTCTGCATGTGCAGGAACACACACATACTCCCATGTGTGCACACGCACGCTTGCACACGCACACCTCAGCTGGTCATAGCCCGTCTCAGTGCCACCTTTGCTGTGAAGCCCTCCCTGACTGCTGCAGGGGACACAATCGTTCCTGGCTCTGGGCTTCCACAGTTCCAGTTTCCAGTCATGAAGAGAGCCTTGCCCCCGAACGTTGTATTTGATTTGTGGCAGTCTGTCTCTCCCGTTTGACTCTCAGCAATCCTGTATCTTCTTTCTTTCTTTTTTGGCCGTGCCATGCAGCTTGAGAGATCTTAGTTCCCCAACCAGCGATCGAACTCTTCCCCGCCCCCCGCCCGCAACGGAAGCACGGAATCCTAATCACTGGGCCGCCAGGGAATTTCTGATCGTGTCTTACTAATCTGCGCAGTGTCGGCACTCAGAAACTACCTAGCACGTGTTCCGGCCTCAGAACTGTTAGGTGAGCGAGGAGTGTAGGACAGGTAAAGCTTTTGAAATTGCGGCTTGTCTTCTTGTCAAAGAACCACATTCTCATCTACTTATTTCTCAGCTAAAGGAATCTCAGCATTGGAGAGGCTGCGATTACTCGTCCAGGGTCACTTGACTTCCCTTCATCTCAGCTCCATCTAGCAGGTTGGGCTGTAGGGCCCTTCTCTGAATCAGCAAGCTAAGTGGACAGCAGTGGGGAAAGGACCAAAGGCTTCTGGTTCTACACAAAGTGAAGTTTCCTAAAACTGTGCTGTGGGCTCCAGTGCTTTTCCTCCTGGCTGATGGTGATGGATTCTGTCGAGGGAGGAAATGACATAGGAGAGGTGGGCCTCCATCCTTACATTGTCGGATTCCGTGGAAAACAACCTGGATGTCACCTTAGACGGAGCAACACCGAGTCACCCGGAAGGAGCACTGGGGTGAATTGCGGAATCAAGGGGCAAAGGAATGAAAGGGGCTTGAGTAAATTTGAGTCACGTTGGATGCCGTGATCTTCTAAAATTTGTCAGCTCCAAGGGGAGCTCTTCGAAGGACCATGGCTTCAGCCTGTAAGTGGTTGTGCAGGTGTTTAAGGTGCTAAGGACATAGTAATGCTGGAAGGCCGAGGACTGACCCTTCTTCCCAGACGGGGACTTGGCTTTGACCAGGAATTTTCAAAAGGAGTCGTGATGTAAGGAAGGGAGAAACACAGACGTCTTCGTGTGTCTGGGCGGTGGGTGGGGCTCAGAAGTGGTGACCTCCGTGGGGAGAGGACCAGCGGATTTTTCCTGAGGTTTGCAAACAAGTCACCCAATTCACTTCCATTTCATGTTACACACAAATAAGTAGAAAAAAATTTTCTAAAGATGCCGTTACTGATATTTGGCCAAAGAAAATGTCACTTGTCCATATGCAGAACCCTGCCCGTAAGTCCCACGAGCCCCTGCCCCCCTCCCTGTCTTCCCACCTCTTGATGTCACCATTGCCATGGTTACCCAAGAAGGTGGAAAACAGAAAACTGCTGGAGAAAAGGCCAGTCACTGAGAAGGGAACCGAAGACAAACTGGATATCTAACAAACAGATTTAGAATTCAGATTTTCAAGGGATTAGAAAACTTTCTCTTTAAAGGAGAGTTTAATGGGGGTGGGGGAAGGCTTTATATCACACTCTGAGACTCAACAGAGCAGGTGCCCAAAGAAAGAGGAAGCTTGTGAGAGGTGAGCCGTTTTCCTGGGAAGGACTGGTCACTTCCTTCTAATAAAACACAGAACAGCACCATTTTCCTGTGGTGTCCTGGACGACACAGCAGTGATACAGCCCCTGGGAGGAGGAGCGAATCAGCACTGAACGGAAGCGGCACTACGGGCTGTGCTTCTGTACACCCCCCGACGCAGACTGGACGTGGAGCGATCAGATGGACACGGGCGTGCGGCTCATCACACACCAAGGTTACTGTTCTGCCAGCCTAGGGGTTTTAAGGTGAGGCAGTGGCAAAACGCCTTTGGATGCTCAAGCCCAAATTGTATTCTGTTACCTTTTAACACAGGCACAGGGGCTCTGTGGGGCACCTGACTACAGAGGCAGGGAGGTTCCACGCAAACCAGCCTCAGCAGCCTCAGTGCTGTGGTAGCTCCTGCGAGTTCAGAATGTTTCACTAGTGACTTCTGTGCAGAAATTATTTTGAATATGAGAGCTAGTTATCTGTGTCAATGTGGTTGAATTACTGGAATCTTGACTCTGTAGGGAGAGGTCTAAGAGTCGAACTCTGGTCCAGCGTTTCTTTCTCACTCTGAGCCCCCAGCCCTCACCAAGAGGCTTGCTGCCTGTGCACTTGGGTCCAAGGGCTGGGAGTGGGCTTCCACCTGCTATCTGTGGGTGAAGATTCCAATATAGTAAACAAGAAAGAATTCCTGGGAAAGAACTGTGGGGCTAGTAACACGTGACCACTTGAGGAACAGAACGGAGGGCTGTAGGTTCCAACACCATGGGGCCCTGCTGACCATTGGGGAACTGTGTACATTTCACCACAGGGAAGCGAGGTGCTCTGCCTGCAGGAAAGCAGGACTGTCCCTCTGAAGCCTTTTATTCCCCCCTTCTCCTCTCCATCCCTGGTGCTCTAAGAGCAGTGCACTAACCAGAAAGAATGGGAAGATTTCTGCTCTTCAAGAAACCAACGCTAACTAGGGCATTAACAGTTCAAGACTGGAGCGGTGGGACTTCCCTGGTGGCACAGGGGATAGGACTCAGTGCTCCCAATGCAGGGGGCCGGGGTTCGATCCCTGGTCAGGGAGCTAGATCCCACACACATGCCGCAACTGAGTTCACGTGCCCCAACTAAGGAGCCCAGCCGCAACCAAGACCCCGTGCAATCATATAGATAAAAAAAAAAAAAAGACTGGAGTGGCTTTGCCAGCTGGTGTGGGCATAGTCAGCATAACGGTGGTTAATCGTGAAACGCTACCAGTCCTGGGTGGGGGCAGCGACACCCTAGGTGCAGGGAAGGGGCCTTCTATCCACCCTCCAGTCCTCTGACGAGGCGCTGACATTTGCACTGGCTCCCAGGCCCCGCCCACCCTCTGCTGGGTCTCCGGCAGCCGGCCCCATGCCCTGGCCCTGCCGGTGGTGGGCTACAGGAGGGACAAGTGTCCAGGGCTCGGTATCCGCTAGGTCCAGTCCACCCGGCGATAAGGAGCAAACCCGCACCCTTCTGCCCCGAGGACACGGAATCTGGCCAGAGGCCGGGCGTGGACGTGGAGGCCACCGGCAGGGCAGGAGCAGGAGAGCACCCTGTGGACAGGGCCCTCCACGCAGCGCGCGCACACACCTAGTCTTCTCCGTGCACCTGCACAGGCACACGCCTGGCCTCCTCTCCTTCCTGTGCACGTACACATGCACCCGCCCATACACAACCACGGGCACAAACCCAGCCTGCTTTTCTCCTCCGCGAGCACACATACACGCTGCACACACACGGGAACCCCGCTCCTCCAAGTCAGCACATCTGCACGTGCACACACACACACACACTCGACCCCTGTCCTCCGTGTTCGCATGTATACCTTGCCCCTGGCTGTGCACACACGCACGTGCACACCCATCGCTTGGCCCCTGTGTGCATACACACTGACCTGCACACCTTGCCCCTGTTCCCCGTGTGCCTACACATGCATACACACCCCCAACCCCTGTCCCCCGGGTGCACACACATCCACACACACCAGGCCCCTGTCCCCCGAGTGCACACACACGCACTTGCACCCTGGTCCCTGTCCCCCATGTGCGCACACACGCCCGTGCACCCCCTGCTCCGATCCCCCGGATGCGCACACATGTGCACACATCCCAGCTCCTGTCCCCCGGGTGCGTACACTCGCCCGTGCACCCCCGGCTCCCATCCCCCGTGTGCGCACACGTGCACACATCCCCGGCCCAGCTCCCCCGCGCGCGCACCGCCGCGTCCTGGGCCAGGCCCTCCTCTCCGTCCCCGGTCGGCGCGCGCACACACACACGCGGGCACGCGCAAGCGCAGCCCATCCT
>NW_020173937.1:453257-481050 GCF_003031525.2 Neophocaena asiaeorientalis asiaeorientalis | reverse complement strand
GGGGGCGCTCGCGGGTGGCGGCCGCGGCCTAGTGACAGGCCGGAGGCCGGGACCCCGGAAGCCCACCTGTCAGAGTTACCGGTCGGCCGGTGGTCGCGGGTGGGCCGGGAGCGCCCGTGGGGAGCGCGTGTGCGCGGGGCCGCGGTGCCAGGCTTATCCGCGCGGGGTCTTTGTGCGCGTCAGGGAGGCTGGGCGGGCATCCTGGTGGCTGACGGGCTTCCCTGCCTGGGATGACTTTAAAGTCACCAAGGTAGGGGGCATTTCTGGGCTGCGCGCGCTCTGGGGATGGGGTGTGAGGGTTTGGAAAGGAAGGCACCTGCTACCCGGAGGGGCAGTGGGGACAGCGGTGGTGCTGGGGGAACGTTGGTGTTACTTCTTGTTTCATCCTTACTCATTCCTCGTTTTTCCTTCTTCTTACCAGAAAAACCATTTTTCTTCTCTGGAGGGTGAACATTTATAGCATCGATTTCACGGATCTGGTAACATGGCAAAAGATGTAAGTATGTTTGCTTCCTGCTGGACAGACGTTTGCCTAGTGCTATGTTCTTGATAGGTTCCCACTTTGTTTCAGAATGACCACGCATAAACCACAGAAGAGTTGATTTTCAGGCTTTTAAAAGCACATGAAACAAGGCAAAGGTGAAAAGAATAGGAGA
This sequence comes from Neophocaena asiaeorientalis asiaeorientalis, assembly GCF_003031525.2. Lineage (NCBI taxonomy): Eukaryota > Metazoa > Chordata > Mammalia > Artiodactyla > Phocoenidae > Neophocaena > Neophocaena asiaeorientalis. The sequence continues at coordinate 480,394 of NW_020173937.1, read as the reverse complement.
AACCCACAGCTTGTGTGGAGCCGTGCGCTGGCCTCTGCCTGGGCTTTGCAGGCCTGAGCACCGGGCGGTAAGCTCCGTTAGGAGGCTCAGTCGCAGCCCAATCTCTGGGTCTTTGCCGACGGTTAACTTGTAAATCAATCATGCCTCCGTGGGAGGACACCCTGAGTGCATGAGGGCTGGGCCCGGCCCTGGGCTGCGCCCTGAGCACCTGCTTTGTGTACCTCGTGGGAAGTTAGTTCAGCTTCGATCCATAAAGCGCTAAGCACTGGTTTTGGCAACTCTTTTTCTCAGAAAGAGTGAAATTCGGTGATGAACAAAATGTGGTAAAAAATTCTACGTCAGCTTTATATTTGTTATGAACCTGTAGAACGTAGTGAGTAATTTTTCTTCACATTTTGCAAGAAATAGGCTTTTAGGCCCCCAAATATATTTTATGGGCCGTGTAGCCCTGTACTACCCTTGGTAACAGTTAACTGAAACCCCAGCTCTGTTCTTCAGTGTTTCTCAGAATGTGCTGTTCTGTGAACATTGGGGAAAAGAGGCCGTGGACTTATTCACTCATTAATTGTACGGAAGTACAGCCCGAGACACAGCTGGAGGCGTAAAATGTGTCTGTGTCTGTGGGACCACATAACAGGTGTGAAGTCCTCCCGCCAGCGTGTGTGGACTCGGGTGCCCCTGTGTGGTGTCTGTGGGTATGAGTTTATCATCTCTGTCGGTCGAAGGCCGTGCCTGCTTCTCTGCTACGTTCGCCCCAAGGACGCGGGCCGGGCAGCAGGCGCGCAGTAAGGGCGCTGCGGTGTCAGGGCTGGTGTTTGGGGGCCGAGTTTCTTGCCCTCCTGTGTGAACCCCCGGAGGAGAGCCGTCTTCCTCCTCCGGGGCTTCTGGGGGAAGTAAAGACGGACGGTCGCGGCCCCGGGCCCGGCTGCAGGAGGAGGACTGCTTAGCGGCCTCTCCCGATGGTCCCTTCTGGAGACACAGACCCGCAGAGCGCGGGCAGCCCGGCGGCTGGGTGGAGTGATGCAGGACCATCCGTTGCCACGTGAGTAGGTGACACCGGCCGTGGAGGTCGGTGCCATGGTGACACCGGCCTGAGGAGATGCAGGTGAAGTGGCCTTGCCTGTGCCGAGCTGGGGGCCGTCACGTGTGCTGGAACTAGGTCTCGCTGGGGCTGGGGGTCGGCGGGCTGGAGGCCACGGCCGGGTCGGGGCTTGGCCCGTGTCCCGCTGCCTGAGTCTTAAGGAGGGTGTGACGTTTGAGCCTGGGAAGCCGACCCTGGCAGCCGGCGGTAACTTAAGCAGTGGGGCCTCAGTGTGGTCTCTCGTGTAAGACCAAAGCCCCTTGAGTTGAAGGGGTGGTGGGCTGGGACTCCAGCTCGACAGAGCTCTGGGGGCTCCGTGGGGGACTGTTGGGGCTGGAGGGGGCTGGGACGGGGCAGCGTGGGCTGTCCCCCTGCGGGTGGGCCAGTCTCCTGGGCACCTGGAGCTTCTCTCCACCCCGTCGTAGGTGCGTCGGGCCCAGGGTCCTGCCCCACCGGGCCGAGGACCCCTGCGCGCTGCCGGCCTCGCTCGGGGTTTGGGGTTTGCCGGAGCCGTGACGGTGACGCCGGCGGTGAGGGTGGGGCAGAGTCGGGAGCAAGCGGCGCGTTCCCCCTGAACCCCGGAGGGTGGGGGTGGGGAGGGCGAGGGCACAGGCCGGTGGCGCCTGAGGCCGAGCTGCCTGCCCGCCGTGGGGCTTCTGTGCCTAGTGCACGAAGAGGTGAGGTCTTCGTGTGTTTTTCTAAAAGGCGTCTGGACAAAACACTGTCGTTCCCGCGTTTGACCATTTTCCGGCAATACGTGGAAAGAAGCCTGGTGGCTCGGCGGTTCACCGCCACCGTTCCCTTTGGAAAGTGGGTCTCCGCGCCGTGCTTAACTTCCCTGGCCCCTTCTTTGCTCCCGGGACCCTCGGCCCTCGAGTGTGGGACTCCCACCAGAGCTCAGGGACTGTCCTTAATGTGCACGTGGCGGTGTTGCCACGATTTCCTGTGACGAGGCCCGCGGGTCAGAGGCGCGCGGGTCGAAGGTGGTGGCGACGCTGTTGGCGGCGCCGTCCTGGGGCTGCCTGCTCCCTCCCCCACGGGGACTTGTCACCCTGCTGAGTGGAGATGCAGTTCATTGGTTATTGATTTATGAAGCTGGGTATCTGTGGGTTTTATTCTGTGCCTCTGGTCCCATGACAGATCCTGATGGGAGGGTTTCCAGTGCCCAGGACGCTCCTGCGGTGAATGTAGGCGTGGAAGGAAATGTGAAAACTGTCACCGTCAGCGATGTCTCATTGTACTAAAAATTGCAGTTGTGTGACGTAGAGTGGATGGCGTCTGACGTGCATGTGTGTGTGTGTGTGTTTCCTGAGCGTGTGTGTTTCCTGAGCGTGTGTGTGTGCGTGTCTGCATGTGTGTGTGTGCTGAGCGTGTGCTGAGCGTGTGCGCGTGCTAAATGTGTGGTGCACGCGTGTCCCTGCCTGGGCTGCCTCCCCTTCAGGTCTGTGGCCCTGATGAGTGCTTTGGTGCCATTGGCCTTTGGAAGACTGTGGGTTTAAGATAAAGGGCCTGTGTAGTGGCTGTAGTTGTTCTAGAACTGGACTGGAGGGGCCGCAGGGAGAGAGCCCGTGACTAGCCCCCGCCCCCGGCCGTCGGAGTGACCCTCGGAAGGAGGACACGGGGCTGGCGTCCCCACTGGGAGGACCAGTCCTCCTCCAGCGTCACAAAGGTTTGAAAAGAGCAGGTGGGGGGTAGTCGATTCGTGAAATCTCAGGCCTGCGTTTGCGGAGATGTTCCTGGGACCCTCCCCTCCCTGCTTCAGGTTGGGGGCAGAGGGCAGGTGAGCCGCGGTTCAGCCCCAGCAGTCCCGGGAGGGCCTGTGAGTTGCCGTCAGGGCTCGGGGGCCTCACCGTGGAGCTGCTCTGTGGTTGCACTTTGCTTTCCGTGAGTTTATGGAAAAACCCCTGGATTGTGTTATTGAGGGCAGGAGACCGAAGAAACACGCGTGGAATCTAAGCTTGTGAGGGATGCGTAACAAGGCCTGGTTTAATGAGCTTGTCTAGAAACACACGTCCTGAATGTTGTTTCCCAGGCCTGGGCCTCGGTGATGAGATTCGGGCCGCGGAAGGGGACCTGGGCTGGCGGGACCGGCCGTGTCTCTCAGGCCGTGAGGTGAGGGCCCGCCGGGCGCTGACGGCGCTTCTCTTCCCGCTTGAGACACGAGCGAGAGAGCTCAGCCCGCTCCGGCGAAAGCGGTGAAGCCAACACTGCTGTGCTTGTTTGTCGACGGGCTTTTCCGGTTTCGGAATCACCTTTTTTCTCCCCGGAATGAAGTTGGAGAAACTCTGAGGCCGTGTGAAGAGCAGGACGCTGTGGCAGGACCAGCAGTGCCGCCCTGGACCCCGCGGCTGCGTCGCACCTGGTGGGAAATGCTGTCTGTCTCCTGGTACAGCCAGGATGCTTTCTCAGCCCTGCTCCTCGGTGAGCAAGTCACCCTGGGGTGTGCTGTGGACCTGGGGCTTGGCACCCGGCCTGACGTGCATTGTGACCCCTCGGGACGTTTTCCGCACACAGTCCCTTGCTGGAAGCCCTTCTCTTTGGCGTTGAGCAAGCCTCGTTTTTCTTCAGCGTAGAACAGCGTGGTTCTTGCTCGGACGCCAGCCCTGGCTTCTCCTCCTGTAGCTCTGTGCTGTTTGTTGAGGGGGTCTAGGCCTCGGGGGGAGCGGGGATGGGCCACAGCCCTGGGTCACTCGTGGCGTGAGGGCCAGACCTCTGCAGTGTGGCATCGCGTTGGCCCAAGTGGAGGTGGGACTCAACCCGGCCCCTCTGCTCAGACGGGCACGGCCGGTACGGAGTCTGTCTATGCTGCGCGGGCCTGGACGGGAGCCGGCGGTGGTGGCTCAAGAGTCGTGGCACTATCTGGGCCCGGAGCAGATGTGCTGCACGGATTTCGAGGGTCCAGGGTGAAGTTGGACTTATTTCTCTCAGCCTCTGTTGTTTTTTGTTTGTTTGTTTTGTTTCTGTTTTTGTTTTTTGCGGTACGCGGGCCTCTCACTGTCGTGGCCTCTCCCGTTGTGGAGCACAGGCTCCGGACGCGCAGGCTCAGCGGCCATGGCTCACGGGCCCAGCCGCTCCGCGGCACGTGGGATCTTCCCGGACCGGGGCACGAACCCGTGTCCCCTGCATCAGCAGGCGGACTCTCAACCACTGTGCCACCAGGGAAGCCCAGCCTCTGTTGTTTGAGCTCAGGACTCTGTCCATCAAGGTCCTGTTTTCACAGGATCCAGATTTTAAGGGGATTCTGGTTTGACAGAGTGAAACCCCTGGGCCTCCCTTGGGCCCTGAAACACAGCACCTCCTGACACCTGTACCCCGGTGTCCCGACAGATGACTTCGTGTCACCGAGGGCCCAGAGGGACACGGAGCGCTTGCTGGATGATACCCAGGGTGGGATTCTGCCTGTGGACCAGGCCACGGGCCGGCCATGCCGCTCTGCCTCCCTGCCCAGTCACAGGTGACAGACTTGCCGGCCCTTCCTGGCCCATCCCGCAGAGGACTCGCCACCCCAGGGGTTCTCTGTGGCAGCCGTGAGTTTGTCTTTGCTGGTTGACGTCGCACCAGCAGGCTTTTTGGTCACAAACCTTGGGTTTTCCTTTTAGCAGAAGTTCCGCAAGGAACAAGTGTGAATTACTGAAAAAGTTCAAGGAATGTTTCTCGTGATCGTAAATGCATTGTTAGTTGTGCCAGAGTTGGAAAAGCTCCAGGAAAACGAAAACAAGAGAAAGAAGCCATCTGCCAGCCGGCATCTGAGGGGGATTGTTGGGGGTTTGTAGGTTCTTCCTGTTGGATCTTCACTTAGTTGTACGTAACAAAGGTTTTACCCATGTGTGAACGTTCTGTGCGTCCCACGTCTACCCCGTCCACGTCCGTGTGCTGTCGCTGTTTCCCCCAGTCAGGCTTTCTCTTCTCCTGTGTCATCTTTAGCAGCTGTGCGTTTATTTGACACGTTGGGGAATCGTAGGTGGTCACTTACTGAAAAAGTGACCTAAAATGGGAAATAATAAAAAATGATACATTCCTAAACTCATCTTGTAAAATTCAAACACATATGCTTGCCCTCCCGGCCCCCTGGCTGTAGAGCGAAGGCCCTTTCTTGGCGAATGGGTCCAGCGATTCACGTTTCTTGCATAAACCATAGCCCGTAAGGCCCAGCTTTGATTTCTGCAGGATGGAGGGAGGACGTAGAGGACGTTTAAAGGTGCTGAATGCGACCTAGATTGTTTGCAGTTTTTTCCACGCGTTTAATAACAAATATAAGCGGCACAAGGGGGCGTTTGGAAGCGAACACAGCCGAGTGGTGGCCTGACACGCGGGTCTTTGGAGGGTCCTGAAGGGGTGGGGCTGGGTTAACTCGGCAGAGCCCCTCTGTTGTGTCCCCTGTGCCCAGGCCCCAGCCGTGGGGATTCTGGTGGCTTCCAGTTCAGTCTTCTCACGTTTGCACAAATCCACAATGATAGCCCAGGACGGGTTCCTGGCAGTGTAATTGCGGGTGGACGCTCACACACGTGTGCGCCGTGCCTGAGGCGTCCTCAGATGACTTCCTGGGGCGGGCGTGCTGAGTCGCATCTACTCCCATCAGGTTGTCGGAGCCCATTTTAACCGCCCGTTTTTAGCACCAAGTTTGCTAATTTAAAAACCCACAAACTCGCCCCATTTGATGGGTGAGGTTTTAAATTCATTGTTTTAGTTTGCATTTTTTGATTCAGAGATTGAATATGTTCCTTTTAAGACATCACGTTTCTTTGTGAATCGAACGCGCCCCGTGCTGCATCCTCCATTTGGGTGTCGATTTCCTGTTGATTTGCATCCACTCCAGAAACTAAGGATGTTCGTGAAACCATTGTTGTCATTTCACGGCAAAACGTTAAGATTTGGTTCTTCTGCCGTCAGCACGAGTGGCAGATACACCATCATTTCAGGCTACACCATGGAGAACACACCAGAGTTCACACCTGGAAGTTTCATGTTAAGAACAGTAGTTTCCAGGTGTCTGAACGTTCTTCCTTCCCTGTCGTCCCGGTGCAGTGTGACCGAGGCCGGCACGGGTCTGTGTTCCTGCCCGTCTGGGGCTGTGGTCTCGGCCTCAGCTGTTACACGATGGCTTGTCCTCTGCTTCCTGGTCTTGGGGACTTGAGTACCTGGCGTGGGTCTCATCTTTATGTTGTTTCATTTGCATTTCAGAAAAATCAGGGTTTGAGTGAAAATGTCTCATGCTGAATCGATGGCATCTAGATCTGATCAGAGCTCTGGGGGTGAACACCCACTCGTGCAGCCGAGGGCCCCAGGCCACCAGCATCGGGGTGCAGGGAGGACCCTGGCTGCAGTGTGGACGTGCCCGTGGGGTGTGGGCAGCAGGGACTTGTTGGGGGGAAGGGCCTGCTGCACTGGGTTAGCGTTCCCCTTGAGGTGCCGCGGCCGGGCACAGTGGGTAGGAAGGCGGACGAGGGGCAAACCCAGAACAGGCCTTGGGGGCTTTGGGGAAGGGGAGAAGCCCGCCCAGTGGGTCAGCCTTTCTGGTCCTAAAGAACCTGAAATCATGTTCGCCTGGGGACGACTTGCAGATGGGCGGGGTCCTAGTCTCCGTTGCCTGGCAGAGGCTATAGCCCCTGCAGATCTGCCGCAGAAAGGCCAGAAAGCAGGACGGAAGCAGGTATGTAGAAGTTGTCTCGGAGCCGTGTCATGTTTTCTTAGGGCAGTCTTGCGTTTGCACCTGTTGTGGAGTGAATACGCTGTTTTTCTGTCCATGATGAGTGAGGCTGGTCAGATTGTGGGTTAGCGGCCGCGTCCTTCTAGGGAGGGTGAGGCCGGGTCTGACGGGAGCCCCAGGACCTGGTGTTGGGGGCTGGGAGTGGGGCGGCACCTGCTCTCTGGTGGGTGGAAGGTGATGGTTTAGACGATCTGCGTAGCGCTGGGAGCAGCTTGGGGGGCGGAGTGGGGGGAAGCGCTCCTTCACACGTGGGTCTCTGGGGGCGCGGGGGGCTCTGATGCCCTACAGGAGGCCCTGAAGCCCTGGCATTTCCGAGCAGGGCGTCAGGGCCCCTAAGGAGGAAGCAGAAGACGCGGGCTGTGCTGTGCCCTGCCTCCCGGTCGTGTGCCCCTCGGGGACAGCAGCCAGCATCCCGACAGGGGGTCAGGATCTCACTTGAACTCTGCAGCCTCACCCTGGTTCCTGGCCCCGCCTGCGCCCCCCGATCCCTGGAGCCCGCTGGGCCTTGTGAGTGTGACCCCCACTGGTGGCAAGCCCTGGGCCTGGTGCGGGAAGCGTTGGCGCTGGCCGGCCGTCTCCTCTCCAGACCTGTGGCCGATGCTTCCCTGCCCGTGGCTCAGGCCACTCGCTGTGGCCGTGGCGTGGCCGCCGTGGCTCTGGCCGCCACCTGGTTTCCTCTCCGTGGATTCCGGGGGGGTCCCGGCCTCAGAGCTGCGGCTTGCAGCCCCCCAACCTCGTGCTTCCTGGATCTTGGGATCCTGGGGCCTCTGGATCCTCTGTTGAGGAAGTGGCGGGAGCCTTGTGTTTTGCCCAGTTACGGAAGTAGAGGGTTTATTTAAAAATCCACGTAAGAGTCGGAAAGAAAGTTAAGAGTCATCTGAAATCCCAGTCCAGGGTGGCCTTGCTGTTAGATTTTGGGGATTGCTTTGGGAATAACTTACACGTCCATTACACGGCTTTGCGTAAGTGCTCTCAGACGGTCTTTTCCTGCTGTTTTTCTCCACGGGTTTGTCCCGGACGTTTTCATGTTGGTAAATATGAACGTGGATGATTAGAGGCGGCTTCGTGGGCCACCTCAAATGTGTGCAGGGGTGGAGGGGCCCGCATCCCTGTCGCGTCCCGAGTGACTCAGTTCAGGGCTGTCCCGCCGTCCTGCCTCCCCCGGGACTGGTTACACTGCTCCTGTCGTGGCATCGGATGTTCCAGGCCGTGTCCCTCGAAGGTGAGAACCCTTTACACCTGAAACTTGTATGATGTTGTACATCAGCTGTACCTCAAAAAATAATGCAAATAAGTAAAGAAGAGAAATACCCCAAATGCTGCACGTTGATTCCCGAGTGTCTCCCCGCTGGTCCTGGACCTGGAGGGGCTCTGCCACTGGGGCCCCGTGGGGTGTTTCACGTGGACGTGGCCCTGGGTCCTCACCCATTCAGGCAGCCTCCCCTGCACCGCCTTGCGAGCGCCAGGGGCCGGTTTCACCTGTTCTGTGGTGTTTGTGGCAGGAGCTGGACCTGAGGTTCCAGGCACGGCCTCCCGAGCTGTGCTCTCCACCTGGAGTCTTTCTTCACGTGATGGACCTCAGCCCTCGCCCTGGCGCTCTGGCCTCGTTGGTTCATAGTGTCTCCGTGGTGGCCCTTCCGTGGCAGGTGGCCTCGGTCAGCTCCGTAGCAGGTCACCCAGAGTCTAGGGACCTGGAGAGCAGTGTTGTCACCCGTGGCGTCTGCGGCAGGAGCACGGGACCCAAAGGTGTCCTCGATGGTCCCCGAGGCCCCCGGGGGCTGCTTGTCACCCTCACATCATGAGAGCGAGTGAGGGGGCCGAGGAGACAGAGGGAGACAGAGAGATGGGGAGAGACAGAGACGGACACAAGATGCAGGTGGGAGGGGCGGTGAGCCAGCGGGCAGGCGACTTGGTCCCTTGTGAGCTGCCCTGGCCTTTGCAGGTTTGGCCACCAGGTCAGGCCGTGCTCGGGGGAGGGGACTGGGCAGGCGTGAAGTCCCGCTGGCGGGGGGCCTGGCTCACTCGCCGGGTGCGTGTCCCCCGGCGAGGGGGGCAGTGTTCGGGGTCCATGTCCTTTTACGTTAGGGCTGATCCTGTGACTGCTGTGCTGAAAGGACCTATTTCTCTTGTATGCGCGTCAGTGCTGATGTTAAGGAATGCTGTGGACTAGGTTTTCTCGTGATTTCCATGAGGGCCAGCGATGATGGATTTTGTCTTTTTCTCGTCACCATGACAGCACTGATGCGCTGGGTGTGCCCGTGTGGCTCGGGAAGTGCCACAGCCTCTCAGGATGAGTCAGGAGGAGGTTATTGAGGCGAAGGTGCGTGCGTGTGTGCAGACTGGCTCCCTCAGCGCCCCTCCCCGGTGGGCGGGCCCTGGCCTGTGTGGAATCCTCGAGGTCCAGCGAAGGAGGCCGGGAGGTGATGCAGAGGCAGACTGGCGGGGAGATGCGGCAGGGCTCAGCCAGGTCACGCCTCCGGGGGGCAGGTGGCGAGCTGGGGCCCCACTTTGCATTTCTCAAGCCTGGAGCGTGGCGGCGTCGGCAGTAGGAAGGTTTGCTAGTTCAAGTAAAGTAGTTGTCAGCTTTTCAGCTTGCGTTCTTAATTGTTCAGCTCTTTCTAGCAGCATTGTGTGTTTTGGGAACACGTGTTTTACCGTCATTGCTACCGTGAATGGGATAGCTGTACCGACTGTAATTGAGTAACCGACTTTTTCCGTTAACTACAAACACAAAAGGCTGAATGTGGTTTTTCTAAGGAAAATGAAGGTTAGTTATGGCAAACGAGTGCCTTTGCTGTTGGTTTGCATGTAATGGATTTAGCAGCATGGTATTTCCCTAGAGGAAGCCAGGTTTGCGCCTTAAATACACAGATTTTGTCAGAAAGCAAGTCCAGAGCGCTGATGTTCCAATTCACTGCAATTTCAGAAATACGTCTCGAAGGTCAAGCGCCACCTGTGTTTTGATGCTTGTTGTTGAGGCCCTGAGCTCGTAGCCTCTGGGCTGCAAGGCGCGGGGAGAGGCCCTGAGGCCTGCTCCTGCAGCGGGCGTTTTAGAAAAGGCTGCAGCCGAGACTGGGGTGGAGGGTGGCTTGTGGGTGACGATGCCCGCGACCCCTCCATGCGTACCTGGGGTGGGCCGGCTCCTCTCCCGAGGTCTGCGCTGTCCGTGGTCTGTCCTGCTCCGGTGCGGTGTCCTGCAGGGCAAGGGCGGTGCAGAGATGCTGTCCCCACACGGAGCCTGGGGCGGGCTAGGGTGTCGGCCTGAGTCGTCTTCAGGCCCGCAGACGGCTCTGTCACCTTCCTACGGAGCCGGGCGAGAGGGGCCTTGGGTTCAGGGGTGATGGCGATGTCTGTGTGCAGCGTCTCTGGTAAGTTTAGAAGGTGAGGCGGAGCCGTCTCGGCAGCGGGGTGGCCTCGAGGGTCTGCCCTGCTCCGATGCTGTTGCTCTGACGTCTCGAGCTGCTTGACTGTGGCTGCCGCCCGCCCACCCGAGGCCAGTGCCGCTCGCTTAGTCCCCCAGAAAAGACTCCTCTGGGGTCGGGCGACCTGAGAAATTGCTGGGCTGTGACTGCGTGTCGTTGATGGTTTGCGGTCGCGTCACATCCAGGGGTCACGGCCGCGGCTGCCCACGGCCGTGAGGTTTGCCCCCAAAGTGGCGGCCGGATAGTGAACAGCAGTGCTTTGTTATGTTCTGAGGAAACCTGTAACCGGCATCATCTCTGGGTGGGAACAGTGGTCCCAAAATTCAGTGGCCGAAAGTAACAACACACACGTATTCTCCCAGCAGCTGGGGAGGGTCGGGTGCGGGTGGCCTTGCCGAGAGGTCTGTCCCTGGGTCTGGCGGCGTCCGAGGGGTGAGGCGGCCACCCCGGGGGGACCTTGGTGTCCTCGCGGCACAGGAGGAGGGGCGACCCCGCTGTGGGGCCCAGCCCGCGGTCCCCACTGGTCCCCGGGGAGGGCGGGAGTCCCCCGAGGCCGGCGCTCGGCTCTGAGGCCCCAGGTCCAGGCTGCTCCTCCAGGCTCAGCGAGGAGGTCCCCGCGGCGCTGGTGCGACATTTGCACGTTGCGGTGCTTCAGGTTGTCTGAAGGGAGGATTTCTCAGGTATTTGTTTCCTTCACGTGCAGGTGAGCTTGTGTCTCCTCTGTGATTCTGACACGTTGTGTAGGGAAGTAGAGGGAGTTTCTGCACCTGGGAGCCTGACTGGGTGCGGGCTGCCGTCCACGCAGCCGTCCGTGTGAGGGGACGGGCCCCTCCGGGCCGTTGGGCCTCCGTCGGGTGTTGGGTGTCACAGGCTTCTCGGCCCTGCTGGAAGATCAGGGCTGAGCACCCGGCAGCTCTGGGGGTGGGGGGGGTCTCTCTGGAGGCGGCGGAGCCCGATCCATGGCTCTGGGTGGCGTCACCACGGGGGGTCAGCTGGCACCGGTGGGGGGCCCTGCAGCGGCCCAGATGTCCGCGAGGGGACCGCTGAGAGCCCGGCGGGAGACGCAGGCGCTGTCGTGGGTTCCGGCCCCGTCTCCGCATTGGCTCCCCGCTGGAGTGTGGGAGGCTCTGGAGCGCCGCGCGGTGGGTGCAGGCGGCGTGGCGTCCAGGGTCAGGAGGCCGCTTCTGTGCAGTGTCGCTGCGGAGCCGGCTCTGCCCCAGAGCTCGTGAGCCGTTTGCCTCGTTTCTCCTAGGTTTCCTGGTCCAAGTTCCCCTGGCTTAGGTGGGAGGCTGGGGCTGGCAGAGAAGGGTAGCCCTTTGCCCCACCCTCAGCAGTTTGCAGGATGGGCCGTGCCCGTCGGCTCTGGCCGGGCAGCCGTTGCAGAGAGCCTGCGGCCGAGGAACGGAGGGTGGGCCCTGCGTCCGGGGTGGGGGGGCGAGCGCCCCAACGCAGGGCTTCCTGGGCGTGAGCTGCCGAGCTATCGTGGGTCACGTCGCTGCAGGCCAAGCGTGAGAACCGAGCAGGCCGGGGGTGTCGGGGCCCTGGCCTACAGGGGCAGCGGCATTGTTCGGCTCAGGGGACGCTGGTCCCCAAGGCGGGCCGCCCCTGCGCCCTGCGGGCACTGGCCTCGTCATGGGGGCGGGCAGACCTCCTTGACCGCCAGCTGGCATGGTCGCATCGGGTCTCTGCTCTGCGGCTGCAGCGTCCACGCAGAGTCAGCTCTGGGGGATCAGGACGGGGAACACGGAAGCCGGAGGGAAGGGTGGGGGGCCTGGGGCCCCCTGCCCGGTGCTGCCGTCCAGGCGAGGGGGACCAGCCTCTCTCCTCGCCTCTTTCAGGTGCGTGTCCTTATACGGCCCTTCCTGGCCGTGGCGGGTCTTCGCTCTGGGGCTCTGGGGCTCCGAGCCTGCGTTACTGGGGCTTTCTGGGACCTGTGAGGTGCGGGCTCCCCAGCCGTGATCCATGGCGGTCCTCGTGGTCAGGCACTTGGTCCTCCCCCTCGTTTTCTTGGGGGGTCAGGAAACGGCCACAGGGCGTTGCTGGGCTCAGCTTGTGGGTGGTCCCTCCCCCGTGGGGCCTGCCTTTGTCTGGGGCCTCAGCAGGTCGGGGGGCTCCCCCGCCTACCTGTGGGGGATGTGCGTGCGTTTGAGCGCCTCACGGACGTGCCCGCCCAGCCCCTCGGTGCAGGGCTGAGGTGGGCTTCTCCACGGCCGGTCTCGGGGGGCGCTGGGCGGGGTCTCCGTTAGCTTTTGTTTTCACACCTGGTTGTTGCGGGCACGTGCGAGGTGTGCGTTGCTGTGTATATGGACGTGTGAGCGTGTGTGTGTGGACGTGTGAGCGTGTGGTGTGCATCTGTATGTGCACACGCACGCATATCCGTGTCTGGCGGCCAGGTCCGGTCGGGAGAGCTGGATTTCGGGCCCCGCTCCGAGCAGAGCCGCTGGGTCCAGGGTGTGGCTGCAGACGCCCCTCCTGACGCGTGGCGGAGCAGAGAAGCGCTGGCGGTTCTCAGACGTGGGGAAGCTGCTGCCGCACAGGCCTGGCGCGGGCGGGCAGGGTGGTGCCGTGGCTGGTCTGTGGAGGTCCGGGTCCCCAGCGTGTCTCACCCGAGGCCGTCACTGTGACAGTTCGGGTGGTGCTCCGAGCCCTCCGTGGTCGCACGTGTCGGGCACACGCTTCTTTTGTTCCAGCGGCCCATCGTGCTGGTGCCCCAAACGCACTTGACCGTGAGGTGCCGCCCTGTGCCCCTCTGGTCGCCCCGGGACGAGGGGAGCGCTGGGGGGTGTTGGGTGCATCCCGTGGCCGTGAAGGGCAGGGACGGACGCGCCCTGGGCCCCAGGCCCACGCCCCCCATGCACAGAGATGGTCTGTCCTGATGCTGGGAGCGCGGTGTCCGGCGCTCTGACGGAGCCAAAGGTGCTGTTCTCAGGCCAGAGCACCAGTTTGCTTTCCCGGTGGCCCACCCGTGGTTACGCATCGCTGATCCCAAATGTGAAGTGCCATGTGACTTAGTTGATAACTAAGGGAAGTGTTGCACGGTGTCCCAAAGGCTGAGCTTCAGAGGCTGACAGGATCATTTTTCCGCTGCTGAGAGCCGATCACGGTGGGTGAGCCAGCACGTGACCCCGGGCCTCGCGGCTGCGTGGGGACAGCGAGGTCCCTTGAGGTGTGTCGCGAGGTGTGCGAGCGGCGGGTTGCTGGGTGGACTGCCGCTCTCCCCACGCCTGCTCACTGTGTTGTCGTTGCCCCCACAGGCCGGTCTAATTGAAGCCAACGGGGAACTCAAGGTCTTCATCGACCAGAACCTTAGTCCTGGAAAAGGTAAGGGTGCCCGTCTCGGGAAGGCACGTCTCTGGATAAGTGTGTTCACTGTGGGGTGGGTGTGAGTCCCCTGACATGAAGACCCCTGTCAGCGGTGGGAGCCCCACTTGGGGAGCTGCCTGCCTAGAGCCCCCGAAGGACCGGGGTCAGCACCCCAGTTTATTTTGGTTAGTAAGTTGCGTGCTATATGCAGAGGTTAGGGAAAAGCGTGAGGAAGAGAACACAGCACAGGGCACGGATACTCCTTCCGCCTCAGGGCAGCCACGCTGATGCCCGTGAAGCCCACCTCAAACCTGCGGGTGCATGGTGCCCCCGTGAGAGAGTGGTGTCTCCTCGTCCGTGCTGTGTCCTGAATGAGCCTCGACGTCTGTCTGCACCCTTGGGATTGAGGGGAGGCGGTGGGGTGGGGCGGGGCGTTGCGGCCCCTCTTCCCAGGGGCCCCAAGCTTTGCAGTTTCCTTCCTGTAGGGACACGGGATGGACGCCTGCTAGTGGGTGTGTTTGAGCCGGTCTCCCAGCTGTGGATCTGCTGGGTCAGAAGGACGCCCACCTCGAGGTGCTGGCCTGTGACGCCTGGTGGACCAGGCCGTGCCGTGCAGGGCCGCAGCTGCAGGGCCTTCCTTCCTCTGATCTGTGTCTGCCTTCGGCGTGCTTGCTGTTGCCTTTCAAATTGGAAAGTTTTCATCAAACAGATAATACGTGTTCACTGAAAAAAGCGCTGATCGTACCCCAGCGTGCAGTTGAAGACGTAAACGTGTGTTTAAGTGCATGTTTCCTCGGGAGCATCTGACACCTGGTGTCCATGCACGTGGTGTCCTGGGACCTGCGTTGTCCTCTCCCGGCAACATCTGGTGCCACCTTTTGTGGCCCGATGGCAGCTCTGGGCACCTGAGTACCGGCTGCGCGTAGGCCACCATCTTCCACTCCCGGGAGGTGCTGTTTCCCAGGGTGGGTCCCCGTCTCACTGGTGAGGGGCGTCCTCTGGGGACGCGGGTCCCTCCGGTTCACGCTGTCCCTCAGCCTGAGGATGGGCTTCTCGGGCAGCAGAGCTGAGAACTTAGTAGTGACGTGCGGCTGGAGGCTTGGTGTCACTTTACGATTCTTGAGACTCGGAACCTACCCTCCAGACACACACCCGCAGGGTGGACTCAGCTTCCGGTATTGCTGGGAGGCCTGTTGTAGGAGGACGAGGTGCCCCTCCCCACTGTGGCCCCCTGGGGCAGGGCGGGCCTCAGAGGACGTTCCAGATGGGGACGGTTCTCGGGGAGGTGGAAGGCTGCTCCCCAGGACGTGGTGGGGAGTCGCCCAGGAGTGGCCGGGGTCGGGGCGCCAAGACGGCCAGAGGGTGCCCCAGGCCCGTGGATGCTGCACCTTGATCTATGCGGGAGCTCCCGCAGGGCCTGCCCATGAGTGGTGTGGCCGCTGTAATGGTCCAGGAGGGCAGCTCCCGCTGCTGCCTGAGAACCAAGGAAGCCGCCGGGCTCTTCCAGTGCCAGTGAGGCCAGCGGCTGGCAGGGCTGGGAAGACCCAGCGTGCGAGTGGCCGCCTTGCCCTGACCCTTTTGGCCACGTTAGCCCACAGGGTATTTGTAGCATGGCAGGCAAATAGTAACTCTTCAAACATTAGGTTCTGGAAATTTTTAAACGTTTACTTAAAATTATTCTCAAGAAAACACTGAACCTCACGTTTTCATACTTTAAGGTATCTTAAAACCTATGGATATTAGTGGTATGGTTACTAATGATAAACCTATGTAATAATTTTAGATCCTTTTTCTGTTAATGGTTATAACAGATCAGACAGTATATATTCTTAACTCGTCTTTTTTGAAAGGAATTCTCCAGTTCATAATGTTATATTTGAAAATAGTTTGTTTGGTGGTTCCTTTAAGAAAGGCTTTGTAGTACATTTTATGGCTAAAGCAGTGTTATTTCTAGGGAGCAGATTCCTAGCTTGTGTTATAATTTAACCCTCCCTGTGGCTGAGATGTTATGCCCCCGCCCCCATAAATGGGTTGTGTGTGGCACCTTTATTAGGAAAATGTGTAAAGCATTCTGATTTCTCTGGCCAGATTAAACCAAAAGGGGAATACCATTCCATGCCCGATGTTGACCAAAAGTAGCAAATCTCAACTGAGTCAACAGTTGTCAGAAACCTGGGAGAGGGTGCTGGGGGGTGTGCGTGTACGTACTCGTGCCACAGAACAGCCGCAGGCCAGCGCTGGGCTGAATCCCGTGACGCAGAAGGTCACCTGGGACCCAGGTTCCCTTGGAGAAGGGGCACCAGGAACACGTAGATATTACATTGTATGTTTGTATAGTTACGCATGTTATATGATATGAAAGTGGAATCGGCCCAGCCTTAGAGGAAGTCAGCTAGATCTCTCTGTGGGTCAGTTTCAAAAACATCAGAATCAGAGTTGCAGAACGTGTACAGTATGTACTACCTTCTAGATTTAAAGGCCCGCAAACAGCACTCACGTTGTTCGTGGTTGCGTGGGCGTGTGTGGGAAGCGTGGAAGACGGAGTGAACGCTCTGAGCGCGGTAGCTGCTGGCCGGGCGGAGTGGGGAGCTTTTCGGCAGAGACGGTGAAATGGCACTCATGATTCTGTGCGTGCTGTGTACTGGCGTTAAGGCTGCCTGCAAAGTTATTACTTGTATTTGCAGCGCACACGCAAGGGGAAGATCCCCGGGGTGGGATAGGCGGCGTGGGTGCGGGTGAGGAGGGGCTGGCCCGGTCCACCCCCGAGTTCTCCCCCCGCCGAGCTGGGCACAGGCGGGAGCCCGGGTAGCGGCTGGGTGTCGCAGCCGGACCTGCAGACCGGCGGCGAGGTGGCCACGCAGCCCTCCGTGGATGTGGCCTCCACATAACGACGGACAAATGGGCTTTAAAGGCCAGCGCCGGGAGCCCTGCTGGGCAGCTGCTGTGGGCTTTGACCCGGTAAGCTTCCGCGCTCACGGGTGGTTGAAAACGGAATCATTTGCAAATTGAAAAAAAAGTTATTCTTTTTAGTGAAAGCAACCAATTCCGTATTTTTAAACTTACTAGTTACTCATCTGTACGTAAATCTGAACGTGGTATGTTTAATTACCTAAGTGTATTTTAAATCTCTCAGTGCAAAACAGAATAATTTTGTGTCTTTTAAAAAATGTTTCTCATATCCAAAACAATTTTTTAAATATTTGTTTTTGTTAAGATACAGATCTCTGTTTTTAGAGGAATGTAAAAAACTCAAAGCAGATAAACCTATTGCTTGCAGCCAATAGTTGAAATTTTTTTGGTGTTGATTGGTAAAAATGTTAATATTGGGGCAGTTGAAGGATACATATCTATCTTCGTCAACTTAGGTTAATGGAAATTATTCATAGTTCGTACGTAGCATCAAAATTCATTGTTTACTGGACTTTGAAGAAGTTTATTTAAAATGCATGGATTGTGAAGAGTTCAAAAATGAGACCTCGGACCAGACCAGACGGAAGGCCCTGTCTCTCCCTCTTGCTGAACCTGGTGGAAGTGAAGGAAAACGCCCTCCGGTGGCAGCCTGGTGCAAGGCTCCCCGCCCGTAGAACCCCCGCCACCCACCCTGCGGGGACCGGAGCCCGTGCGCTTTAGGGGAACCGGGGGGGTCCTGTCCACACGGGGTTTCTCCCTCCCTCAAGTGGGGCTGGAAATCCATGTCTTCTCACCTGAGACCGTCCCGGCCCTTCCAGGCCCGCCTGCCGGTTTCCCCCGAGCACGCGTGCCCTCTGGTGTCGGCGGGGCAAGGGGTTCACTGTTGTATCCCTGGGGCCGAGGCTGGTTCTGGGCACACAGCGCCCTCAGCGGGCCCGTGTTGAGGGGAGGAAAGTTTCCGTCCCCGCTGAGGTGTTTCCCCAGCTCTGTGTTAGGTTATCTGACTGTTTAAAGAGGTGGCAGCTCCTCACAAGTCACTCTTCCTGGAAACAAACGGGTTCTACTTCTCGAGGAAAAGCAGATCGTTGGATTTCTACGCCAGGTTGCCAACACACAGAGAGGTGTTGGAATACAAGTTAATTCCAACTGTGAAGTTCTGTAATTGTCTTAGAATTGCAGACTTGAAGAGCCGTTTAGCTTCGGGGCCTGTGGTCCCAGCAGAACATTCTGTCGGTGGCCAGACAGCCCACAGGGGTCGGGTAGGTTGGTGACGGCCTGGGTGCCCCGGAGCCACCGATCCCTGGACGCGAGGGCACAGGGGTGGGTAGGGGTCGTCGTAGGGAGAGTGGCAGCGTGGGTGCAGCCCCCTCAGATTTGGGCATCGGGCTTTGTAGCGGTGCTCGCAGCGGACCGCGGGTCTAACACGGTCGGGGGCAGTCAGGCTGTCTCCCAAGGAGCAGCTTCACCCTGACACTGGTACTTGGAGCCTCAGTTCAGGAAGGGCGTGACCTCTGGTCTCCTTGCGTTGCAGGTGTGGTGTCCTTAGTGGCCGTTCATCCCTCCACAGTAAACACGCTTGGGAAGCAGCTCTTGCCAAAAACGTTCGGACAGTCCAATGTCAACATCGCTCAGCAAGTGGTAAGGCCGGGAGGGTGGTGCACGGTTGGCCCTGTGGCTTCCCTTCCTGGGCCTGCAGGTTTCAGGAGCACGTGACCAGTGCCGTTTGCCCTCCCCCGGCTTGGGCCTTCCTGTGTGTGCCGCTGGACGGCGGGACCCGGCCAGGCCAGGGCAGCTTCCCCGCCGGCCGCGCTGGTCCTGCGTCTGCCCTGATGGCGTTTCCTGGGGTGACGCGTGCTCCTGGGCCCGAGCTGGTGCGGGCGGGCCGCTCCCGGGCCTGGGACCTCCTCAGGGCGGGCCGATCGCCGGCCCGGGACACGAGACTGGTGTCCGTGCGGGCCTCACGGCGGGCTCAGGGCTCTGCCGGCCGTCAGGTGCTGCAGGGCGTGGGCTTCCCTGCCCATCCTGGCCGATGGGAGGGGGTCAGAGGCGGGCCTGCGCTCCTGGGACTGTGCCAGTCGCCCCTCCTCCAAGTACTCCCACGGGCCCGTCAGCTTCCACCTGTGAGGTTTGGCGGCTCCCTTCCCGACGGGACTCACAGGCTCCACGGGGCCGTGCGAGGAGGGGAGTTCACTGCCCACTGCCCCGCCAGGCGGCGCCCCGGGCAGCTGTGTGGCCTCTCCCCGTCAGTGAGCTGGGACCACGTTTGCTCAGCAGCATCGCTGTGATTTTTCAAATCCGTGGTGTGTGGGAGTCCTAGGCCTTACTGGGCACGTCACAGATATTCAATAAATGTCCTTTTGATAGAAGTTATAATTCACATCATTTTATTTTATAGGTACTGTGCGTTACGTTATAGCAGAGTCACGCCTGAGAATAGCTTGGTGATTATAGCCACAGTTCTGTTGTTAGTACCGGTTTAAATGGTTGGGAGGAAGCTAACGTGAAGAGTTTTCTGGTGGTGCCTTTCCGACCTGCAGCTTATCCGCCTGAAGTTCCACTGCTGACTTGCCCCAAGCCGTCTCGGAGCCCAGCTAGTTGTGGAAATGTGTTCTTCCCAGAATGCCCGTTCTC
This sequence comes from Neophocaena asiaeorientalis asiaeorientalis, assembly GCF_003031525.2. Lineage (NCBI taxonomy): Eukaryota > Metazoa > Chordata > Mammalia > Artiodactyla > Phocoenidae > Neophocaena > Neophocaena asiaeorientalis. The sequence continues at coordinate 461,340 of NW_020173937.1, read as the reverse complement.
AGAGTTAAAGCTGGCCTGCCACAGATGCCTGTCCACCTCTACAGACACAGGGCTAAAAGCAGAAGAGCTGGCAGGTTCCCACAGGAGGGAAGTCCATGGAAAATAGTGAAGATAGGGGAGTGAGGGGACAAAACCTGTGGTGTCCTCCGCGGGGCTGTGGGCAGTGGCCCGCCGGCCCAGGGTGTGCTCCCCGCTCACCTGTCGTGTTGTCGAAGGAGGCTGCCCTTGCAGTGAGCACCTGTTGGGCGCCTGCTGTGTCCCTGGTGCTGTTCTCCTTGCAGAACAGTGGAACCCACGGGAGGTGTCCTTAGGGGTGGCACTTGTGTACAGTGGGGCAGTGACACCGAGGCTGGGCACCCCTCTTGGGGGCAGCGGCAGCAGCCTGGCCTCTGCCGGCCACGCAGGGCTGGGCCGGCGTCCCGAGCCTGCTCTCCTGAGGACGTAGCGGGCTAAGTGCTGAGAGGGACGGGTCTCGAGGTTCCCGAGCCAGTGACCACGGGCTTTGGCTGCACGCGCCTCCCACCGAGACCCGGGGCCCTGTCAGCGCACGCCCGTGAGACCCTCACCTCTGGGGATTCATCCTCTTTTCCATCCTGTTTCACTTTCCAGAGCACTTGCTATTTGATTGCGTGTCTTTGGGATGAGAGTGACCTACGGTTTGAAAAACACGGTGACGATGCTTCAGTCACTGGGAACGTGAATTAAAAGAATGAGATTCAGCTGAGCTGTTTTTCTTTCTGTGGTTTTTGCGGATCATTAACATTGACAGGTGACCTGGGCTTAGGGATAATTTGCAACGTGCCAGGTCAGCTGTCCCAGGGCCACGGCAGGTAACCCTTATCCCACTAAGCAGCGGACTAGCGGGAGTGTCCAGCTTAAAATAGCCCGGACGCAGCCTGCTCTCCACGCGCCCGGTGCTGGGGACCCAGTGCTGACACGTTCGGCGACATCACCGTGCAGTCACCAGGAAACGGTGCCTCTGAGTGGTTTCCTGGGTCTGGCATGAGATCTTTGGGAAGCTAGGATTTTACGTGGCTGGATGAGGCCGTGTCCCCGTGTCCCCGTTAATGTGTGACTGTCGATGGATGGGACCAGAGTTCTGAGCGCTTGGTGTCAGAAGACAGGCCTCCTGTGCGGGGACGGGTGTCTGGATGTCGGGGGCGGCCCCGGTGCCATTGCCTCTCCTCCGCCCTGTGCTATCTGGGGTGCCCGGGGCTCCCCGCTTGGCTGGGTGGCCTGGCGGGGCACTGCAGCAAGCCTCGCTAGCCCTGCGTTCCTTTCTTTCTTCATTTTGGGGCCTCATTTTAGCACCACTGAAGCATAGCGTTTTATCCTGTCTTGTGTCACTGAAAGGAAAGGAAGTAAAAGAGGAACGTGGGAGTCCCACTCGGAGTCGTCTCCAGGCCCGGCCAGGCCACCGGGCGTCCCCCGCTGCCCAGGGCTCCAGGTGTCCCCGTTGGGTGCCCACGTGGCTGTTCTCTGACCTTTGTGGTTAATAGAGCTCGGCGGCGGCTGTAGGTGACGAGAAGCGATGAAGCGGCAGCACCGTGTGAAGGAGATTCTGACTGTTGTGAATTGTCTTTTCTGACTGTAGGTAATTGGTACGCCTCAGAGACCTGCAGCGCCCAGCACTATTGTGGTAGGAAGCCCACACACCCCTAACACCCACTTTGTCTCCCAGAACCAGTCTTCAGACCCCTCACCTTGGTCTGCCGGGTGAGCACTTGCCTAGAATTTACCCCCCAGCCTCTGGCTACGTGGCCGACCAGCACGCCAGAGGATCGGGCCCTGGCCAGCGCGTGCCCGGAATAGACGCGTGGACCGTGCCGCCCTGCGGTTTTGGGGGTGGTGACTCCACTGCGGTTTTGGGGGTGGGCTCTGTTTTCTCAACGCAGCGGTATCTTTCACACTTTGCGCTGTCTGTACCAGAAGGTACCGTTTCTCGAACCCCAGTAAACGTGGCGGGTTTCGCAGCAGCTTCTCCTAAACAGCTAAATGTGGCCGTGGGGACAGCCCTGTGTGACGGCCACACCACCCTGTTCCTTTCCTCCAAAAGCAAAGCGATGTGAAAGCGACTTTACTCAGAGGTCAGCTGTGCAACTTTCCCTGAGAGCAAACAAAAGCAAAGATGTAGAATCGTGTCTGTATTTTTGGTTCTAAAGCAAAAATCATCAGCTCCCGCAATTCGTCAGTTGGAAACTTGGGGCGACCGTTTCCTCGCTGTGGCGACTCAGGAAGGTCGGACGCTGGGGCTCCCCGCCGAGGGGAAGCGCTCCAGCCTCAGCGCTGGGTGCCGGCGGCCACGTGGCCATCAGGGTGTCTGCACTGGCTCACGTTTGCCCCCAGATTCCTGGACGTGTAGCAGAACTTTCATGACCCCCGATGTCGGTCGACATCTTTTTAAGAAGCAGCATTGTCTGGCGCCCCGACACACATCGGACGTGTCCTGGGGTCTGCCCTTCGGGTCACGTGCCCCACTTTTCCCGAGAGCTGAAGGTACACGTGTAAGGTCCGGCCACTTGAGTTTGTTCTCCAGCCTTTAAAGGAAGGAGGAGGTCCCTGGATGGGGAGACGGAGCCAGGCTCCCGTCCCTGCTCGGCTGAGCGCAGCCCGCGGGACCCCCTCGAGGCGCCCGCCAGTCCTAGGAGGCGGGTCTGGATCCCGGGCTGGCGCTGTGTGCTGAGGCCACTGCTCTCCCGTTGTGTCTTTGAAGGAAGCGTAGCAGGAAAGGGGAGAAGAACGGCAAGGGGCTGAGGCATTTCTCCATGAAGGTCTGTGAGAAGGTGCAGCGGAAGGGGACCACGTCCTACAACGAGGTGGCGGACGAGCTGGTGGCAGAGTTCAGCGCCGCGGACAACCACATCTTACCGAACGAGTCGGTGAGGGTGTGCGCGGCGGGGCCGGCGGGGCTGGTGTGCGCAGTGGGGCCGGCAGGGCCGCGAGGCTGGCGGGGCGGGACACCCCGGCCCTCTGTCCGTGTCTCAGACGGCCTCAGACATGCAGAGAAGCTCTGAAAGCACTTCCAAAGGTCTCCCGGCCCGCTTGTGTGGTGATGCCCCCGCGTCCCCGGCGCTTCCACAGCGCGCACTGGCTCCGACCCCGTGTGTCGGCCACCTCCCCGTGGCGACGCCCCCTGCCTGGGCTGGCAGGCCGAGCGGGGCCGTGCGGGGGGCTGCCTCTCGGGGGCTGCGGACGGTGCACAGCCTCGAGTGTGTTCGGGTTTGGGGCTGTCTGGAGATCTCCCTCTGTCTCCGCCAGGCTTACGACCAGAAGAACATCAGACGGCGAGTCTACGACGCCCTGAACGTGCTGATGGCCATGAACATCATCTCCAAGGAGAAGAAGGAGATCAAGTGGATCGGTCTGCCCACCAACTCCGCCCAGGAGTGTCAGAACCTAGAGGTATCTCCAGCCCTGTGTCCGCCGCGTGTTCCTAGCAGGCGTCGGTCGTCTGCACCACTGGCGCCTGCTGAGTGTCTTGGGCGGCGGTGGGGGGCAGGTCTCCCCGCGTCCTGAAGCCCCTGATCACGTCCGTGCTTTCCCACTTGACGGTGACCCTCCGGCCGTCTGGGGCTGCGGACACTGGTGGCAGGGCCGTCGGCCCGGTCCGGGGGGGTTGCCGCCAGTGTGGGTGAACTCTGCATCCCAGTTTGTGGGGTTTTCAAAAAGATACCATAGCCGTGTCCAGAAGACGAGAAGATGGAAGAAGCTTGTGTAGTTTTGAGATTTAAGCGAGAAACTGGCCTGTGCCCGTTCTAGGTTCTTCTGTTGCCCCACCGTCAGGCCCAGGGCACACGTCTTCGGCGAGGACCTTTCCTCGGTGACCCTGTGTTGCCTTGGATTTTAAAATACGCTGTGAAAACCAGTTGTGATGATGTCTTATGTCGATGGCTTGTCTTTGAAGGTGGAGAGACAGAGAAGGCTGGAAAGAATAAAGCAGAAACAGTCGCAACTCCAAGAGCTTATCCTGCAGGTAACGCAGTGCCTGCCGTGGAGGCAGCGTGATTGCTGTTTGGTGGCGTCGGCCCCCCTCCGGGTGTTTGCGTTTTGGACACGTGTTCTCCGCTGGGTGGCTGCCTGGGGCTTGCGTCCCCCGGCTGCTCTGGTCTCTAAGGGGGTGCCGGGCAGGGCCGCTGAGGACGCCCAGGGAGGGTTAGGTGGCCGGTGGCAGCAGGTGTGGGTGCGCGTCAATCGTGCATCTTTTTAGCAAATCGCCTTTAAGAACCTGGTGCAGAGGAACCGCCAGGCGGAGCAGCAGGCCAGCCGGCCGCCCCCCGCCAACTCCGTCATCCACCTGCCTTTCATCATCGTGAACACCAGCAAGAAGACGGTCATCGACTGCAGCATTTCCAACGACAAGTAGGTCATGGTGGGAAGGGCCTTGGCCGCGTGAAGATGCCTGGTCGGGGGGCGGGGGCAGAGAGAAGGTGGCCCGTCTGTTTGATTTGCTGCGGGTCTAGCTTATAGCCACCAAGTACGATCTTTTCGGCATAATTACCTTGCAGGTGTCCTCCTCCCTTCCCTGAGTGTGCGGCTCCTTGGGAAGGAGGAGTGTTGTCAGGACGGCAGGCGGTGCTCAGGGCCCAGCCCGGGGCGTCCTGGGGCGGCCGGCAGCCCCGGGCTGCGTAGGTGCCGCCCGCGCTCCCTGGTTGCTGGTGCTGAGTTGGTGGGTTGTGTGGCTGAGGGAGGTTTGGAGTGAGTGGGGTGTCCCGCTCGGGGCTCCCGAGCCAGGTGTCCAACTCTGTCGTGGAGACGGCGCTCTTCTGACGGTGGCTTTCTCCTCTAGGTTTGAGTACCTGTTTAATTTCGACAACACGTTTGAAATCCACGATGACATCGAGGTGCTGAAGCGCATGGGGATGGCCTGCGGGCTGGAGTCCGGGAGTTGCTCCGCCAACGACCTGAAGGTGGCGAGAAGTTTGGTGCCGAAGGCGCTGGAACCCTACGTGACAGGTCCGCTCCGTGCTGGGCGGGACGCCCGCCCCTCCCGCTCCGTGCTGGGCGGGACGCCCGCCCCTCCCGCTCCGTGCTGGGCGGGACGCCCGCCCCTCTGCTGGGGCTGGCTCGCGCCCGCTGCCCAGAGCAGAGACAAATGGGACGTGGGACGTGGGACGGTGGCGGGCTGTGGGGTGCCGGTGCGGCAGCAGCAGGACGCCATCTGGCGGGGCCGTGGCCCCTCGGGACGGGGGGCGGGGGGTGGCGACAAGGCCGAGCCGTGTGGTTCATACGGTGCAGGTGTTACGTCAGGATCTCACCTTCCAGGTAGGGCCCCAGGTCTGTGAGGAGCGTGGCAGGCGTGGACCCGACCCCAGGGAGTGGCTTAGTCACGGCAGCAGCCCTGGGCCTGCCCCCGACGGCAGGTGTGGGGAGCCTCCGGGGTCCCCGGCGTCCGTTCTGCCGGCTCCTTGGCTGAGGGGTGGGGCTTTGTGGTGAGAGAGGAGAAGCTGCCCCTGCACCTCTGGTGTGGATTTACTCCCTGAGCACTCCCAAGTGGCTCAGAGTAAGTGGGCGTCTGGCCTCAGAGCGTCCAGTGAAAGTGGCGCCTCCCACCCCCTCTCGACGCAGCCGCTGCCCTCCCCACGGCCCCCGTTCTTGGCGATACAGCTGCGTCCAGGACGGGGGTCGACATAGGTCCTTCCTCCCCTTGGGTCCCGCCTCTGTGCTATGGTGACGGTTGCCCTTCCGTGGCTCAGTGGTGGCGTCGTCGGTGGCCGCACCGATTCAAAGAAGTAAAGGGAGGACTTCCGTGCTGTCTTTGCGAGGCTTGGTCCGGTGGCCGGGCCCAGCGAGCGGGCTGCCTTCTGGCTGGTAGCGGGCATGGCGCCGGGCGGCCCGAGGGGCCTCGCCTGGAGAGCCGTCCCGTCTCGGCTCGTGGGCCTGTTTCCTGCGGTCTCTGCTTTGTGAAATTTGCTTTCTTTTCTTTCTCTTTCCAGAAATGGCTCAGGGATCGCTCGGCGGTGTCTTTGTCACGTCGGCAGTTCCAACTGCCAACGGCACGAGGCTCTCTGCCAGGTAACTGCCATCCCCGGCGGGGCCTGGGGGTGGTGGGGCCACTGTCAGCGGCAGCGGGACGCCCGGAGTCGGGGCGCCCAGAGCAGGGCAGACCTCCCCCCACTCCGGATGCCCCCCGAGAGTCACTCAGAGCTCGTCCTTTGTGCAAAGGAGATTTGTTTTTTCTGATTGGTTTCTTTCCTCTAAAGGTTAAAAGTAGTACACAGCTTTTATTTTTTTGAAAAGTACTTCAGTGAGGTGCGGGCAAAGCCCCCTGAACCCCACGGCCGCAGCCTGAGTGACAGAGGCCGTTTCTCCATCTCTTCTTTTTCTTTTTAATAGACTTGAAGTCACAATACGCATATAAGGTTCCTTTTTCTCACGTCACCGTGTATTGAGTGTATTTGATATTATCGAAGGAGCTTTATCATTTAAATCAATGTGTATTTGACTTTTGACCTAGCAGTCCCACAGAGCAGAAGTGTCTGACCTCAGGGTTTGTCTTAGTTTTTTGAAGATAAATGTAAAGTAACACCAACGTTAGGTATTGACAAAACGGTGGTTTTCTTTTTTATGTAGTATTATGTGTCATACATATTTATATCAATTCTAAATATCAATAAATGTTCCTAAAGTGTAAGTGAAATCAGCAGAGTGTAGGTCCAACAAAATGGAATTGACTAATAAGTCACGTGTGCACACCTTCGAGGGGGCTCTGTGGGCACCGTGTCCTCTGGTCCCCGTGCGGCGCTGGCCCGGCAACAGTGCGGCCCTGAGGGAGGGGCGGGGTCGCCCCGTGAGGGCCCCAGTGCCCGTGGGGTCTGTGTCGACCTCCGGGGCTGAGGGAGGCCCCAGGGTGTCTGCACCTGTTTGGATTTGGACTGAGGTTGGTTCCGTTTTTAACTCTGAATCTGCTGCTGTGTGTGTAGCCCAGTCTGTAAAATCTGAACACTGGTTATACCAAGAGGTGGAATTTGGGTATTTCCTAAACGTTCCTCTTTAAGAAATTCTTTTTATTGATTAAATTTCAGAGGCTCACGTCAGGTTTTCTAAAGAGGGAAGCAAAGCCATTACCATCTCAGAAGAGAAACTGACCTTAGTGGTGGATACGCTGTTTTTACAAAGGCCCTTTTTGTTCAGTGAGCTGCCCTCTGGTTGAACGTTTAGGTGGTTCCCAGTTACAAGAAAAGCTGCAACGAGCCGCCTGATGGCTCAGTTTTCCACTCTTCCTGGCTTGGTCTCCAGGCTGGCTTTCCCAGATGTGGGATTACTTTGTCCAAGAGCAGCGTCAGTAAATACCAGTGAAAGGTATCAAGATATATGCGTGTGGTTTTCTGATAACGGGAAAACACCTTTAACGTTAGGAATCTGTGCAGCTCTGCCCTGTGGGCTTTCTGTGGTGCCACAGGGTCCTGACCTGCGTGGCGGGACAAGAACCCTTTTACTCAGTCATCACCCTCCCCTGCCCCGTGCCGTCTGATTCAAGTGTATCACGGCTGCGTTTCCAGGGTGGTTCTGACCCTTTCATGTCCTGTTATCTTTAAACAGACTCACGGTTTACCAAGTAAGCTCCTCCGTTTTGTGGAGAGCAGTTGAAGGCCGCAGGTTGGGCGCAGAGAGGATGCTGTGAGGCCCCCCCGGGGGTGCCGCTGTGTCTCCGCATGGAGACAGGCCTCCTCCGAGTCTGGAGCCTGGATGACCTGTGTCAAGTTGTAGCCCTAGGTCGGGGTCCCTTTGGGGCCTTCCCTTGCTGTTCAGCTCAGACATGAAGACACTGAATGACTTGCGACGGTACCTGAGCAACTTGTAGCTCAGAAGAAACGTCGCCTTCCCTCCCCTCGTGGTGGGCGTGGCCATCTCCCGTTGGTGCCCTGGGACCGTAACTGACCACAGCTGACCCTTCGCGTCTCGTGTGCGCTGTGCTGGGACGCGGGCGGTGGCTGAAGCCGGGGGTCTTTGCCCAGGATTCTGGCTGCTGAAGCCCCTCCATTCTAGGCCAGGGTCTCGCCCGCGGGCCTGTTGACGTTTTGGGCCGGACCACCCTTTGCTGTGGGTGCTGCCCGTGCCTTGTGGGGCACTGGGTTGTGCCCTC
>NW_020173937.1:436645-453118 GCF_003031525.2 Neophocaena asiaeorientalis asiaeorientalis | reverse complement strand
CCCCCCGGCCCCCCCCCCCCCCCCCCCCCCGCCCCAGTTGTGGCAACCAGAGGTGGTCATGTGTTTCCGGATGAGGCTTCCAGGAGCGTGATGCAAACGCAGGTGGGTTCCAGCGACCCATTTGAAGACGAGGGCACGGGGCTGGGCAGCCCTGGCTGCTCTAGAGCCCAGCCCCGCAGCTCTGCCCCCTGGGCCCGTGGTCCCCGCCTGGGCCCACCCCAGGGGCCATCGTCAGGCGGCATTCCAAAGAATAAAACTTGCAAGAGCCGTGGGTCCTCGGGGCCGTCCTGGAGGTGCAGGCTGCAGTGAGATGCGCCCATCACCCCCAGCTTCCTGGCCAGCATGGACGCCAGAGGAGCTGAGGGTGGGGCCTGGGGTGGCGTTTCCACAAGCGGGCACACGCACACGCCAGCACACGCTCACTGGGTGCCCCTCTACTCCCCAGCTCCCAGCCTTCAGGGAGGTCAGGGAAGTCACAGGCGGAGGCCTGGGAGGAGAGTCTCGGGGGTTTTCCGGTTGGTGTGCCCGAGCCTCGCTTCCGACATGACGATAAATGGGGAGGACTCAGTGTCAGGGCCCTGCCGGAGGCCCTCGTCCAGTGGTGATGTGTGAAGGGGGCGTGACGGGTGGCGTCAGCCTCGGGGGCGCTGGGTTCTGTGCTGCACGGGGGTGAGGCTTGCCGTTTCTGTTCGTGTAGTTGAGAACACCCGGACCTCCCGGGGATGCCGGCCCGTCTCTGGCGCCGCAGACGCCGCCACTGACGCCTCCTGTCCTTGCAGTGACCTGGCCAACGGCGCGGACGGGGCGCTGGCCACGAGCTCCAGCGGGTCGCAGTACAGCGGGTCCCGGGTGGAGACCCCCGTGTCGTACGCTGGGGAGGACGACGACGAGGACGAGGACCTCAACGAGAATGAGGGGGAGGACTGAGCCCTGCCGGCTCCGGGGACACGTCTGGGGAGGAGAACTGCCGTGAACGTGGGTCTTTCTGTTTCTTTTGCCCTCCTCCCGAGAACAGCTCGCTGAGCCGCGGGGCTCGGCCCGCGCCACCGACGAGCAAGGCGCCGTTCTCTGCGGGGTCCTGACGAGCTGCACCGTCTGATGCCGACGCACGGCCTCTCTTTACTCTTCTGGATTTTGTGTTTTCGTTTGCTGTTTTTTAAATTCAGAGTTCATTTCGCCCCTTCACAGTTCTTGCCGAGTTTGCCGGAGACGTTGCGCTCCGTCCGCGCCGAGGGAGATACAGGCCCTGCTGCCCGGCGGGCCCGAGGCAGCCGCCGAGGGGGAGGCACCACGGAACCGGCAGATGGCGAGGCTCTGCCTCTCGACGTCTTATTACGACCTTATTTCCCTTAAGTTATATTGACTGCGTGACTCCATCGGGTTTCTACTTGGGTTTTGCTCTGTGTTGCAGCTGATGAATTGCGAAGCTCTTTTTTCGTTTCTGTGTGTTTGGTTTGGTAGGAGTTTACTGCCACGCTGGTGCAGCTATGGAGACTGTCTGAGAGCTCGGAGTGGTTTATTGCTTATGGTAAAATGTGCCTGATTTCTTACAGGCAGCGTTTGGGAACTTTTATTATATAGTTGTTTACATACTTCTAAGTCTGTCATTTAAAGACATGTACTGAAACAAATGTTGTATTTGTTTCGTAAGCATCTTCCTGTAATCTATTATAAAGTTGAAATTAAATATAGAGAATGTTTTAACAGTTTTTTAACTCAAAATTTGTCAATCATTTTTAATAGTTCTTTTTTTATAAAAAGAAAAAGGAATTTCAGGACAGGCAGTAGTCTCTTTTAAAACGTATTCACCAAGAACCATTAACTGCACAGTTGCTGTTAGCTGCCTGTTCTAAAATACTTGTCTTTCTATTGGAACACAAACAGACTTTTCTGTAATATTTTGTGGAATAAAGAGACTTTAACTGTTTGACTTGTTTAACTGTTAGTTTTTATTAATGAGGTGCGCATGGGCGTTTTAAACAAGTCGTGTGTCCCTCTGATTCGGGATTGCTGTCTGGAGCTCATTTTCTCCCGTCAGCCGGGCCCTTCTCTGGAGGGAGGAGAGGGTCCAGGCCCGGCAGTGCACACAGGACCCGCCGAGGCCCCCGGCCTGTCCTGCCGCTGCCCGGCGGCGGGGCCGAGGAAGGAGGTCCCGGGGACGCGGCCAGGGGTGGGGAGAGAGTTTGTGCTTTGCCTTGCTTTTAGAAGAAACGTACCCACGGCCTTTAACGTGCGAGTCCTTACAAAACGTGAACTTTGCAAGCACACACATCCCCGAAAGGTCACGAAGCGCCCCAGGGAAGCAGGGGGCGCAGAGGGACTCAGGCTGGATGCCCTCGCGGACACGCCCATGGTGAGAGAGCCAGGCCGAGGGCGTTCCCTGCCTTTCTCCCGGATCCTAGAAGCAGAGACAGATTTTACGGATTAGACTTTCGGAAAAAGAGTCAGATTGTAAGGTAAGATGGGGCAGCTCAGTGTTTTATTCACGTTGGTCTAAGGCATCCGTGAGTGCTGCGGTGCATGGTTGCGGCCTTGGGCAGAGTCGTGTCTCCTGAGGGCTGTGGCAGTTCCTCCTTTCTTCCTGACTGTGGCTGACTGAAGTGTCCTGAGGGCTGTGGCTGGAGAGACAGGGCCAGTGTCAGCGGCCGTGCGCTGAGGACACGGCCAGCCCCGCGTCTCCGGCCAAGTCCCCTGCAGCTGCGCCCCTGCTGCCTCTCCTCCTCCAGGGCACCCGGGCGGGTCTGGCCAAGCTGGGCACCCGGGCGTGGGCACGAGACCCCCGACACCGACCTTCCACCGGTGGTGACGCAGGTGACCGAGCGTCTGTGGGTTCCGTTGCCGCGGGAGCGCCTTGGGCAGGGGACGAGGTTCTGGCACCGTCGCCTCTCCTGCTCTTCCTGGTAGGTGCTCAGCTGAGGCCCAGCCATCCCGGAGCATCACCCGTCAGGGAGTCCAGCCTGCGTCCTTCCACGCCCGCTTCCCTGCGGTGTGGTCTGTGACCTCTAGGGGAGGTGTTCGATTCCAAAGTTCACGTCTTACAAGCTGGTGAGTAGTGGGGTTCTGCAAACCAGGAGGCCTGTGGCCACTTGGGCCGAGTACTGACCCTGGGCGTTGGCTCAGCAGTGGAGGAACGTCCAGACTCGAACCTAGGCCTCGGACCTCTGACCCCAGAGCCTGTGCCACCCCTCCCCCAAGTGCTGGTTGTTCCATGTATTCGACAGCAACTTGACGGAAGGTTCTAGCACTTCTTTCCAAGGGGCGCTGTGTGGTCGGCAGGTGGCCGGCTCTGAGGTTCCCTGTCCCCTGTCCCCCCCGCGGGGGGGCAGCCCCTCCAGCTGCTGCGCCTGTTTCCTTCCCTGTGAAATGGGATCAGCAGCCTCGGCCTCCCAGGGCAGCCGGAGGAGGGACCCCGAGGCAGGCAGCCTGCTGTGCTTGGACCCCGCGACGTGCGCCCCACTCCCCACCCCCATCGAGGCCTCGGTGTCTCTTCTGGGGTGGCTGGACCTCTGACCTCCAGTGTGTCGTGACATCCCTGAGGTGGCCTGATCTCTGGCCTGACGTGGCACTTCCCAGGTGGCTCAGGGTTTTTGCCGGTGGGGTCGGCAACGCGGAGCAGAGATACCCGTACCCTGGGCCCTGGTGGCCTTCGGGGCTGGGCGGCGGGTCCCCTGTCCCCTGAGCCTCTGCGGGGCTTCTTCCGTGGGGTTAGGACTCTGGGCTGCCAGCTCCGGGTGGGGTGAAAAGTGGGCGACAGGTGAGAGCAGGTTTGTCCTTGGGACAGAATGGGTTTTCTGAATGGCCTGGGGCTGCAGACCGCCCCCTCCCCCGCTGCCCTAGAGGGGAGACTGTGCTCCGAGGAAGGTCACCTCTGGGGTTTGGGCTCCGCTGTGTGGGGACACCCTTACGTCCCAGAACTGTGCGCTCTCGGGGCAGCCCCTCCCGCTCCGGTTTGTAATGTCCCCGACTTGCAACTGAAAGTGTTAAAGGGAGAGGTTTTTTAGTTCATTAATTTTAGTTAATTCTTTTTAGTTAATTTAGTTAACTGAATTTGTTAGTTTGAGTTTTTAGTAAATTCTTCCCCCTCATCAGGAGAGACACGACTCTTTTATATAGATTAAGAGTGAATTTAATAAACTTGATTTTTATAGTTTAGGAATTGTGTTTTTTAAAGCCGGCAACCAGAATGCATGAAATCCTAAGTCACGTTTCATATCAACGCACTCCCGGTCTTCATACTAACGTATAGAAAAAATAAATTACAGCAGGAAAGGTGATGTCCGTGCGGAAGAGATGAGTCCTTTTGGGGTCTTGTTAGTTGCACAGCTGCTGCCTTAGGGTCACCGTGTTAGCCCAGCGTTTTTATCGTGGCTGCAATTCTACCTAAAAAGTGACAGAGGTTTCACAGGAGTCTGGCTCCGAGAGCTGGGCGCACGGGGGCCTGTCTGGTGCGGAGCTGCCTCGGGTGCCGGGTTTAGCTGGACGCGGCGTCTGCGGTCACCCTGCACCTGGGGGCCCGCCGCCTGGCTCCTCTACTTCTGGATTTTAAGCTTGAACTCCACCTTCCCCTCGTAGGGGTCATGGGGGTTGTCGAAGGTCACGTGCTCCGCCAGGATCTTGCACACGATGACAACCTCCCTGTTCACGGGGGCGTTGAGAAGCTTCGCGGCCACCAGCGGGTTGCTGTAGTGGGGCTGAGGTGGATGTGCGTTAGGACCCTCAAGGGCGGCCGGGCGCTCGGCTGGGTGCTCTCACGTCGCCCGAGAGCCGCCCGGGACTCACTGGGACACAAATGTCTCCCTGCCTAGAAACGAGGAGACTTGGCCCGGGGGGGCAGGGGGCGGGGACAGACAAGTGACAGATTGAACTTCAAGTTACAGGTGATGAAAATTAATATAAAAACAGCAGAGGATAAAGCAAGAGATTTGGAGAAAATGATTTTAAATGGATATGCAGTTGTCTAAGGGCCTTCTAAGGAGGCCCTTGGAAGGTAAAGGATTAGATGTGATATTTATTTTGTGTGAGAACGATGTGTTTTCAGGTAGTGAGGAGAACAGGGGCTTGGGAAGCACCCGAAGATTAAGTGGTCCGGCTGGGCTACGTGCGGCCTTGTTTCGTTTTTGCAGGTGAAACGTTTGGGGCTTTCCTTCTGCTAGTGATTGCTCAGTTTCGTCTGGTTCCGGAGCAGCGGTGGGGGACAGTGGCGCACACGTACCTGGGCCTTCTTCCCGTAGTAGGGGAAGTAGTGTAGGCTGTAGACGCCTTTGGGTGGGAAGTACTCCACCTGCAGGGCCGGGGCATCCGGGTGCTGGTCCTGCGGGCGAGAGGCCGCTGTGAGAAAGGCCGGATCTGGCGCGCTCGTGTCCGCGCCACGCGTGCTTCTGCACGCAGGTCCACGTGTGTGCGTATGTGCACCGTGACCACGTGCAGTTGGCACTAGATCTAATCTTTATCATCAGCCAAGAATCCATGAAGGGTGTAATTTGTTAGTTTGCAGGACCCCGGGTGACTCTTCAAGCTTGTGGTTTTTTCCATTTTAAACCCTCCTAGGATAACAAAGGTGACAGAGCTGAGCGTGTGGGAATGAAGGCCCACGAGGCCTGGCGGCTGATCTACCGAGACTGGGGAAGGACCCACACGCTGCCGTGGGGTTTGCTCCCTTTCACTGTCAGAGCCAGCGACTTGCCCGACGGCTTGAGCTCGTCCGAGGGCAGAGGAAGGGTACTTTGGTGTCTGTGCAGATCCCGGGTCAGCCTACACATGCGTGTCGAGGAAACTCAAAAAGGAAAAGCAAAACAGGACGAACGCTGCGCTCCGGGGAGACTGCAGGCTTTGGGCGGGGGGCGGGGTGGTCACCCCAGTGGGGCACCCGTGCTGACGGCAGAGAGCCCTGGCTGAGGGCGTGATTGTGGAAACAAACTTTAGAAAATATTCAACGAAGACAAATTTAGTTTTTTCATGTTGTACTTAAAAACATGTTTTGGGAAAAACTGGACTAAATTAATGGCAACTGTTGGCAGCATTTCTGTACACGCGCTGCCAGACAACAGTAGCTGTCGGTAACTTGCATATTTTTGTAAATAAGCCAGTAAAAAGGACAAGGCAGTAGTAGATGTGCCTTGGTTTTTCCAAATAGCCACAGACATTTTGAAGCACGTCAGTGATACACCGTCCCAAATGCTTTTTGAAGCAAAACGGTGACGAGCGTTGTTTTTCTTACCAGGTTGCTTTTTCCAGAGACAGTGTAAACCTTTACTCTCCAGGATCACGTAGCTGTGCCATTTGGCATCTTGCAATACCATACAGAACATTTTTTCTTGATAATTCTTACCGGGTTTTTAATCCCCCGGGATAAAACCACTCTTAAGTGAAGGTTCCTGCGATTCGCGCCCCTGGCGGCTTAGGCTGACGGTTGGGATGATTTTAAGGAAAAGCAGATCAGTATTTCCCACAGGTCTTCCCTCCTAAACAAGACAGCTGTGGCCGGTCACTCACCAGGAAGGTGCAGTCTACCCTGGGGGCCGTGCTGTTGCCGGGGAGAAACTTGACGATCTGGAAGGGAAAGGTTCGGACGTGGCCTCTGTGCCCATCTGTGAGTGCGGAGGACGGGTGCCAGGGAGGCTCTGGGGTGGATGTACCAACTCCTGCTTCAAAGCCGGAAGCTCCACGCTGGGGCCGTGGTCTTGGCCGGCAGGTGGCAGAGCTGGACGGGGGTCTGAGCTTCCCGAGCCCACCTGTGCAGACGGCCCGGTCCCCGGATGCGTCTGCTGGTGCCCAGGGTCCAGTGCAGTGCCCCCCTGGCTCGTGAGGACCACCGCCCTCCCTTGCTGCACACCAGCCAGGCGGCCGGGACCGCAGCCCAGCTGGGCCCTGGGGCCCAGCGCGGTGTGCCAGTGTGTGGCCCCCCGGCCTCTTAGGGAGGAAAATGAAGGGTGCCACGCAGACGCCAGCATGGTGCCAGGTCCTCCCCACCCCGCCGCCAGGTCCCACCCTCCCCGGGGCCCTGCCGAGATGTCCCCTCTCCCCGCAGCGTGGACGTGCCTCCCGTGGTTGGCTGTGTTCTCACGGTCAGCCTCCCTCTGCGCCTGTCCTCAGACGGTTCCCAGGTGCCCTCCCCGCGCTGACCGCGGCCCGGCTTCTTCCAGCCGCCGTGCACACAGGGCTGCCCCGGGCTCTGCGGCTCGGGGGGTGGCGGACGCCACGGTCAAGTGGGTGGCGGGTCCGGATGGCGGCTCCCAGTTGTGTCTGAGGGGAGGCACGCTCGCGGCCAGCACGCGTGCAGGAGAGGCGGGGGCCCGGTTCCCTCCTCACCTCCGACCCCCTCACCCACCCTGTTCATCTTGATAATGAAACACGGCTTCCCTTCCTCAAAGCCGAAGGTGGGGTCCGGCCGGCCCGAGCAGTTTTGCAGCATGTCTGCTGTGAACTTGCAGGAGAACTTGGTGTGGTTCGGGGCCAGGAAGCTCTCCTGGAAGAAGTAGCTCTCGGACGTGCAGTTGATGTTGGCCTCCTGGGCCGCGGGTGAGTAGCCTGGGGGACAGGCACGCCTGCGGCCCTGCCCGAGCTGCGGCCCCCCTCTGCCCCCCACCCCCGGGGGGTTCCTGAGATGAGGAAAGAACGGAGACTGCAGTGCATTCTGCACTCTACCTGCCAGGAAGTGGTGCAGGGCCTGCGTTAGTCCTGTCCAGGTCCTGTTGTCAGACACATTGTAGGAGATGTCCAGGCCTTTCTCCCCGTAGACATCTGGCCTCAAGGTCACCCCTGGAAAAAGGACGTGACACCTTGGCATTTGGTTGTACATCAGGTCGTTTGCCGTTTGGTTGGCCCCGGCCTGGGGGAGGCCGTGCCTGGGATGCTTCGGGGCCAGGCCTTCTAGGGTCCCCCTGCCCCTGGCAGCCAGCAGGGCCCGGGACGCTGCCCATCGGCCGGGGGGCCGCGCCGTCCCACGAGGCCTGGCCAGGGCCTGCGGGTCCCTCCCACAGGAGGCCTGCCTGCCTGCCAGCCTCTGGGTTTGGGGCACATTCTATCACAGTGTGTTCTCAAGTTTGTAATCTATTACGTTCTGTTCTGAAACGACATAGAAATCCTCCATGTTTTGTCCGTTGGTTGATTCAAAAAATTGACCCGCAGTTGTCACGAGGATTTGCAGAGGATCCGCCGGGCACTGACCCAGCTCAGCGCTTCTATGGGATGTCCTCGGGTTAGTGTCTTCCTCAGAAACAGTTAGGGACGCAGGGGTGACAGACACTCTGAGTAGCTGGGCTGGAAGAAGCTTTCCTTCCTTCGTTTCTCCCCCCGCCCTTTGCTTTTGCTTTTTGCAGGCACCGCAGGTTAGCTGGCTGCGTGGGGAAGTCTTGGTCCGAACACCCTCCCCAGGATCTGGGAGTCTCGTCACCAGCGACTTCCTGCTCTTTGGCGCTGGCCCAGTCCCCTCGTCGCACAGGCCACCTTGCACTTAGACGAAACTCACGCTCTGGACCTAATTTGCTGCCTGGGAGGCGAGGCCGCCACAGGAGAGCAGCCTCGGTGCCGGTGACACCACACGGGCACCGAGCGCCCCTCGCCCCCCTTCCTGATCCCCTGGTGACTGTCCTCCCCGGCATCCTCCCTGAGGGGCTGTGTCCCGACCCGGCAGCCCAGGGCAGAGCAGGGCCCGACGCCCGGTACCTGGTGACTTGAGCTGGTCCTGGTAGTCGGGAGTGTACGGGTCGACCGTGCACATCAGCACGTAGATGCACAGGGCGAAGATGCCGGTCATGACCACGTAGAAGGCCACGTAGTAGAGGCTGATCCACACTGCGGGAAGAGGCGGGTCAGACGCGGCGACAGCTGCTTGGTTGCGGGGAACACGCGTGCAGCTCACCAAACGCGTCACCTCTCAGGGTGAGCGTTGCACTGGTGTCGGGTACGTTCACGCACGGCGCTGGGCACCTGTCCCGCTATCTGGTTCCAGACCATTCTCATCACCCCGATAACCCTGCACCCCTTAACTTAAAAGCCTTTTAAAAAATTACAGTTTTAGGAACATAGCTTTAAAACTGCTCTTCTCAAATCTAAGGCTGAGCCTTTGGGGCTGATCCTCAGCTGCTCTCAGGTGCCCGTTGTCGGCGGGTGTCGGGGCTGAGGGGGGCCTTTGGAATCACCCAGTGGGGGAGGAGAGGCCGGCCAGGGCCTGCGTCTGGGCACTGCCCTCCCCTGGCGCCCCCGCCCTGCCGCACGGACCCCAGCGGGACAGCGTCCGGCCCAGCATCTGGCCCGTGTCCGGGTTCCAGCAGTAGTGCCGGAACTCCTCCATCCTCTGGCTGCATGACTTCTTCTCCTGCAGTGCCGCCATCACCCCGCTCCTGCCCAGGGACACTGGGGGGAGGACGTCCCCTTGGGTTTTATGGTCTCCCTCTCAGAGGTCAAGGGCACTGCGGCTCTGGGTTCCGGGGCGAGCCCAGCAGGGTGTTATCACTGCTCGGCTGTCAAGCGCCGACGCCCGGGCAGGCCTGGCAGGTTCCACTGCCGTCAGGTGCCCCTCCACCCCCTCCCTGGGCAAATCAGGGTGGCTCACTCCTCCTCTCGGGTGCCCTTGGCCCAGAGCCTTATCTGCTCTGATTATGAGCAAGGAGGCCTGCCAGGTGCTCAGCTCTGCCCACTCGCACCTCCTTGGGGAGGGAGGTGTGAAGAGAGCGGTCTGCACGAGGGGGGGCCTGGACCCTGACGCTCAGCCGCGGCCGAGATGCTCCCTGCTCTGCGCTGATTGCAGCAGGCGCCCGAGGCCATGATGAGGCGATGGCTGGGACCCCGGCGGGGTGGGGGTGGGGGGCTCCTGCCGCTGTCAGTCCTGGTGCTGGAGAGCCAAGCCTGCCGGTGCCCAGGGCTGCCGGACGCGGGGCCGCAGGGGCTCCCGTTGCTCTTGAGCTGAGCTTCGGTGACGAGCGTGGTGTCCTCTGAGAGCCAGTGTTGGGGCCCTGTAGGACTTTGTGTCCACGGAGGAATTCACAGCCATACAATCTAGAAGTGTTTTCAGAACCGAATGCATGTCGGTCCCCGGGCGAAATGCAGATTCTGACCCTGCGGGGACCCAGTGGACCTGGGAGCTCCCGTGGGCCTTGCTTGTGGCTGCAGGACTGTGGCAGTGTCTCGACAGGGGACGCTCAGCCTGGCAGCACGTCCAACCCACCTGGGGCGCCTTGAAAACCTGAGACGCCTGTCCCGCCCCCGAGTTTCTGAGGGAGCTGACCTGCCCGGCGGCCTGAGCGTCTGGACAGCTACGAGCCCCCGGACCTCCTGATGCGTGGCCAGAACCAAGCAGCCTTGGCGGTCTACATAGCTGGGGCCCATCTCTGAGATTAGGAGGAAAGCACAGCGCCGGGCAAACAGGATATGGCACCGAGGCGTCTTTACAAGTATCTAAGTCAGGACCCGACTGAAAGGGTGGGGATTGTAAACAAAGAGCTGGGTGTCCATCCATTGTCACTTTCCCTCTGAGGGACCCACGTAGCCAAATTGGAAGTGTTCTTCGGGGATAAAGATAGTGAAAAGCCCTCTAGCCATTATGTTTATTTTCTTTAGGATGATTTAGAGTTTGTCAGCAAAACGAACATCCTAAAATTCAGATGGAATCGCAGCATTTTAGCTTGGACTCATAGTTTCTTAATGGACCAATCCTAGGCATTTTCCTTCACACTGTTCCCCTTCACAGCTTTGAAACTTCAGGGCGGTAAAAACACAGAGTGTGGCCTTAGGCTGCGGTCTCACTGTCCACAGCCTGTGGGTCTGGGACGCCTGCGCCGAGGCCTGAAGACACAGGGTAGGAACTGCTGTGCAGAGAATCGGTGCCGCCCTGTCTGGAAAGGACGAGCCCAGCATGAATTCTTCCTGGAAGTCTTTGAACGAAATCCTCCACACTTAGCCTCTGAATTCCCAGAAGCATGAACGTGTGTGCTGAGCTGCACACGCGTTGTCATGATGACCTTCCTGGGACACGTGCCCGTGGGGAGGGGAGGCCTGGGGCGGGGTCGGGGGCACTGGGCAATAGGCAACGTGGGATGGACGCCCCAAAGAGAGCGAGCTCCGGGCGATGTGGGAGCTCACCCTTCCTGTGTGGGGGGCTCGACTCCCACCCACC
Organism: Neophocaena asiaeorientalis asiaeorientalis; assembly: GCF_003031525.2. Taxonomy (NCBI): domain Eukaryota; kingdom Metazoa; phylum Chordata; class Mammalia; order Artiodactyla; family Phocoenidae; genus Neophocaena; species Neophocaena asiaeorientalis. The sequence continues at coordinate 442,005 of NW_020173937.1, read as the reverse complement.
CCCCGCAGCAAGGGACCGGAGCCCATCCCTCCACAGCTGCCGTGGGGTCAGCGGAAGCCCGCGAACGCCGAAGGACCGGATGATAGGAAGATTCCCAGCTTTCGATGGATAATCACTCATCAGAGCGAGAACCAGGAAGATCTCCAAATGAAGTGAAAACAAGATGGTCAGTAGACGCCAGACTGAGGTGACAGATTCTGAAATCATCTGACAGGTTGTAAAATGCTTCAGCCAGCAATGGTGATTGTGCTGAGACAAATGGAAAAACAGAAGTAGAAAGTTTAAGGAAAGAAATAGAAGACATAAAGAAGAACCAAATGGAAATTTTAGATGCAAAAAATACAATAACCAAAATAAAAAGCTCAAAGAATGGATTCAGCAGCAGAAGGGAAGGGACAGGGGAAAGAATCACTGACATGGAAGAAAAAACAATAGAAATTTCCGGATTTGAACAATAGAGAGAAAGTAGAACCAGAATAAAAGTGCCCAGCCTCAGTGACCCAGGGGCCGTAGGAAGGGCCTAACGTCTGTGTCACTGGAGTCCTGCAAGGAGAGAAGAAAGAGTGGGGCTGAGGCATAAACCTTCAGACTCAAGAAGCTGAGAGAACCCCAAACAAGATACCCCCCAAATCTGTGCCAAGTTGCATCAAGATTAAACTTTGAATGTCCAAGACAGACACAGAAATTCCCTAGAAAGCATTTGCAATTGCTCAAAACAAAAAGGAATATTTAGGTGTTGATCTAATAAAACATGTGTAAGACTTGTATGCTGAAAACTACATAATGGTGATGAAACAAAAGTCTCAGTAACTAGAGACACACATTGTGTTCGTAGGTTGGAAGATTCAACACAGTAAAGACGTCAGTACTCCCCAAACTGCTACACCATTTCAACACAATTTCTATCAAAATCCAAGCAAGATTTTTTTGCGTATCTATAGGCAAGACTGTTCTAAAATTTATTTAGAAAGGCTAAGGAACTGGAATAAATATTTTCTTCTTTATTTGGAATACTTTTTTGAAAATATTTCTTAAAAAGAAAAATAAGGTAAGAAGACAGTCTACTCAATTTCAAGGCTTATTATATAGCCACAGCCATCAAGACAGTGTGGCGTTGGTGGAGGGACAGACACAGCGAACGATGGAACAGAACAGAAAACTCAGAAGTAGAGTCACAAATGTGCCCAACTGATTTTGACAAAGGTGCCAAAGAAATTCAATGATGCAAAGACGGCCTTTTCAACACATGGAGGTGGAACAACTGGACATCCATGAACCCTGACCTAAGCCTCACACCTTGCAAAAAAGTTAACTCAAAATGGTCATGGATTTAAATGTAAAAGCATAAAAATTTTGGAAAAATACATGGGAGAAAATCTTCAAGAACTAGTTAAGCAGGGAGTTCTCAGGCCTGACGCCAGAAGCACAATCCATAAGAGAGAAAATCAAAAAATTGCACCTCCAACTCAACAGCAAACAAGCAAGCCGTCCAGTTAGAACGTGGCCAAAAGACATGATGGGATACTTCACCGAAGGGGATTCACAGATGACAAACACATGGAAAAATGCTCAATATCATTAGCCAGTAGGGAAATGCACATTAAAAACACAATGGGGTACCACCTATCACAAGAGCTAAAATAAAAAATAGTGACAACTCCAAGTGTTGGTGAGGATGCTGAGAAACCGGATCACTCGTGTGTTGCTGGCGGGAATATAAAATGGTAGCGCCATCTGGAAAAGAGTTTGCCAGTCTCTTAAAAAATTGAACGTGCAAACACCATACGACTCAGCACATATGCTCTTGGGCATTAATCCCAGAGAAATTGAAATTTATATCTGCACGAATATCTGTATGTTTTTAGCAGCTTTATTCATGATAGCCCAAACTGGAATCAACCTAGATGTCCTTCAACAAGTGAATGCTTAAACCAACCGTGGTCCATTCACACCGTGGAGTACTACTCAGCAGTGAACCTACAGGTGCGTGTGACCGCCTGGGTGAATCCAGGGAGTCGTGCTGAGAGAAAAGAGCGAATCCCCAAAGTGACACACTGCGTGATTCCACTTATAAAGCATTCTTGAAATGACAACTTTATGGAAATGGAGAACAGATTAGTGGTTGCCAGGGTTCAGGACAGGGTTTGGGGTGGGAGGGAGGCAGGTGTCTATAAAGGGGGACCGTGTGGTGTCGGGGGTTCCTGAGCGTTTGCTGTGTTGGCATCGATATCCGCGCTGCGATCCCGAGCTACAGTTTGGGGAGATGCTACTACTGGGGGATTGGGTGAGGGGTGCAGGGGTCTCTGGGTTATTTCCTATAACTGCATGTGAATCTACAATTACTCTAAATAAAAACTTTTTAAAAAAGGGCCAAGTGAGTTTGGGAAGCTCTGCATACTCGGCCCCTCTTAGAGAGCCAAGTTAACTCTTCGATCTCTGAGTCCCGTCATCGGAAACATGTTTAACGCCGTTTATCTGAATGCTTCCCGCTTCCCCAGGAGGTGGTTCAGCTCAGCGTTAATCCAGTGGGAGTTGCCGTCCTCAGACACCGCCTCTCGCAGGGGTTCCTGATCTGGGTGCCAGCCCCACTCCAGGCCCACTGAAGCAGATCTTTATTTCTCCAGGTGATTTGTGTCCCCGGCACTGCTGGGAGGCGCTGTCTGGGGACACACGGTGAGAGACACTGTAGAAGGGGCTCCGGTCTACAACACGCCTTGGAGCCGGAGCCGCCGACCCGTCTGAACACTGACGGGTTAAAGAAAAGGCAGGAAGGGTTGGAAGAGATCAGCTCAAGGTCGCCTGCTAGTAAGTGCCAGGCTGGACGCACCAACCCACCTGCTCAGCTGCAAGTTCTTGTTTCTGCTTCCCCGACTGCTACACAGAGTCCGCCTGTCTCCGCATACCCACTGGCAGAATCTCGCTGCCCTCTCGACCCTCTCCTCCCCGCGTGGAGTTGGTTACCTGGCCTCTTCTGGCTGGGGTGTTCTTCATTTCTGTGGCCCTTCTCTTCCTCCCCTCTCTAAACTGTAACCAACCCCCATCACTTCCTTGTCATTCTTTCCCATACATGTACCAAGCACCTACTGTGTACTAGAACAAGGCAGACAAGGCCATACCCAGGTGTGCCCCAGGTGTGTCCCAAGTGTCCTCCAGCTGTGTCCCAGCTGTGCCCCAAGTATGTCCCAGGTGTGTCTCAGGTGTGCCCCAGGTATGTCTCAGGTACCCCCCAGGTGTGCCTCAGGTGTGTCCCAGCTGTGCCCCCAGCTATGTCCCAGGTGTGTCTTAGGTGTTCCCCCGGTGTGTCTCAGGTGAGCCCCAGGTATGTCTCAGGTGTCCCCAGGTGTGTCTCAGGTGTGCCCCTGGTGTGTCCCAAGTGTCCTCCAGCTGTGTCCCAGCTGTCTCAGGTGTGTCCCAACTGTGCCCCAGGTATGTCTCAGGTATCCCCCAGGTGTGCCTCAGGTGCGTCCCAGGTGTCCTCCAGCTGTGTCCCAGCTGTGCCCCCAGCTATGTCCCAGGTGTGTCTTAGGTGTGCCCCCGGTGAGTCTCAGGTGAGCCCCAGGTGTGTCCGAGGTGTCCCTCAGGTGTGTCCCAGGTATGTCCCAGGTATGTCTCAGGTGTCCCCCAGGTGTGTCTCAGGTGTGCCCCTGGTGTGTCCCTGGCCTCTTCGTTCCCTTCTCTCTCCTGCCTCTCTCTGTGTGGGACCTCAGCCTGGGTGTAGCTGGGGTCTCCTGCATCCCCGTCCTAATTTCACCTGAACCTTTCTCTTGGCGTTTCTCCTTCACCAGCCAGCACAGCCCAGGTGAGGGCAGGGGGCTGATGTGAAGCTGATCCCCCGGCAAGGGCCGGGGTTACCTTAGGTCATCAGAGCCACCAGCGTGACACAGCTGCTGTCAGTGTCAGGTCAGGACAAATGTTGGTCCTCACATAGTGACCAGTCCCCTGGCCAGGGGTCTCACCCGTGGACGCCCAGAAAGCCTATTCCTAAACTCCTATCATCAGCTGGTTTTGTTCTCACTCGCGGGTTTTCTAAAGAAAAAAATGACACATAGTGGGGAAAACACCAGCCATCTTTGTGAATTCAGGTTTCTCCTGGGCTCCCTCCCTTCACCTGGGCCCCGTGTCCCCACCAGGAAACAGGCGGAGGGTCCAGCTCATCTGCTTGGGCCAGCGGGCCAGACGGGGAGGCTCGGGGCTCCTGTGTGCTGGGCCTGGGGCCAGGTGTGTCCTTCCCCGTGGGAAGGAGCGGGGCAGGGTGGCCCGTCTAATCCGTCTGCGAGCGGCTTAGGGATTGTCTTTTTCTGGCACCTGCTCCCGCCCTGCGCGTCCTCCACTCCAGCCGGGATTTCGCCTGAGCTGGGTCAGCGGGCTTCCTGGGGCTCCCGGTGCCTGGCCATCCTCCTGTCCCCAGAGGGTGGGAACGGGCCAGAGGCCAAGGGCAGTGGGTTAGGCCGGCTTGGGACGTGGGAGCCGGACGCGGAGGGAGGCCGGCGCCGGGATGGATTTCGGGTCCCTGGAGACGGTGGTGGCCAACTCGGCCTTCATTGCTGCCCGGGCCAGCTTCGACGCGAGCAGCGGCCCGACCTCCCGGGACAGGAAGTACTTGGCCCGGCTCAAGCTGCCCCCGCTGTCCAAGTGCGGGGCGCTCCAGGCGAGCCTGGACCTGGGCTTCGAGAACGTGTGCTCGGAGCAGCCCATCGGCAAGCGGCTCTTCCAGCAGTTCCTGCAGGCCCACGGGCAGCACGTGCCGGCCCTGGAGCTCTGGAGGGACATCGAGGTCTACAACACCGCCGGTGACGATCTCCGGCCGCAGAAGGCCCAGGCCATCCGGGCCGAGTACCTGGACCCCCAGGCCAAGCTCTTCTGCGGCTTCCTGGACAAGGAGATGGTGGCACAGGTCCGGGAGGGGCCGGCGGGGGCCGGGGACGGGCTCTTCCAGCCCCTCCTGCAGGCCACCCTGGCGCACCTGAGCCAGGCCCCCTTCCAGCAGTACCTGGACAGCCTGTACTTCCAGCGCTTCCTGCAGTGGAAGTGGTTGGAGGCCCAGCCCGTGGGCGAGGACTGGTTCCTGGACTTCAGGGTCCTGGGGCGGGGGGGCTTTGGGGAGGTGTCTGCCTGCCAGATGAAGGCCACCGGGAAGATGTACGCGTGCAAAAAGCTGAACAAGAAGCGGCTGAAGAAGAGGAAGGGGTACAAGGTGGGCCGCCGAGGCATTCCGGGGAGCGGGTAGGGGCTGGGGCGTCCTGGGCCGGCTCACCCTGTGGTGGGCACTCCCGCCGTGCGGCCCTGGGCGGGGTCAGTGCCCCGCGCCCACTCGTCGAGTCCGCCTGTCTGCCTGGTGACCAAGCCCCTGGCTCGGAGCG
>NW_020173937.1:417358-436596 GCF_003031525.2 Neophocaena asiaeorientalis asiaeorientalis | reverse complement strand
GGCAGGCGCCGGTGGCGCTCGGACACCCTGCTTGTCCAGCCGCTCTAGACCACCAGCCTCGGTGCCTGGGACGTCCCTCCTGGCAGAGCGGCCTCTGCGTGGCTGGCGTGGGTCCTGTGCCACGTGGCACCACGCTTCTCGGCTTGTCACCAGTGCCACGCAGCGCAGCAGCCGGTGTCAGGGAGGCTGCGGGGATGAGTCTCCAGATTCTTTACTCTGACTTTCTGGAACTTTCCCTGGCTTGTGCTGGGAGGAGGCTGCAGGGGGAGTCTCCCCGGGGCTGGTGTGGGGAGGCCCCAAGGTGCCCGCGTGCAGCGCTGTCCGGGCCGGGCATTGGGGGTGGTGGAAGCATCTGCTCCGAGCGGTGCCCACTCTCCGTCTGGCCTCAGGCCCCGTTCGGGCGGGGTCAGCCAAAGCTGCTTAATCTCCAGGCGCGCGTCTGCCTGCGTGGGCTTCCTTCCCGTTCCCGCTGCACAGGATGGATCACACTGGGGGCAAACAGCAGCTACCCCCGAGCACCCCACCCGGGGCCCCTCGATGGTTCTCTGCCTGACGGCCTCTGCGGGCAGCAGGAACCCTCGGGGCCATCTACCTGCAATTTGAATCCAACTGTTAGGGTATTAAGCCTCTCTTCTCCCGAGTTCAGGAAACTTATCAAACTTTTGCAAAGTAAAATCCGCCTAAAATCTTCCCACGCAGTGGGTAGAAAGGGCTTCTCAGCATCAAGAACTCCTCCTTCAACAGGTCTCTTTCTCCTTACCCAGCACAGCTTTCAAAAACACATTAAATGGACTTCATGGGGTCTTAAAATCAATATAGAAAATGAACAGGGATGCGGGGTGGCTTGAAAAGGTGCTGTTCAGAGGCCTGGATGGGAGGAGAAGGGCTGGGATTGCAGCAGGAAGAGCTGGAAGGGAAGGTCAGTGCCGACAGGCTGCCTGGGGACCTGCCGGGACCCTCAGCCACATTTCTAAGGCTGGTTGGCAGGAGCCCCCTTGCTGGCGGCCCTAGGAACCCCGGAGTCCTCTGCACGTGATGGGTTCCCAGGCCCTATCTTGTCTCTGTGAAACAGGGCATGTGAGGCATGTCTCTAAGTTATTTGCATCGCGGCATGTGGGATCTTCCCGGACCGGGGCGCAAACCCGCGTCCCCTGCATCGGCAGGCGGACTCTCAACCACTGCGCCACCAGGGAAGCCCTGTTTCTGTTTTATCGTTACATTTTGTGGTCTGTGGAGCTTTGCCGTTTTCGGCAATATCACTTTCCCGCCTAACCCTGGGCGCTTACCCTGCTTTCCAGGGCGCGATGGTGGAGAAGAAGATTCTCGCCAAAGTCCACAGCAGGTTCATCGTGTCTCTGGCCTATGCCTTCGAAACCAAAACCGACCTCTGTCTGGTGATGACCGTCATGAATGGAGGCGACATAAGGTCAGCGCCCACCTCTCAGCTGTGGGATCGGGACGGGAGGGTTCACGCGGCCGAGTGCGCAGAGGGGCTCCTTCCCACATGCTGAGGACGTGGTGGTAAAGACAAGCCCTGCCCCCATCTCAGTCCTCCTCTTTGCCTTCGGATTGCGGGTCCTCGAAACGATGTGTCCTCAGTCCCAGTGAAGTGCAGGAACCCTGGGCGAGGCGGTCAAGCTCTCCGGTCATGGGTCCGTCCTGCGGGCCTCGGGTTCAGGCAGACGGCGGGGTGAGCAGGGAGGGCAGCAGGGCGTGAGGAGCTGCGAATCGAGTGCTAGTTGGACGGTGGATAAAGGGGCGGGAGGGGCCTCAAGGGGGGCGAGGGCCGCGCTTTAAGAGGGATGGCAAACAAAGACGAGCTTCGTCAACGATGCACTCTGGGGGTGGTGGCAGAGCGGAAGCACTGGGCGGCCGACTTCGGGAACCGTGGCTTGGCCACCCACTGCAGGGAGAACCAGAGGGCGTCGTCGCCGTTACGGGGCCTGGGTTTGCCGGGGACCTGAGGGCCCGGCCCTGGGCTCCCGGGAGAAGTTGGATCACTGGCTCTCCGAGGGGAAAAGACCCACTTGCCAGCTGGGCAACACGGCCGCCCTTGCCCCAGCGTGCTGGTCTGTAAAGCGGGGATAGAGGTGAGATACGGGCCTTCCGAGGTTGCTGTGGAGAGTTAGCTGATACACCTGAGACACTTAGGCGACTCGCACGGCCCTCACACAAGGGGGCCGTCGCTGTGCCTCCGTTCTCGGGCCTGGGTTCGCCTGCACCGAAACCCTGCCGGTGGGCTCGTTGGCCCTGCTTTCCAGGTGAGGCTCTGAGGCCCTGACTGAGCCACCTGTGCACGTTCACGGAGGAGGAGCGAAGGGTCTGGAAAGCGCAAGTAGCACGAGCTGGAGAGCGGAGAGATCGTGACGCTTTACTCGCCTCCCCTGCCCCGCGCCGCGCTGGGCGGCGATGCTGTGCTGTGTTACGGTGTGCTGCGCTACACACGCTGCCGTGTCCCCCTGCACTATGTATACTACGCTGTATCGATAGGACTACACGGCCCTGCACCACGCTGCCCCGCGCTACCCCGTCCTATACCGCCCGTACACGTGGCACACGGTACGTGGCACTGCCCCACACTCTGCTACAGGACACTGTAGTGAAAGGTACACGTAGCATAAAAGCCATTCATGCTGCCGCTCCGGCTGACGTGAGGGTTTCTCTCTTGTTTTCTTCGAGATCACTGGCCTGACTCCCCTCTCCCTGGTTGTTCTCTAGTTTAAATACCTTGCTTGTTAGGTTTTGCGTCTCTGTGCAACGTGACAGGGAAACGGGAGATAGGAGAGGCCGGGAGGCCGGGGGGAGTCCTCCGAGGGCCCAGCGGGGAGTCTGCGTGTCTCTGGGGAAACGGCCCACATGCCTCCTGGGCTCTGGGTCGGCCGCTCACTTTGGATGGGGCTTGGGCTGGTCCCGTGGCCCGCCCTCGCCTCCCTCTGCCTGGCTCCTTCACTGGTGGCTGTAAGGTGGCTTTGGGGCCTGTTTCCCTGTTCCCTCCCGCGGGCCAGAGCAGGGGAGGTGGGGTGGGGAGAGCTGCCCTGCCTTTCCCCTGTAACAGCTGTGCTGAGGGGCTGTGAGGACACAGACACCGGCGGCCGGCGGTCCAGGCTCCGCCGTGGGCCCCTAAGGCTGGACGCCGAGGCTGAAATGACGGACGCTTTGCCGACACAACGTGGGATTTGGAGGCCTCGATGCTTTCCCGAGATTTTACTTCCCGTCAAAACCGTGGGCACGCGGCTCCTGGTTGTGCCAGAGAAGCACAGGCTCCACACGGTCTGCCCCCAGGTACCACATCTACAACGTGGATGAGGAGAACCCCGGCTTCCCGGAGGCGCGCGCCATCTTCTACACGGCCCAGATCATCAGCGGTCTAGAGCACCTGCACCAGCGGGGAATCATCTACCGAGACCTCAAGCCCGAGAACGTGCTCCTGGACGACGACGGTGAGGCGGCCCCCTCGCGGCCTCCCCTCGCCCTGCTCACCTCTGTAGCCTGCTTGGGCGTCGGTGGGGGGGGACCCGCTCTGATAAATGCTCGTTACAGTTTTACGGCACCAAGACACGTCTCAAGTTTGTTTACTGTTCGTTCGGCCATTTTGCGAGCGCATGGCATTATCCCCGAGTGGAGATTATTGACGGACTTTGGTGAAATCTGGTGCATGTCTAGGCGCCAGGGCAGCGGGGACTTAGTCCAGGAGGCCGGCGTGTGTGGAGCTATTAGTAAACAGCTAACGGTTATGGCCGAGTCCCCACTCGATCCCTTTGTTTGCTGTCTTCGTGAGGAGTCAAACTGGGATTCTCATCAGGAAATAACCCCCAAGACTGAGGTTCCCGTAAGTCCCTTTAGAGCCCCCCTTCCCTCCCCATCACGGGTCAGACGGACACACTGGTGCCCCAAAGGCTGTTGCTGCAGAGCTCGGGGAAGACAGAGCCACGAGGAGGCTGGCTTTAGGGGGATTATGCCCCGGATTCCAGTTGCGAGTGCTGCTGGGACCCTCGGGCCCTCCGCAGCCTGAACGGGGGAGCAGCGGCCCCTGCGTGTGTGCGCCCTGCTTGTGCACGTGTGTGTGTCCAGGAGCCCCAGGGGCCTTTGTTTGCGGGGCCGCGTGTGACCTGACCCCATGTTTGTTCTCCAGGCAACATCCGAATTTCTGACCTTGGGCTGGCCGTGGAGCTGAAGGAAGGGCAGACCAAGACCAAGGGCTATGCGGGGACGCCAGGTGAGGGCCTGAGAGCCGGAGTGAGGGCAGCCGCTATGGGGGCGAAGGGGACGAGGCCCGGGGTCCTGGGGTCCCGCGGCCTGGGGTGGGCGTCACGGTGAGGGCTGGGGCTTGTCAGGAAGATGCTCCCTCATCCGTCCCCTCTCAGGGTGAGACTGCGGGACTGGCACCCACGCAGGGACGACCCCCGACCCCCCCCCCGAACAATCACTCCTTGTTTGCCACGCGTGCCCTCTGTGATGGAAGCTCCCCAGCGCTGGCCACGGGCAGAGCCTGGGGGTCTGCACCGAGGGAAGCAGCACAGAGGCAGGGTGGGTGGGACAGGGCCTGGCAGGTGCTCAGCTGTGAGGTGGCCCCTGGACCGTGCGTGTGTCTGTGTGCGTGTACGTGCGTGGCGCCTCCTGTCCCCACCCCATCTCCTCTCACCCCCAGGCAGGTGGGCGCAGAGAAGAGGCATCCGAGCGGGAGGTGGGGGCGGGGGGCTTCGGTGCTCACCGCAGGGGCCTGGGGTGATAGACAGGCTCACGCTCACACACGGCGCAGCGGGCGCTCCGAGCGCTCTGCCCTCCTGACGGCCCGGGTTTTCTGTAGGACTTCTCAGCAGATCTGCTTCTTCCGTGTGTGTCCGGCTTCGGGGACAAAGAGCTGCTCCCGGGACTTGGGCCGTTCGGGTCCTGCTTTGTCCCCGAGGCCCCCCATCCTGCGCTTTGGGCTCCTTTGGGGGTTGTGCCTCTTGCCACAGCGGGTCTGCCTCATCTGCGGCTTTATTTAGGAAGAGGTCCCGTCGTGAATTTTCCGGATCCTCTGAGGTTCCTCTCCAGGGCGTGAGCGTGTGAGCGAAATGCCGCTCGCCTCTTCCCTGCGGATCAGGTCCAGGGTTGGAGTCGGTGGACCTGGGGTGTCACCGGCCCTGCTTGCACGACGCCCCACCGGCCGCTAGGGGGCGCCCAGACTTTGCGGCGGCCGCCGAGCGGCTCTGAGCCCTGGACGGCGTGGCTCTGCCCGCGGGCTGTGCTGACCCGTGCGTTTGGGGTCAGGCGGGCGCGGGGGCCTCAAGCAGTGGCAGCGGAGGCTGGGGTCGCTGTGAGTTAGAAGGTGGGGCGTCCAGCGAAGGCTCGGGGAGCCCTCCGTACCCTCTCCCCTGGACCCCTGCTCTCTCCGTCCCAGCGGGTGGAGCAGACGGGAGGGGCCAGCGGGCTGTTTGCCGCAGCGATGCTGCGTCTCTGTGGTCGGCGGGCCCTCCTCTCGGGCCGGTTTTCATGGAGAAGTTGTGGTTGGTGGAACGTGTCTTTCTCCAGAGTCTGGGCCGTCTGGCCAGCCCTGTAATCCCTGAAAAGACGCTGTGCTCAGGGCCAGGGGGTTCTTTGGAACTTGGCTCCTGTAGCCTCCGGGGGAATGTCCTGTGGCCACAGCAGCGTGGCCCGTGTTATCCAGCCATGTCCCGCCTGGGAACTTGCCGCGAACGCAGGTAAACGCTGAAGGACCAGGCGGTGCTGGAGACAAAAGGACATGCTCAACTTTGCCTCTGGGGGGATGTCTAGTCATCCGAGCACAGAAGCCACCCTGGCACCTAGCCTCAACGGCCTACTCGGCCCCGGGGGAGTGGACCACGGGCCCCAGGTGCTGCCCGTCTACCCTTTCCATGCCCTGGGCTGGCCTCTGCACGGGGCACAAAGGGACGGAAGCCAGAGCTGGCTCTCGGGGTGTCCCCTTCAGCCTGCAGGGCCCAGCACGTGGCCCCGACTCCCCAGAAGTGGAGTGCACGGGCCACTGGGCGTCCAAACCGCTCTTAGGAGTGTTGGGGCTTCAGCCTCTCCTTTTGTGCCCTTTCGGGTCTGAGCGCCTGCCTCAGACCACAGGCCCTGCATGAGCCTCAGACACTGGCTCTGTCCGCCATGGGCACCACAGTGGGGGTGAGATCCACCCCGGGTGGAGGGGGCTCCCGCCAGGGATAGCTGTACCCAAGGGGACACTCACAACCGGGGGAGCGCTCCCTAGTGGGTGGGCGCGGGGCAGCCCCGCATGTCCCGGCGCGAGGACCCTGCTGGGTTCCGGGGAGATGGGAGGTGCGAGCCCGTGTGCTGGTCTCTGAGTCGTGCTGTGCTCCTGTCGCAGGCTTCATGGCCCCGGAGCTCTTGCGGGGTGAGGAGTACGACTTTGCCGTGGATTACTTCTCCCTGGGGGTCACGCTGTACGAGATGATCGCAGCCAGAGGCCCCTTCCGAGCCCGCGGAGAGAAGGTAGGAGGTGACCAGCGGTGTCCCTGCAGCTGAGCTGGCATCAGCTCCGTGTGTGTGTGTGTGTGTGTGTGTGTGTGTGATAGGAGCAGTGTCCCCGCAGGACCTGGTGACCTTCTTTTCGGGGAGCACTAGGCTTCTCATGGTACACACGGTGACCTCATCTCCTGGGTCTCCGTGTGCCAAGGAGCGTGTCAGGAGGAGAGGAGCCTGGACCGCCCCAGCCCCGCCCCCACGAGCGGCGCTGCTCTGGGGGGCGTGGCTCCCCCGCCGGCGGCCTCCCTGCCCTTCCCGGAGGCCAAGGCGCTCGCCTCCCCGGATGCTGAGCTGCAGGCCCTGCTGCAGGCACGGCAGCTTCCCTGGACGTCCTGGGGGCAGTGGGCACCGGGGGTGGCCGTGCTGGGGCCCTGCCTCCCGTGCCCCCTGCTTCCTGTCCGCGTGGCGGCCCCGCGTCTCCCCGGGGAGCTCTGCCAGCCCAGCGGAACCGCGAATAGGTGTCGTTCAGAGCCGCCAGCACTGTTCACAAAAGGAGCAAAGCAGCCTCTTCCCCGGACCCCATGCTGACTCTGCTCGGAGCTAAGGCTGTCTGTGGGGCTGAGGAGGGAGTCCTGGGGTGAACCGTACTTTAGACGTGGCCCTCGGCCTGCCTGGGGCTCGCAGCCATCAGTTTCTTCTGCTGGACCTCCCCGAGGGCCCCCGCCCAGTCCCCGCTGCTTTCCTGAGATAGTCGTGGGGACGGTCTGGTCTCCAGTCCCCCGAGAGTGAGAAGCCCTCTGCTGACTAACGCGTAGGGTCGCTCTGTGCGTGTGCACCTCTGCCTTAGACTCCAGCAACGGGTCTCTCCCCGACCTCAGCTCAGAACAGCAGAGTAACGCAACACAGTGTGGGGTCCACGTTGGCCTCAGGCCACCACAGGAGCTCCACCTCAGAGCCCTGGCTGAGCCCACAGCCCTGAAAGGATCCCTGTTTTCTGGTGAAAATGAGCAGGAGACGCTTTCATGAGAAAGTGAACCGTCATAGTCTGTCCATCGTGGTCCATCTGTGGTCCCTCCATTCCATGGTCCATCCGTGGTCCGTCCATTCCATGGTCCATCCGTGGTCCATTCATGGTCCATCCGTGGTCCCTCCATTCCATGGTCCATCCATGGTCCCTCCATTCCATGGTCCGTCCATGGTCCGTCCATTCCATGGTCCATCCGTGGTCCATTCATGGTCCATCCGTGGTCCCTCCATTCCATGGTCCATCCATGGTCCCTCCATTCCATGGTCCATCCGTGGTCCATTCATGGTCCATCTGACAGGTCTCAAACCCCCCACTATGAATGAAAGAATCTGGCCCCAGAAGAGTGACTCTGGACGATCCCACTTCCGTGAACCTTTAGGACGTTTCAGGAAGGGCAAATATGACCGACAGGGAGAGGCCATGGGCAGCGTTTGGTTGAGGTGGGGCTGGAGACTTCCGGCTGATTGTTGGGGAGCTCCCTGGGGATGGAGCAACTGGAAGTGAATTTTGTGGGCTGGAAGTCGTGCTCGGGAAAGCTGGTCTGCACTAAGGCTCCATGGGCCCAGGGGGCGTCTGCCTTCGGTGGACCTCTGCCACCTCGCCGGGCAAGCTGGGGGCGATGGTTGTGGGAGTGCAAGGTGTCCACCTTCAGGGTCTCACGCCCTGACCAGCGATACTGAGCCCTTAAGTGCTAACACGCAGGAGGGTGGCGTCAGCCGGGCCCGCGGAGCTGCCGTGTCCGGAGCTGCCGTGGCAGCCGGGGCGATGCGGGTGGGCCTGGCCGGGGTGTGACGTGGGCTGTGCTGTGTCCGCCGTGCAGGTGGAGAACAAGGAACTGAAGCAGCGGGTCCTGGAGGAGGTGGTCACCTACCCCGACAAGTTCAGCCAGGCCTGTAAGGACTTCTGCGAGGCACTGCTGCAGAAGGACCCCGAGAGGCGCCTGGGGTTCAGGGGCGGCTCCTGTGATGGGCTCCGCGCCAGCCCCCTCTTCAGAGACATCAGCTGGCGGCAACTGGAGGCCGGTACTGTCCGCGTGTGGGAGCTGGGGCTGGGGGCTCCTGGGCGACCCTCGCTGGCCGCCCCGTCCCATTGGCATCCAGCAGCTTAGCGTGAGGTCGGGGGGCGGGCGGCCTGGGCGAACCCCACCCCTGGAGCACCCTCTTCCCTGCTCGTCCCAGCGCGCCCAGGACTGGACGTTCACAGGGTGGGTCTCCTGGGGACCCGAGGAGGCGGCGAGGGTTGGATGGGGTGTGCGGGAAACACCTGTGAGCTGAAGATCTGAACCCGCTGTCAGGCGGTTCCTTGAAGGAGCCTGCGATCCAAGTCGAGGCGGGATTTCTCCAGCCGTCGTTCGTTCCACCAGTCTGCTGTCATGTCTCGTGCAAGCTAGTGTGTGCGAGTGTGTGTGTGCGCGCGTGTCTGCGGGAGAGAAGCGTGGCACCCGCCACACCCACCAGAACCCACACCCAGGAAGGGCGAGCCTGTGACCTCACGGCCCGACGCCCCAGTAGGAGAAGTTTCTTTGGTGGGGAAGGGTCAGGGCAGTGGCAGCCCCGGCTGATCTGAAGGTGCCGGGTGCCAGGGAGAGCTGCCCAGACCAGCCCCAGGCCCGGGGAGATGAGGCAGCCCGAGCGAGCGGTCAGGACCCGGGAAGCCGGAGCCGGATTGAGTCCCGAGGCCACAGGGTCTGTGCTGAGGAGGGATCGGGTGAAGGCACAGGGAGTTCAGTTCTGAGCATGTTGTGATCGAGGTGTAGACCTGCAGACGGGGAGGCCAGCACTGGGGCTGGGGGGTCTGCAGAGACGGTGGGCACAGCGGCGTCGGGGGCAGTGCAGCCAAGGGCCCGCCGACCCTCATGACGGGGATTCTGGGCGGGGCGGAGGGGGCGCAGATGGGGGCTGGGTTCTGGCGACGTGTGTCCAGACCGGACTCTGAGTCTCCAGCCTGGCTCAGCGCCCTGTGGCGGGTGTCGCTCTGCTTGTCACCTCCAGGGCCGCATGAGGGGCAGCGGCCCTGCTGGCTGAGTGCGGCTGCCTCCTCCCGCTGGCTGGCCCTTCACGCCCCGTGTCTTCCGTCCTCTCACAGGGATGCTGACCCCCCCCTTCGTCCCAGACTCCAGGACTGTCTATGCAAAGAACATCCAGGATGTGGGTGCCTTTTCCACAGTCAAAGGTGTGGCCTTTGACAAAGAGGACACAGAATTCTTCCAGGAATTCGCCACCGGCACCTGCCCCATCCCCTGGCAGGAGGAGATGATCGAGAAGGGCATCTTTGGGGACCTGAACGTGTGGCGGCCTGATGGGCAGATGCCCGACGACATGAAGGGGATCTCCGTGCAGGAGGCAGCCCCCTCGTCCAAGTCGGGGTTGTGTCTGGTTTGCTAGACCAGCTGTAGCGCCTCATGGGTCAGCTGAGCCCCTCCCGCCAGGCCGCCGCATGGCTGTGGCCCGGCGCTCAGCACAGGCAGGACCGAGGAGGCCAGTCCAGCCCGGCCTCCCGCACAGGGTCAGGAGTGCCAGCAGTAGATAGCCTACCTCTTTTGCATCCTTTCACTCAAAAAGGATCCAGTGGTCCCAGGACGGAACGCACCAGCGACGTGTGGCTCTCCAGGCCCTGGAGCAGACGTGCAGGCTGGCGGCGGCTTGGGTGGCGAGAGTGAAGACTCCGTTCGGGTTCCCTGGCACCTCAGCTGCAGCTTCGCAGGCCCTGCCTTCTCTGGGCTGGTTCAGAGGTCGGCAAACCCTGGCCTGTGGGCTTGCGGGCTCCGCTGAGAGGCCTGGACTGTGAGCCGACCCAGTTTCCCTTAGTGCCCAGCTCCTGGCCCCGCCCCTAGCCGTCGGGTCACTGCTGGGGCTGAGCTGGTCCCCGCCCACACGTTGGGGATGCCGTCTGCACGTCTGCCGGTGCTCAGTCTCCAGCGGGGTCCCCTTGCCGGCCGGGGCCTGGGCGTCCAGGAGGAGGGGAGGGGCCGGGGGCCTGGGGGTGACGCTGACCACGGCGGTCACCCCCGTGGCTTCTCCTCATCCTGAGACCGTCGCCAGTTGATGACAACTGGACACAAGCCGCCCACCCCCGGCAGACAGGACGGGCCAGCGGCTGTCTCCCCGCACCCAGCGCCTGCTTCCCACCCCGACTCTGCCTCTTGTCCTGCAAGGCCTGGCCCTCTCCTGGCCTCCCTCCGGGGGCCAGGAGGGCTGGCGTTGCTGCGCGGGGTTTGCTGCCTGACGGCCGGGAGCAGTCCCCTCCCTCTCTGGAGCGCCTCTGCCCTCAGAGTGTCACGCTGAGTGTGGCCAGCACCCCTGCCGTCTGCTCCCGCAGCCGCCTTGGGAGAGGAGTGACCCTGAGGGGCACGACCTTGGAGACTGCTGCTCGGCCACCTGGGACCAGTGGCCCCGCTGGCCTGGAGCCACTGCAGGAGGCCGTCAGGTGTAAGAGGCCGGCTTGTTGGGGATGTTTCAAGTGTATCTTCCGGTCCCTTGTGCACCGAGGGCGTTAAAGCCCCTCTCCTGGTGAATAAACCTGCAGGACGACCCTCTCTCCTGTGCGCTGCACCCACAATGTCCTGGAAGAGCCCCGAAGAGCCGTCCCGTGCTTTTGGTCTGTGACCTGAAACTGCCACGTGAGCATTGCCTGGGAGGCTGAGATGGGGGCCCGCGGCCAAGGGAGGCCGGGCTGTCGGCAGGATCAATCGCTGTGTTGGCCCTGACGCCGGTTTTGTGTCCTAGGATGAGACACGTGGATTATCTAATAGCTGTAAATCTCACCTCACTACATTCAGGTGCAAGACACACCACTTCTGGTCTTTCTAAACCCATTTAATCTGCTCTAGGTCCCCATGGCCCTGAGCAGAGTGATTTAAACCTCAGGGGGTGGGTGTGGCCTGGCCTTTGGCCGCCGTCCCAGTGCCTGCCCGGGGCCCACGGCGCCTGAAGTGCAGCCCCTCCTGTGGGACCAGCAGCCCCGGCGGGGACCCCTCTGCTTTCATCTTATGCCTGGATGGCCCGAGGAGACACAGGGCATGGATACAGTTGAATTTCAGATAAACAAGTAACTTTTTTCGTGCATGGGACATACTTAACGCTAAAAACTGATTCAACGTTTTTGGCTAAATCTGGCACCGCTGTTGCAGATGCTTTACTCAACCTACGAATGAGTGGTTATTCCATGAACTAGCAGGTCTGCGGGGATATAATCGCAAAAGCGAGTTGCGTGTGACTTCCGCTGTCTCTCTCCTGTGGTCTGCTCAGGGGTGCCCCGCGCTCCCCAGTAAAACTCAAGCCAGCCTCACGTAGTTGCACACAGGCAGCAAAAGTCGTGGAGTCACTTCACTTTTATTTTAGAACACTTCGAAACTTAAATTTTCACATAGAAACAAAGGAATTGGCAACGCCCACACTGATACGGACACCGCCGCACAGGTGCAGAAGCCTGGATGCGCCGGTGTCCCACTGGTCAACCCCGACCCAGAGGCGCCCTGCGGCCACCGTGGGGAGCAACCAAAGCACTAACGTAAAATGCCTCACCGGGAGGACTGCCGCCCCAGCCACCCCAGCCACTCCAGTCTTCCCCAGCTGGGCTGGAGGGACGTCTCCACCCTCCCGTCCAGCCGCAGCCTTGGGGCCTGGGGGCAAGGCCGGGAGGCCGGAGGGTGCACAGGGCAGTTCCCGGCTGCTGGGTTCGTGCTTATGGTGACTCTTCATTGTGGGGTTTCTTCATGGGCCTTCGGGGGCCTCTGCTGTGGGATGTCTCGGGTGCAGACCCCCTGACCGGGCACACTCTGAGGGGTCTCGCTGTCACTCCAGCTGTTCCCCGGCTCCCCTGGGCAAGGGACACGCCATCCAGGCTGGATAACGGGGCTGCCCGGGCGTTCCCCCAGGCCAGAGCTGGGGGGCCCTCTGTGGAGAAGCCTTCGTCCCTGGGCCCTTTCATCCTCCGAGCACAAGCCTCGGGATCCCCGAGGGGTGCTGGGCTCAGGCACTTGGCCCTCGCCGTCGTTCCCATGCCACGAGCCAGAGGAGATCCCACCTTTCCATCCTGGTGCGTTCCAACGTGAACTGTGGTGAGGATGTGGGCCCCCCACAAGCGCATATTTCCTTATGGAGAATCTGCAAACACCTTCACCGCGACTTTTCCTTTGTAAAAGACAAAAAATGCAATTTCCATCCAAGTAGAAAAGGGTAAAAATAAAAGTTTAAAAACACGGCAGACTCTCTAGATTGTGATGTGGTCCTGGTGCACACTCCCGTCCAAAATCACATATGCACATCGCGGAGCCGTAGAAAGAAGCGAGACTGGGCCTATTCGCAGTGAGGTGGCTGGGCCTAGAGTCTGTCCTACAGAGTGAAGTAAGCAAGTCAGAAAGAGAAAACCAAATACCATATGCTAACACACATATATGGAATCTAAGAAAAAAGAGAAAAAAGGTCATGAAGAACCTAGGGGTAAGACGAGAATAAAGACACAGACCTACGAGAGAATGGACTTGAGGACACGGGGAGGGGCAAGGGTAAGCTGTGACTAAGTGAGAGAGAGGCATGGACATATATACACTACCAAACGTAAGGTAGACAGCTAGTGGGAAGCAGCCGCGTAGCACAGGGAGATCAGCTCGCTGCTTTGTGACCACCTAGAGGGGTGGGATAGGGAGGGAGGGAGGGAGACGCAAGAGGGAGGGGCTATGGGGACATATGTATACGTATAGCTGATTCACTTTGTTATACAGCAGGAACTAACACAGCTTGTAAAGCAATTATACCCCAATAAAGATGTAAAAAAACCACACACACGTGTGCGGATGCATATGGACACGTGGACACGTGGACACACATAACTCACATGTACACATAGATACACACGTACGCAACACATGCACTCGTGCACACACATACATGCACACACTCTGTCCCCATCTCCCTCCAGATTCAGAGTTGCTGGCACAGCCCTGCGGCCCCTGGGTCTGCACCTCTGCTCTGCTCCCCGTCTGGGCGGGTCCCGTGTGGCTTCCTTCTGGCTCCCGGTAGCCCGTCAGGCCCTGCTGTCTCTACATATAAACCCCTTTCTTCCACTTGTCTGAGTGGAGCTGCAGCCTGGGAGAGGCAGCCCCATGGGTTTTCCGGGGTGATTCAAGCGATCCGGGCTGATTCTGACCAACACGATAACTAACTAAATATGACTGCAAATATCATTACCCAACCCGAGCTCAGCAAAGGCTGAGGTCATCTCCTCTTATTTCACGACGGGCCCAGCCCCTCCTGCGAGTGTTCAGACACACAAGTGGGCCCCAAGTGAAAATACAGCGTCCACGTTACAGGCATTTTGCCGGCTAAGAGAGGAAGAGTTTGAGAGGCCATGGGATTAAAATAACCATGAGATAGGCTCCCAGGCTTTACCCAGACAATTTCAAATGAAGGTAAGAAGGCTTGATTTGATTTTGTGGAAACCAAACCTCAGTCCCTCAGTGACGGTAGAACACTGTTTTTCCAGGTTCACGCTCCTTACGTCCAGACAAAGGGCTGAGGGGAGAAAGCTTATGAAGGTCCAGGGCCTCGGGGTGTGACGACGGGGGTGGCCAGCCTGGGTGCTCCCAGCCCTGTGGGTCCTGGACGCTCAGGGCGCCGCCTTTCCCCGACACACCAGAATTGGTAAGGGCGCGGGTGCCAGGCCAGGCCTGTGAGGGGCAAGGCCTCGCTCTCAGGGCGACGGCTTGCACGTCCCAGGAGACGGCAGGCAAGCTGTGGTGGCCAATCCAAGGCCTGGAAGTCTCCCCCTTCCTCACCGGGGAGTCAGCTGGTGGGGGGCTTCCCGCTTCCCGTGGGGACTGAGAGCCTGGAAAGGTGAGCCTCCCTGCTTGGGCTCACTAGAGGGGCAGGGAGATCACGGTTACAGGCCTCCCGCGAAGCCCCAGGAGTGTTTGCAACTTACACCGTCCGTGTCCCTGAGAACATCTCCCGTCTGGCTGGCCGCCTCGCGGGCACAGGCGGGCGGGGCCCTGAGTCTCCCGGCCTCCGGTCTGCATTATTCATTCCCGGCTCAGGCTCATCGCAGGGTATTCGGTTACCGCAGGGCCCCTGAGCCCGAGACCAGACTCTCACGCGCTCCCACAATGGACAGGGGTCCTGCCTGCGCGGGGGCCCGGGGCCCTGGATCTGGACCCCGCCTGGCCTGTGGCTGACAGGGGAGCTTCCTGGATGGTTCCTAGGGGTCTTTTAATCCCTCTCTTTTTAGGACCAGTCCTGGTTTCAGAGCCTGCTGACCCCTATCTGCTCACACAGGTTGGGGAGAAGGGTCCTCCACCTGGGTCTCCTCGAGGGGGCCGGGCCGGGAGGACCCCGTGGAGAGGGGTGCGTCCAGCTGGGGCCCCCGCCCGGGTCGGAGCAGGTGCTGAGAGGGGTGGGGGCCATGCTCGTTCAGTCTCCATCCGCAAGGTGTTCCTGGGCGCCTGCCGTGAGTGGGACGTGGTTCTAAGCAGGGAACAAAAGAAGGGCCGTGATGAATGCAGTTTCATAACAGGACTGAGTGAGCGCCAGGGTCACCCTGCCCACCACCCACGCCTGCACGGGATCGAGGGCTGAGCCTCCCTTCTTGGGCAGCTGGTCATGTACTTTTATGTCACCCTGATCGTAATTTAAGAAACTAAGTTCTAGACTCCTCTCCCTCTCCCCTGTTCCAGCTGGAGCCTGTGAGATTCATCCTTGGAGGAGGGAGGCCGGGCAGGGTGGATGGGCGGAAATCCCTGGGGCACTTCCCGTCTCTACTTTCTCCAAAGCCTAAGCCAGGTAACTGGGAGGCAGTGACCGGAGGGCGAGGGGAGGTGGGCCGGCACCCGGCCAGCCTTGGCTGCCAGCCACCAAAGGCCGTCTGAGCTTGGTGGGGGGCCCCCGGGGGCAGGCCGTAAGGACCGACGGCCAGATGTGCCCACACCCTCACCTGCCACTGACAGAGTGGAGCCCCAACGGGAGCAGGGGGCCAGCCAGGTGTGTGTGCACCTGTGCCGTGCGGGGTCTGCAAGGACGTCAGGCTGACGGGGCCTGTGGAAAGATGAGTCCCTCTTCTCGCAGTGTGGGGCCGAGCCAGCCCCTCCCGTCAGCTCCTCCGTGCTGGACGGGTCTCCAGGGGCAGCTGGGGTAACGCTGGACCTCGTGCTGGGAAGAGTCCCTCCCTGCCCGGGCGTGAGGAGGATGCAGGGAGACCCCACAGTGCAGAATCCTGATTCACGGTGATTGCTTGCCCTCCCGCCAGCCCTGCTCCTGGGCCCCTGAAAGCCTGCCCCCCGACTTAGCTACCCCCACAGGCAGCTGGACACAACACCGTGCGCAGCCCCCCCCCAGCATCCCCTCGGCCTGAAAGCCTGCTTCCCATTCCTGTTGCTCAGGGACCACCCAGGCACCTCAGACGTTCGTTTCCCTCCAGAGGCCCTGGTTTGAGTGTCCAGGCCCCAGGATTATTAATGGCTCCTAGGGGATCCCGATGCAAGGCAGGGTCACCGAGCAGGTCACTGGGGAGGCCTGGATCTCCGCAGGGGCCGGGTCACGTCCCTGGGATCCCTGCTGCTTCTCTAGCACGGTGACTGCTCTCACCGATGCTACTCTCACCATCTGCTTTATAACACAGTAGTATGTTTTATTTCTCCTGCTTCGCACTTTTAAAGCCCTTGAAGGGCAGGTCTGTATGACTTATCTTCACGGCTCTCCTCGTATCTTGCATATAGAGGAAATTCAACAAATGTTGACTGCACGAACGAAAGATTAAATTAAGTGTCTGTAGTGAAGTAAATACATGCTTTCCCACTTGGAGAATGTGATTACGCCTTCAATTCAGAAAAATTATTTAAATTCTCAGTGCCTCAGTTTCCTCATCTGTGAAATGGGTAGAACATTGTACCGATTAACAAAGGCAGACATGAGCAGCGGTGATCACAGGGAGAGGCGTCTGATAGGTGTTCGACCAGTGTCAGCCCCGATCTCCACCTGCCCCGCCCATCTGAAGGGTGAATCCAGGTCAACTCAGGACCTCTGGGTGAGACCCTCTGAGGGGATGTGGCTGTTTCTGGGGGGCGTGGGGACTTGAGTTCAGGTGAGGGAAGTGGAGGCAGGGGACTAAGGATACTTCAGACATATTACACTGAGCAGGAAGGAACTTGGCACTAGGGTTCATAACTGTTTTAATCAATTATCTTCTTAACGTCAGTAATAATTGGTCCAGACCCTCTGCTTGTCCTCAGACCAGTAGAAGACAGATTTCCTCATCGTCTCATAATTGCCTCTGCAAGAGCTAAATTACATTACGTTTTAAAAATACCCTGATCCCCGACTATGGCTCCCTGCAGAGTTGGGCTGGATGCAGGCGTCCTCAGGCCTCCGTGGGGGGATCAGGTGTCAGTCGGTGTCATCAGCCTCAGAGCCAGTGCCTCCTACACTGTGGTTGTGCTGCTTGGTCTCCTGGCGGGGGTGCCTGGGGGTGAATTCTAAAAATGTCCGCGCCAGGTCCACACGCAGGCTTTGGAGGAGGTCTGGGTCTGCTCTAGTCACGTCGAGTAGCCTCCTGGGCCTCAGTTTCCTCACCTGGGCAGGGGGAGCTCGTGGGGGGGGGCACACTAACGCCTGCCATGCTTTTCTCACGATCCCCTGCTCACGGAGCCCTGAAAGGATTCCCAAAAACCTGCCCAGCTCCAGTTGGCATCTAAAATCTCCTGCGGTAAACGTGTTAGTTGGAAAAAGGTATCATTTCTGGCAACACATGCACATTTTTGAAGGATATTTTCAGCGCACCTTTGGAACGACACACAGGTCCAGCCCACGCAGCTGCCCTCGGGGTGTGGCCGCGAGCTCGGCCACGCACGGCCACGGCTGGGTGACCCTGCTGAGCGGCCAGGCTGGCAGGGCCGAGTGTGGACAGAGCACCTGGACCCCGTGTGGCTCCTTCCCAACACACACGGGGCTCCGGTCGGCAGAGTTGGGTCTGGTTTTCAAAGCAGCCAACCGAATCAGACCTGCTTGCTGTCAGAAAATGTTATGAGTTACCCTTCACTTCCAGCAAATGGCGAATAGACGCCTCCACGGCGACCGCTCACTGCGCGATTGTCTTCTACACCCTCCTGGGCGATGCGCGAGGGGCGGGTCTCCTGTGAGCTCTCTGGTCGTGGTTTCCGTCATCGCTTCTGTTTGGGCCCCGGAGGGTCATCCGCACTGGGGACTCTGCACCCCTGGGGGCCTCGTGGGGGAGGGGAGTGATGTTCCCTCCACCCTGAGTTCTCGGCTCAGACCCCCACACGGAAGGCAGAGTAACAAGAGAAAAGCAGCTTAGCACACAGCTTGGGGAGCGACTCCCGGGAAAACGGCGGATTCAGACACACAGGGCAGGGGAGCAGGTGCGGCTTCCAAGGGCATCGGGTACGGGAGGGAAGGCAAGGGGTGAGGCCCGCAGATGCCGCTGGGCTGTCTCTTGACCGGTGAGAGTCGGTCTCGGTAAAGGAGAATTTATTTCCTGTTTTTAGGCAGAAGGGGGAACTCCAGAAGTCCAAACTCGGGCTCGCTGGGCTGCAGTCAAGGTGTTTACGGGGCACCGCTGTGTGTCTGCACGGTATGGGGTTGGTGTGACCACGTCTCACCGCCTGCTCTACACCACAGTCACTTCTCCCTGGATCCTAACCGCCTTGCCGGCCTCCTGGCTCCCATCCTGCTGCGCTACAACCCCTCTCAGTGACCCTTCTGACGTGGGCTCCCCTGGGGCCCTGGCGTTGCCGGTAAGACCTCCTGCCGCCCACTGCATGCCAGGCCTGCCCCTGCTCTGCCCAGGGGCTCCTTCCCAGACAGCCGAGCGGCCCCACCTCACGCCCTCTGGGCGGGAGGGACGTCTCCTCTGGTGACCAGTGACCTGAGCCCTCCTCTCCGAGTCGCACTTTCCCTCCTGCCGCAGCAGGTGTGGCCGTCCCAGCGCCCCCCCACCCCCGACCTCCTGCAGCGATTACATTTATTGGCCACTGTCTCTTCTCCAAAGGGTGCCCGCTGCACCAGGGCCTCTGTGCATCGGCCCTTCCCGAGTGCGGGGCACAGTGTCTAGCATGTGGGGTGGGTGCCCAGTGCAGCCCGCGGAGGGGCCGCTGTGAGCGAATGGTACTGCTCGCCACGCCTGAAACCTGCACACAGTGGTGTTATACTCACCTCGACACCACGAACCGCGGTTTTGCTCCACCCTGTGTTTGAGTTTTTCTGCCCCAATGGAACCCCTTCAGAATGACTGGGGCTCCCAACAATTACTTCACTGTCAGACATTCTGATTGGACCCGTCTGGGTTGGCTCAGGACTGAGGTCATTTTTATTTATTTTTATTTATTTATTTATTTTTCTTTGCGGTACGCGGGCCTCTCACTGCCGCGGCCTCTCCCGTTGTGGAGCACAGGCTCCAGACGCGCAGGCTCAGCGGCCATGGCTCACGGGCCCAGCCGCTCTGCGGCATGTGGGATCCTCCCGGACCGGGGCACGAACCCGTGTCCCCTGCATCGGCAGGCGGACTCTCAACCACTGTGCCACCAGGGAACGCCGACAGCAGTAATTTTTGAAAAGAAGGTCTTTAGCTGATTCTCAGGGCAGCTGGGCCTGGAACCACAGGTCTTGGGCTTGTCCTTAAGCAGGGAATTGCTGGCTTGTAGGGACCCATCTTCGACTTTCCCAAACACTGCTGTCAAAGTGGTCACAGCGGGCGTAACCCCACCAGCAGCGCACGCAGGTTCCTTCCCCCAGATCCTCAATACTATTACCGTCCCAGCTTTAAAGGTTTGCCTGTG
>NW_020173937.1:415827-417334 GCF_003031525.2 Neophocaena asiaeorientalis asiaeorientalis | reverse complement strand
AGGCGAGCGGACAGACGCTGACCGGAGGGGCGGTGCTCGGGCATCTGGTCCTCGCGGCCACCGCGCCCCACGGTCGCTGTCGCAGCGGGAGAACAAGCAGCCCCTCCCCCCCGGAGCAGCCCCCGGGATGCAGCCGCTCCCGCCGCCGGTGCCCGGGCCCCTGGCCCTGCTGGACACGACAGGTGAGCGCACAGGTGAGCCAGGCTCCGGTCTTCCGGCGCCCGAGCTCCGCCGGGGCCCCTGGGCGCGGGCACAGGCCCTCTCCCTCCGCTTTTTCCTGAGTGTCCAGACTTTGCGCCTGTCTCTCCCCGTCTCGTTCTCCGCTGTCCTTTACTACGAACAATAGACGACGATCCGTATAAACCTTACAACGCACTCCTTTGCCATCTCTTCCATCCCATTTCAGGCTCCAAAAATTTCTAAGAAAAGGTCATTTAGTGGGGCCAGGTGGCTTCTTCCTGCTTGAAAGTGACCAAGGCCCTTAGGGCATTCTTGGCGCGGCTGTCCGCCTCATCCGCGCCCTCCCCAGGCTTCTCCCCCCGTAAATTCACGGAATCTCGAATTCGCGGATTTCCCACCAAGCCCGATGCAGCCAAAGCCAGGCGGCGGGACACAGGAAGCCGGAGCCTTTGTCTCCCTACCGGGAAGTGGCCGGGAGGGGAGTAATGGGGGTGTTTTCCTGACGGGGAGGCCAGGAAGCCTTCAAGAAAAGAGAAGGTAGTTAGTTCCACGGCGAGCGGGGCTCTGACGGACGGGCGGAGGAGTGGTGATGCCTCGGGGTCAGGCTGCCGCTTCACAGGGGGTCCAGTGGAGAACGCAGGGGTTTACCTCCCAGCCCTGTGTGCAGTGGCTTTGCAAAGTCTCTTTTAAAAAACCAGATTAGTGATGTTGCTTGATTTTTAAATGATAATCAAGGCATCTGGCTTCTTCCTGAAAGAAACAATTCTATACCCACCGCTCTCTAAAGCCAAATGCTCTGTGACAGACTGAGCTGCACGTGTTCCATCCTCCTGGAAAACAGTTACTTATTATAATGACAACTAGTTGTTATGACTAGTTATTAACTACTTACAATTATTACCATCATTATATTAGAATGACTTGATTTCAAAAATAGCATTTTTGACTTAGAATTTTCTTCTGAGGAGGAACTTTAAATTTAAAAAATACTGAGAGTTGGTTTTTTATTTAAAAATACTAAACAGGAGTGTAACTGGGATGGGATTATGGGTATTTTCTACCTTACGTGTCTGCACTCATGCCCTTGGGGGATGTGTTCTGTGTAAAAGAAAAATAAAAGGGGAATTGTTGGCTCAGGGCACATCCTTGTGCCTTTGTCTGTTTCCCCGGGACGGTTGCTTAGCCCCCACGGCTGCTGTCGATATGAAATGATTAAATGAGCTCATTCTTCTTTCTGGCAGGCCCGGCCCTCCTGGCAAGGAGGGGGTGATGAGGTGACTGCCCCCACCCCGGTCTTTGTGACGCCCCCTTCCCAGCTCCACTAAAT
>NW_020173937.1:414185-415699 GCF_003031525.2 Neophocaena asiaeorientalis asiaeorientalis | reverse complement strand
GGTGGCAAGTGCAGGGAGCTGGTGGGGCTCCTGGGGAGCGACATTCTGCACAGGCTGGAGTCAGGAGAACAGTGAGCAGGCAGGTGAGATGCAGATTTGGCCTCAGCCCCACAGCCCAGACGCCCCCCCTCCGCTCCCAGGTGGAGCCCCGGCAGGAGTAAGTGCTGATTCACCGTAACGTTAGTACCACCCATGACCACACGTCCATTATGCGCATAGACACGCATCTGGAATCTCACGGATGTTCTCTCACTGCATCCTTATCACAGTGAAGAGGCAGGGAAGCAGGGGGTTGTCACCCACCCCCCCCCCCCCACCGTTTTTTGGCAGGGCGCCTGCTCTCAGGGTCCTCCCTCTGCAGGGCTCGGAGAGGGCGGGGGTCCGTGCGCGTTCACTCAGCAGGTCTGGCAGCCCCACGACAGCTCGGGCAGCGTTCGTGTAAGTTACCACCAGTGCTATAAGCCTAATAGTAGAGATTTTAACTAGGAGTCAGGGCACCGCCTTAAGGATGCTTCAGTTGTAACAACACGCACAGTAGGACTCCTGCTAATGGGACAGGAAGGTCCAGGGAACAATTCAGGAAATTCTGTTTTTTTCCTTCAGTGTGGACCCCCTTTTCTCCGAAACTTGACCTAAAAATGCATATGTCTTACGGCAATTAGAAGGATACCCTACCTCCTTTTCTCAAGGTTATTTCTCGTTGTCTTATTTTTTATGCAAAACCCTCTATTTATAAAGACTATTGAAGGTTGGGACTCTTCTCTTTGTCATCCCTGTTGTACCTGGAATCAAAATATTCCAGTCTGTGTCATTGGGATGAGGTCGCTCAGAAGCATCCCTTTCCCACCTGCCTGTCTCTCCAGACCTCACGGTAAACTCGGAACCCATGGTACGAATCGTGACAAGGAAGACAGCCTGCATCTTGTGATCTTTGTCATGGAGAAGTTTCAGAGGGAAAGTCATACAGGGAAAGCCTGGTGAAGTCATACTGAAAATGTCTCCTAGGAAGCTTTACACGGTCCCAAAGGAGATGTTTGACGTGACCTGTCAGAATGTCACTAACTGACTTGACAAGGTCCCAGCAAAGCTGTTTGTCCGGTGGGGCCCCTCAGGGCCCCGCTCATCACGCGACCGCCCTAAAGGGACAAGTCAGAGCGGAGCCAAGAACCTTCGGAACCAGAATATCCCCGCAGGGCGTCTTCCAGACGGCCCGCAGGAGCTAAGAGACAAGGCCCAGGGGCCGGAACTGTGGTTTGAAGCAGTTGCTGAGGCCTCAGTTAGTTATTCTGAGCAGAAATAGATGCGTAACGCCTTAAATTAGGGAGAAGAGCAAGAAGTCCTCTGAGGAGGAGGGCATTTGGTAATTTTCTCAAACACTTAGTGCCAGAAAATTTAGTTTCAAGAGGCTTCTCGCTCTTAAAAGACATTTTACAGCAGAGCTGGGGACAGAACCTCGGGAAGAACGGTTGAGGAGATCTGATGAGGAGGCGGTGCTGCCTTGGGTCCATCCGCAG
>NW_020173937.1:363129-414097 GCF_003031525.2 Neophocaena asiaeorientalis asiaeorientalis | reverse complement strand
CACCCCCCACGACTGCTGGACGGCCCTGGCGTGAGTGTCTCATCAACTTCCGTGGTAGCAGCTTCACTAACTTCCAAAACATAGAAGAAGGTGGTTTTCAACTTTTGTGTCCATTTTTTCCCAATGTACCCGCCTTTCTAAAGTTAATCACCCAGAGCAGAATGTCGCCCGAGGGGAGCCTTCTTTTTTCCTCTCACGCACTCATTTTCGAAGTGGCTTTGCCATTTCTGTCCCGTTTCCCTACAGACACCCCAGATCGGCTGTAACCACTGATCTTTCTGACTCTGGGGCAAACCAACTTGTACTTGTACCCTCAGTTTCAGGCTCTAAATGCATGCAAGGAAAAATAAGTGATTGCTGTCTGCACGCACACAACTTTGCAAGTAAGATGCCGTGAATAATAGTGAACAAGAGAAAAGCCCACCAAGGGGACCCCAGGGCCGCTGGGTCCCAAAGGTGTAAATCGTCTCCTAGCACTTGTGGCTGTGCTTCTGTAGACACTCCTATAGTCGTTCACCCTCAACAGTTCTTATATATTTGCAGTAAAAAGTACGAGAAAACAGCAATGAAAGAGCAGGTGAAGGGAGGTGAGGGCCTCGCAGGAAATGAAGTGACCTTCCTGAGAGCTTCGCCCTCACCAGACCAGTGGGTAGAAGCGGCGCTCCCGGGCTGGCCAAGTGGTTCTGGGTGTGCACGCTGACTCAGAGTTGTGTGTAATCCATTTCTGAGTGCGTGACAATCCCTTTCTTGGGTGCGTGACCTTGACCTGCCGTTAAACTTTGCCGACGAGACTGCGGACGGGGCGTGTAAATCTTCAAAGGCACAGTCTGGGCCGGGGGCCCGGGGTCATCTGAGACAGTGGTTGAGGTCAAATGAGCAGACGCTTCCCCACCAAACACACACACACACACACACGTCCATTTAAAAAACGTTGGTGTGGGAAGAAGCAGCACGTCTTTCTTCCATCCTGTTTCGTTCTGGAGTCACAGGGATGAAGATGGCTCACCTTCCCACAGACGAAACACACCGCATGGCTGTGTTCAGTGTGGAGCCTCGGCCTGCCTCTGCCTGGCCTGTGTCTCTGCCTCCGTTGTGCGGTTGCTGATGACCACATAGGAACAGGCGTATCTGAGATCGAATCGCTGTGATAATGATCACAATTACGGTTATTGTAAGCGAGTGCCTGCCTTCCCTGAGACACACGAGAGGAAGAACGGTTCACACAAAATCCAGGAGTCAAGGCCTGAGGGAGGAAGGCACCAGTGATGGGAGGTTTCCTTTCTTGGGTTCTGTGACAGTTAAAATTAGCTCTGGCTACAGATACCAGGACATCCACAATAGTGGTTTATGGTCTAGAGATTTAATTCTGTTACCTAATCAAAGTTTGGAGGTGGACAACCCAGGGCTATCTTTCTGCTCTGCCTCTCTTTGTGTGTGACTTCTATTGTCAAGGTTCCCTCGTGGTGCAAAATGGCTGCAGGGGCTCCACCTTTATGTTCACATTCCAGGCAGCGGGAAGGATGAAGGGGAGAAAGGCAAAGGGACTGGCTCCTTTAAGAGATTTCCTGTAGGTTCCACCCAACATTCCTTGTTGAGATGGAGATTATTTGCTGAGAACATAATCACCCAGCTGGAGCAGAGGCTGGAAAATGCCATCTTTCAGCTGGCGTGTTGCCACATCCAATAATTGGGGCCTGTTGACAAGGGGAGAGGGTAATGGACGTGCAGGTGGGCAGCGGCGGGCTCTGCACAATTTTATACTTTCTCTCCACCCCTTCCCATTTGATCACTCGCGTGTTTGGCACTGAGCCAGGTACAGGAGTGGAAGAACACAGGATGCCTGCCCTCCGGGGAACGGCTCAGTGTGGACACGGGGGCACAAGTGCACCCATGGAGCAGCGTGGACGTGCTGGCCATCGCAGAGAGATGCGTGCCCCCTCTCTGTGTGGGACCTGCTCGGCCTGGTCCAGGGCAGGGTGCAGAGGTCCTCTGCGCAGTCTTGGAGTAGGGCAGGGTCCAGGGTCACGGACTTGGCAAGGCCCAGGGGTGCTTTTAATGCAGGTAAAGTGCTCAGTAAGACCAGGCGCGGAGCAGATGCTCCTTAAGCGGCCAGCGTGACTGCTGCTGTGTAGGGTGAAGCCAGGACGGAGGCCGTCGGGGGACTTGGAACCCGGGGAGGGCTCAGCCACCCCCTGACGTTTACTGAGAAGCTGCTGTGCGCGGGCACTGTCTCAGGTGGCAGGGACTCAGCGGGGAAGGAGGCAGGGCTCCCGCCCACCCTCACGGGGCTCGTCATCCAGACGTGTGGGTGGTGACAGTGCCTGGAAACCCCTGGGTGCGGTGGGGGCCACAGGGGAGGGCGGCCGTGCAGGGGTACCGGCGGGGTCTGGGTGCCCTGTAGGAGACGACGGTGAGTCCTCAGGGCGGGCGGAGGGGTGGCGAGGGGTCCCGCTCTGAGCACGGGGATGGGTGGGGAAGAATCAGGCCGTGGTGGTCCCTGGGGAGCGCGTCCCAGGCTCCTGCCAGAGAGCAGCGGGGCTGCAGCAGAGATCCAGGCTGACCCGGGATGCGCTCAAGGTCCTGGGCCCCCCTCCCCAAGCCCAGCCCCTTACCAGCTGGCTTCTTGTTTGTCCTCCCCCAGAAGGGTTTGCGAGAAGAAAGAAGACTTCCCTGTGGTTTGTGGGGTCTCTGCTGGTGGTGTCCACCTCCATCCTGACCGTCGGCCTTGCTGCCACCACCAGGACGGAGAACGTGACCATGGGCGGCTACTACCCTGGGATCATTGTGAGTGGCGCGGTCCCTGGGGTCTGCCGGTCGGGGGGCCTGGGGGCCGTGGGGACACAGATGTCCGTATGCTGCTGACACGCTCCACCCCAGCCCCCCGAGGTGGAGGTTTAGGGCAATTATCCTGCATGCTCAGGTGGCCCCGTGGGGCACAGGGTCCTGAGAGGTGGGGGAGGGGAAGGAGAGGGGTCGGAGGCAAGAGGTGCGACAGGCCCTGGCCCAGAGTCTCCCCAGAGAACCAGCCCTGTGACGCCTGGACTTTAGCCCCATGAGACCAAGCTGAGCAAACCACCCCTCGGAAACCGGACTCAGAGCTTTAAAAGATGCCACGAAACCTGGATAGAAGGTGCGTTCGTGGGACCGCATGGGATCAGCAGGAAAACGAGCTGACGTGGTCCTCACCTCTGCTTCTGGGCAATAACCCCACGAGGTAAACCCACAGCCCAGCCAGACCTGGCAACAGCGGCCCCCAAATCCAGAATCCTCCAGACTTCCGAACTGTGGAATTGTGTCCATTTGTTGGCAGTAAAATTTGCTCCAAGCGTCTGCATCGCACTCAGGGAGCGTCTGTGAAATTGCTTTTTATCAGATACGATGCCCTGCAAACGCACCAGAGCCCTGAGGGGCCGTGTCACCAAGGTTTTAACCAATGAAGCTTATTGAATCTCATTACTCTCACTAGAGGTATTATGCGGGTTAGTCATGATGTGGATAACATTTTAACGAGGATGAAGATATTTTACAAATATCATTCATTTTCTCTTTATATTTTTCTTTATTTTTAGATTTTATCTGTGCTTTATAAATCTACATTATCTTCCTGTGTATACTTTCTGAGTAAACCTACATAAATAGTGTCTGTGCAGGTAGTATTCTCAGTGAGCTTCCATGAGACTCTGCTTCCGGGCCCGTGTCCTGGACGGGAGGGGAGCCAGGGATGTGGAGGCTGGCGGCTGTGAGGACGCATCCCCCAGGTGACCAGCAGAGAAGGTCAATCTTGAGTAGGATTTTGCAGTGTTCTCTACGCTTCACTGGCTCAGGATTTCACCTGGAGGTCACCTTCAGAACATCCTGGGTGTGTGCAGAGCCTCGCTCTGCAGAGAACCTGACTCCTGGGCGAGAACCAGAGTGAAATGGGCTGCAGCTCAACGGTTCTGAAAGCAAACAGTGGACATAACAGATGAGGTTTGCTCAAAGAAAATGGGGATAAAAGTCACTTCTGTGGACGCATGGCGTCCGACCTTGAGACTTATAGCGAGGACGGGTCTCAGGAAGAAACTGGGTGAGAAGGTGTAAACACCTCAACATTTTGGAAAGAGGAATTCTTTCAAATCCAAAAAAATGCAACTTAGTGAGACTTAATAGATATATTTTAATACATTTATGTTGGAGTGAGATTGTGATATTTTGAAGAAGATGCTCATCCTTCCTCACTCCTTGAGAATTCTTAAATTATTGGTGAAAACTACATCTGTGCATTCACGTCCGTCTCCATAGATATAATACTTGCAGGTAAAGACATCCTTGGACGTAAATAGGTCTCATTTTTAGTGCATTAAATCTGGCACCATGGTTAGAGATGCCACAGCTGTGTGAGTCAGTCACGCGGCTGTCCCCAGGCTGCTGCCTCTGCCTCTCACGGTCACTCAGAATCCGACGGGCCGGGCAGAGCTGAGGGTCACCCACTGGGTGGGCTCCAGTGCGGGGTCTCGGGGCGGCCCTGTGCCTCTGAGAGGGGCTTGTCATCGGCTGCTTTGAGCGGTGCCTCCCCTGGCGTTGCTGGAGCTCTGTTCTTCAGGCTGAGGGAAAGCTTAGGAATTCTTCCCAGGCGGGTGTTGGGGGATGAGGCCACCGGCACCCCCGGGCACACTCGGGTGATGTGAGATGAGCACAGTCGTGGTGTTTCTCCAATGTCCCAGCGTCACCTGCACCCAGGCCGAGAGCTGAGGCCGAGGAACAAGCGGACTGGTTCTCAGGAGCCCCTGGGTGCCCTTCCTGCCTGGGCTGGAGCCCCCATCCCACCTCTTCCTGCCCCAAGATTACATGTCTGGCTGCTCACCTGAGTCAAAAGCTCATTTCTAGGGGGTGTCAGCCGTGTGCGTGTCAGAAACACCCTTGGTTCCAGCTTCCTGTGATACTCCCTGAGGGGTCAGCCGTCCTCCCACGACGGCCCAGGAGAAGCTCTCAGATGGGCCTCTCCCTGACCACCAGGCGTGGAGGATGGGTCACCATGAGGAAGTTCTCCTGTCTGGGTGGGGGGCACGAGACACTCATTTCCCGGAATCGAGAGTTAAACTGACGTAGGAGTTAAAACATTTGAACACGGAAGATGAGACAGGTCTGTTTCAGCAGCTTCTATCCCGATCACTGGCTTCGATGGATCCCGAGAAGCCCACCCCAACGGGCATGAACCTACCTGCCGCTTAATGCTTTGGGCTCTGTGAGGGGGGGATGGCTGGCCTTGCTTTTTGATAGGATGTCCTGAGGTGGGTGGTCACTGTTCCCTGTGGGCATTAGGCTGCCAGGCGTGTAACCCGAGCACTTTCTCCCTTGTTTTTCTTTGGTGTCAGCTGGGCTTCGGATCTTTCTTAGGAATTATTGGCATCAACCTGGTGGAGAATAGAAAGCAAATGGTAAGAATGTGCATTGTTTCTTTCAAATGTGGTTCGTGGGGCTGTATGCCGGCGGGGGGTGGGGAGTGCTGCCCCTATAGCTGTGGGTGTTCCTGGGAAAGCCCCTGCCCCAATCCAGCACCCCCAGGGTCAGTGCCTAGCTTCCCAGGCTGTGGACTGTACACCCCAGGACTCAGGGTTGAGTGGGTTCCACTCACATCTTAGGCTAAGTGAGCATCGCCCCTGGGATTGTAGGGTACATTCTACAACCTCCTGTGGTGTCTTAGCAGCTAAGGTTGGGCCACGGGAAGAAAAGTTTAGGGGATGGGGTGGGTTGGGAATGTTGGTATTTAGTTTAAATCGTGGCGTATAAGGTTCAGGCAAAAACACGCGTGTATGAACGTCTGCCTTTGAGTCAGGGAGCCTGGCATCTCCTCCTACGTCTGGGGTGAGACGACGGCTCTCCCAGACTGAGGAGAGAGAAGGGGTCAGTGGAAAACCAGGAGAACCGTGGTTCAGAGGTCTTTGCAGAGGGCATGTCTACAACTGTTTGTCTGTGGGACGTATGAGTGCCAACTGTGATCAGTCAGGTTACAAACCTGACTTTTATTGATCATTTCAATTTGGAATCTGTCGTGTTGATGCAGTGCTTTGGGGAAGAGAGCTATAAGAATAGTTAATTCTTAGTGAATTCAAAATAGTTAATTTTGCCAAATCATTGTGCCAGCCAGTGTTGACTTTTGAGAGGGTTCAGGGAGGATGCGGTTGGACCATATGCCCTTTCTGTCTCATCTCCAAATCATCGTAACAGACTGTGCCGGCGTGTCCGCCTCTACCTGCACCAGCCGTCATCCTGAGGTATCACCAGGATCACAGTGGCTGCCCTGGGCTTTCACGGGTGTGTGAAGGTGTGGAGAAGGTAGAGACTTGCACACAGCTGGCGGGGATGTGAAGTGATGCAGCCACTTTGAAAAACAGTGTGGTAGCTCCTCAAAATGTTTCGCGTAGACTTACCGTAGAGGAAAGCGTGTGCTGTCGTCTGCTTCTAGTCTGGCCCTTCTGTTGGGTGTGAAGCGGGGTCTCCTCGTGGATTTGTGTTTCCTCGATGACTAATGATGTTGAGCCTCTTTACATGTGCTGATTGGCTTTTTGTATGTCTGTTTCCGGTTGTCGTTGAGAAATGTCTATTCAAGTCCTTTGCCCATTTTTAAATCGGGTTACTCGCCTTTTTATTGTTGAGTTGTCCGAGTCCTTTATATATTCTAGATACAAGTCCCTTACCTGATATATGATTTGCAAGGATTTTAGCCCATCCCGTGGATTGTCTTTTCACCTTCTTGGTGGTGTCCTTTGAGGCACAAAAGTTTTCAATTTTAATGAAGCCCGATTTATCTAGCTTTTCTTTTGTTGCTCGTGATTTTGGTGCCATTTCTAAGAATCTCATGCCAACTCCAAGGTCATGAAGATTACCCTTATGTTTTCTAAGAGTTTTATCACTTACATTGAAGTCTTTGGTCCATTTTGAGTTGATTTTGTATGTGGTGTGAGATAGGGGTCCACATTCAAGCTCTTGCATATGGCTACCCAGTGGTCATGGCACCATTCGGTGAAGAGACCGTCCTTTTTCCGTTGGATGGTCTTGAGACCCTAATTGATAATCACTTGGCCATAGATGTGTGTGCTTAGTTTTAGACTCTCAAGTCTGTTCTGTGATCTGTGAGCTTCTGATAGAAATTGTGTTGAATCTGTAGATCAGTTGAGGGAGTGTCACCCCATGAACTTGGGGGTGTTTTCCATCTCTTTAGATCTTCTTTCAACAATGTTTTGTCATTTTAAGAGTTGAAGTTTTGCACTTCTTTTGTTAAATTTATTCCTAAGTATTTTATCCTTTTGGAGGCTATCGTGCATGGAATTGTTTTCTTAACTTCATTTTTGGATTGTTCATTGCAAATGTATAAAAATACAATTGAGGGGCTTCCCTGGTGGCGCAGTGGTTGACAGTCCACCTGCCGATGCAGGGGACACGGGTTCGTGCCCCGGTCCGGGAAGATCCCACATGCCGCAGAGCGGCTGGGCCCGTGAGCCGTGGCCGCTGAGCCTGCGCGTCCGGAGCCTGTGCTCCGCAACGGGAGAGGCCACAGCAGCGAGAGGCCCGCGTACCGCAAAAAAAACCCCCAAAATCTAATTGATTTGTGCATGTTGCTCTTATATCCTGCAACCCTGTTGGCCTCACTCATTAGTTCTAATAGTTTTTTAGTGGATTCCTGAGGATTGTCCGTCTATGAGGTCATGCCACCTACAACTATTTCCAAAATAGTTGCTGGAGTTCTATTTCTTTGGCTTTGGCAAAAGAAATGTGGGCCTTGGAGTGGGAGGATAAAAATCCAGAACTGACCCTAGCCCCCAGACAGGGTCCAGCCTCCCAGGAAGCCACCCTGAATCCCAGGCAAGACGGGGCCACCGGGTTCCATAGACCAGAGCTTTCTGCCTGAGGTTGCGTGTGTTGTCTGTAGAATCTCATTTCGGCCCTTTCAGGAAAGCATTCCTCCAGAATTACCTTGTACAATAAACACGTGTTTCACCATCTAACATTTAAGTTAATATTCGTGAGAGCTGAAACCTGTGTCGACCATTAGTATGTCTGTCATCTTGACTGTCGTGAGCCTCGGTTTCTTCACGTTCAGGATTGTTGAGCATCCGAGTCAATGCACGCGAGAACATGCAGTGCCGCGCTGGTCCGTAACGGGTGTTCGGAGACTAGTAGCCGTTGTTACTTACTGTATTGAAGCACGGAGGTCAGTCAAAACATTCAGGTTGTAGCAAAGGAAGCAATAGGAAGCTGAGAAAACGTCAGCTGGAGACAGTGCTTGTTTCAGATGCATCTAGGTTTGCAAGAACGCTCTCTTTTCCCTTGCTTTCTCTTCATTTTAAGTTTTTGCAATAGAAAAATTTAAATATATGCAGAAGTGGACAGAATAGTATAACAAACCCTCTGTATCCGTCTCCCAACTTCATCCAATGTCGACTCATGACCGATCTTGAGTGGTGTTTTGAAGCAAGTCCCAGACATGGTATCATTTTTTCTGTAAACATTTTACTCTGCTCAAGCTAAGGGGTGGAAACTAATCATTACAAATGGCTCCTCCACGATCTCTATCCGTTATGGCATCAGTCTCCAGTGATGTCCAAAGAACGCCCTCAGCGGAGTCAGCTTTTGATATTTTCCCATTGACGAATGAGTTCTTGCTTTCTCCTTGCCCAGACGTCAGAGTCCCTGATTTCACCAACAGCTCTGCAGTCTAGCTTGGTCCCCACGGCCGGGGATGGAGAAGTTAAGGGCTTAAAGCAGCTTGTTAACTGCCGCCTCTGCCCACCCGCAGCCATATGTACGTGCATGCACACACACACAGACACACGCACGCACGCACACAAGAGACACACACGGAGACACAGACACACAGACACACGCACGCACACACACAAGAGACACGGACACACAGAGACACAGACACACATATACACACACAGACACGCACGCACGCACACAAGAGACACACACGGACACACAGAGAAACACATATAGACACACAGACGCACGCACGCACACAAGAGACACACACGGACACACAGAGACACAGACACACATAGACACACATATACACACACAGACACGCACGCACGCACATAAGAGACACACACGGACACACAGAGAAACACATAGAGACACACAGACGCACGCACGCACACAAGAGCCACACACGGAGACACAGACACACAGACACACGCCCGCACACACACAAGAGACACGGACACACAGAGACACAGACACACATAGACACACATATACACACACAGACACGCACGCACGCACATAAGAGACACACACGGACACACAGAGAAACACATAGAGACACACAGACGCACGCACGCACACAAGAGCCACACACGGAGACACAGACACACAGACACACGCCCGCACACACACAAGAGACACGGACACACAGAGACACAGACACACATAGACACACATATACACACACAGACACGCACGCACGCACATAAGAGACACACACGGACACACAGAGAAACACATAGAGACACACAGACGCACGCACGCACACAAGAGCCACACACGGAGACACAGACACACAGACACACGCCCGCACACACACAAGAGACACGGACACACAGAGACACAGACACACATAGACACACATATACACACACAGACACGCACGCACGCACATAAGAGACACACACGGACACACAGAGAAACACATAGAGACACACAGACGCACGCACGCACACAAGAGCCACACACGGAGACACAGACACACAGACACACGCCCGCACACACACAAGAGACACGGACACACAGAGACACAGACACACATAGACACACATATACACACACAGACACGCACGCACGCACATAAGAGACACACACGGACACACAGAGACACACACAGACACACACAGAGATACACACACAGACGCATACACTGGCATCTTCCCGGAACATAGTTTAAAACCCCCTGAACTAGAAGGACCAATGGGACGTCACTTAGCGGTAGAAGCGCGTTTCCTACAGAGGATTAGGGTACTGGCCTCCGTCTGCTGGGCTTCTGCTCCTTCGAGTGTTGTGCTAGGGGGTCCTGGCTGTGCCCTCCGGCACCCCCTGCTCCGGGTCTTGACATCACAGGAGTCTCCTCGGCCCTTCACCTTCCCGTGTAGAAGCCAAGCTGGTCTCTGCTCCGCCAGGACTGAGCTGGGCGGGGCTGAGACAGCAAGGCCTCGAGGGCTGGGCAGGCAGACATTGGGGTGCTGGGGGATCTGAGGGCCATCGGGGAGGAAACCTGCGAGGTCCACGGTGACCCACGTGGAGGCTGTGCAGGGGGCGCTGGGCTTTCCCCGTGAGGGCCCATTAGTGATGGGGTTCCTGGCAGGCAGGGGCGGGAGGGTGGTGACCAGGTTCACACGCTGTCCCACCTCCAACCCCGTGCTCCACCCAAGGGCTGGGGGGTGGGGGAGACCCTGAACTCATGGGGCTTCGACCTGTACATGCAGCTGGGGGCCCCTTGGGGCGGACAGGGGAGAGGCAGTGACGGCAGAGCAGAGCTGGAAGGTCTATCCCCAGGCCGGGGCAGGAAGGTGGATGCTCTTGGCAGATAAGGCCGAGAACCAAACAAGGTGTGTCAGTTCTGTTAATAGTTTCAAAGAACCAACTTGCAGTTACCTCGATTCCCTTTGCTGCTTTTTCTGCTCTGTTTCTTTTATCTCTGCTGAAGCCTTTCCTAGTGCCTTGCTTCTGCTGGTTCTGGGTTAAGTTTGCTCTTCTCTCCTAGTTCTCTAAGGTGTTACCGCCTTCTCCTCAGTGTGTGTGTTCACAGCTCTCACTTTCCCTCGGTCCTGGTTTAGCCGCGTCGCCTCTTGCCTGGACCCTGTGTTCGGGGCTAGTTGCTCCCGTCTCCACTTTCTACCGTTCATCTGGCTCCAGGCAGCCTCCTTCTTATCACATCCTTATCTGTTTGGTGTTTGTTTTTGAAAATCACTTTCCCCTGCTGGAATGTAGTAAACTCTGTGGGCCCAGCAGAGATTTGAAGATGACCTTCCCCCACTGAGTAACAGCTGCCCTTCTCCCAGAAGAGACCCTGACAGGACAAGGAGACACAGTCCCAACCCTAATCTAGTGCCTTCCTTAGTTGCTAGAGTCACAGACAGACCCTGTCTGCGACATCTGTCGGGCCCGGCAGCCCTCGTGTTAGAGAGGGGCCTTCGGGGCGTGAGCGGGTCCTTGTGGTTGTTAAACCACTAGGCTGCTCGAGGGGTAGCGAGGCCTGGAAAGGACGTGGCGGCTGTGACCGAAACCAGGACACGCAGGCCTCGGCCAAGGGGCAGCTGCTCGTCCTGGCCGGTTTCCTATTTCCAGCCCGAAGCGCTGGAGGAGAGAACTTCCAATGTCTTTCCCAGCGCCGTCAACTGGACCCTGGTGGTTCCCGGGCAGTAGCACACGTGCGGTCACCCCAGAGCCGAGTTTACCACGTGTGAGGTGGTGCTAGCTCTGGCTTTTACTTTTTCCAGGGCAGTGGGAGGAAGGGCAGCCGAGCAGAGTCAGCTGAAGGTTGATGAGGACGTTCAAGTCGTGGGGACGTGTGCAAACAGAGTCAGAACACGTTTACACACCCAGCTGTGGGCAGCCCTGCGTGCTAGGAGACGCTTTGCAAGTTGTGTGCTGTCTGTGGAGACCTGGATGAAATCCGGTGGAGGTGTGATGTGAGCGTCTCTCAGCCGAGACTGTGACCGAGCCACAGTTGGGGCGGAGCCGGCCAATGGCCAGCGTGGAGCAGGGCGTGCTCTGAGGCGTTGAGTCGGTGCGTGGAAGACTCACCAGGGCAGCGGGTCCGATGATGGCTTTGCTCACTCGCTGGTGGTGAGAGAAGCAACAGGGCCTCAGGGGCCACTTCTGGGAGCGTCTCAGGCGACTGCAG
Organism: Neophocaena asiaeorientalis asiaeorientalis; assembly: GCF_003031525.2. Classification (NCBI taxonomy): domain Eukaryota; kingdom Metazoa; phylum Chordata; class Mammalia; order Artiodactyla; family Phocoenidae; genus Neophocaena; species Neophocaena asiaeorientalis. The sequence goes on along the minus strand of NW_020173937.1, from coordinate 402,213 downwards.
TGCCTAGTGGACTTCCTGAACCAGCACCCGTGCTGGAGCACACGGGGCTGGGCAGACACCCACTTCTGACGAGGTCCCGGTGACCAGGCTAGCCGCAGACCCACTGGTCCTAGGAGACCCGTCGCTGGGGACAGCTCCACTCCTTAGGGACACTGGCAGTGACCCTGAGGGAGGCGGGGAGGGGGAACGGTGCCATCCCAGGGGTGTCAGGCTGCAGGCTGCGTGGCTGTCTGCAGGAGCAGGTATCCCGGACCGAGTGCACGGCTGGACCCGGTGCCAGCCCGGCGTCTGGGACAAAGCAGGTGCTGGGGAACACTTGCTGGGGGAGCAGTTTGTCCCTCCCATCGCTTTTGTGCCAGAAAGTCATCCTCCCTTCCTGAGGTCACAACTACTTGGGGGTCTGGGAGGGGCCGGGGCTGCGTCTGAACTTGACTGTAGCTGTGGCCTCTCCGTAAGGCTGGGGTGGGAGTTCCAGGTCAGAACCGGTACTTTCCCTCCCTACGCGGCTGGAGTGTCAGGATGAGATGGGTGCCCCATGCTGAAGGACGTGGAGCTCCAAAGCAATGTTGTTCAGGTTGCGTCTCTGTGTTGGGCCCCTCTGGCCGGAAGCTCTGCCCAGCTTCCTTCCCGTCGAGCTACGGCATCCAGGGCCCTCGCGGTCAGTCACGGGAGCTGCCCTGCTCTCCGGCCGATGCTAAGATGAGACGGGGCGGCCTCGCGCTCCAGCCTCTACGAAGGATGAACCGTGGGCTGAGCGTCTCTGTGCGAAGGGCGCGAGCCCGGGGCGGCTGGAAGGTCCGGGGAGGAAGCGGGAGGACGTGGCAGGCAGAGCAGACGCAGGCCTTTCATTCGCTGGAGACGCGGGCCTGCCTGGCTCCCGGGACAGCGGAAAAGCGCCTTCTGAGTCTTTTATGTGCTTTCCTGTAGTTTGTCACAAGGCAGTACAAGCCTGGGAAGGCTCGGTTCGGTGTGGTTTCTGCAGTGATTTTTCCCACCACTCTTTAGCCAGCCGCGTTGCATTTGTGTGCAGTAACTTCACGGAAAGGGACCACGCGGTCTTCCTCCCCCAAAATGAGGGAGGGTCTGCCCCTGGCCTCCCTGCTCGGCATCGAGGCCCTGCTGGGGTGGGACCCCCCCTCGTGTCTCAGGGCAGCTCCTGCCTCGTAGACCTAGAGCACCTGGGCGGAACGTGGGTCTGACCGGGGCTCCGCAGAGCCCCAAGGCGAGGTCGCTGCCATTGTTCAGATGCAGGCATGGCTCCCCGCAGGGGGTCCCCAAGGTCCCTTTTGATCAATTCTCCGTTACTGTCAGAAGTGTCACATGGGGGGAAGAGCCCACGGCAGCAGCCGGGCTTGTCACACCTGCATCCACACAGCACCTTCAGGGCGTGGATCCGGCGCATGGAGAGGTCAGCCGCACGGCTCCTTCTCCGGATGGGGACACAGGACCAAAGGGGTCAGCAGGGCAGAGACCCCCACAAGGCTGGGCGACAGCTCTGACGTGCGGTGTCAGGGGACAGGTTTCACTTGGAAGCAACATGTGGGGCTGGACCTCGGGCCTGTGGGCTGCGAGGAGGGAGCCCGGCCACCCTCCCCCTTGGGACAGCCTTGTGTGGCCCTCCCGCCCATTCTGTCCCTTGAGTAGCCACTAGGAGCCTCACGTCAAAACGGAAATCAAAGTTGCAGTCTGTCAAACCAGCCCACGTTTCATGCCAATCCCTGTGCTTTGTTGAAGAAATAAATCCCTCAGGCTGACGAGGGTGGGAGGGTGAGGCCGTGCAGGTCAGTAACCCCAGAGCCTGACTCGGCCACGGGAAAAGAGGCAACCAAGGAACGCGGGTGGTGGGAGGCAGCTTCTGGCCGTGTTCTCCAGGCTGGAGGCAGACGACCTTCACGCGCACGTCGTGCTCTAGCTCGCAGCTTGTTGCTCACAAGGTCTGGGCTGGAAATCCAGGTTACTTTACACACCTTCTAGGACGGAGTGAATGCACTGACACGTGGCTCGTGGCTGCCACGGGGGTCCTGCCGGCAGGGTGGACACTCGGTGTCGCCAGTGGCAGGACGTACAGGAATTTTGGTACCACTTTTGCTGTCTGTTTTGGTAAACCTGAAATTGTTCCCCGAGAGAGAGAAAAAGATTTAAAGAAATGGCCAACAGATGTAAGAACAGGTTCTCAGCCTTGATAATAACAGAGAAATGCACATGGAGTGGCAGCGAGGCTTTTTCTGCCGTCAGATGGCATAACCGAGAAATGAGCAGCGAGCCCTGTGTCCTTTGGGACATCAGGGGGTGGGTGTCTGGCCGTGGGGCGTGGGAGCGAAACACATGCCCCCTCAGATTCTGACGTGCCGAGACCCCCTACCTTGTCCTGCTGGCAAGCGTAGCTCCATGTGTGTTCCAGGAGATGGTCCTGCAGAAACACGCGTGTGTGAGCCCAGACTTTTATGTAGAATGCAATTAGGGTCTTTGTAGCAGAGTCTGTAAAAGCAAGAGATTGCAAACTGTTTAAATACCCTGGGAGGCCCACCGTTACCCACAAGGCCGTGTGGGGGGGACCACAGCTCCCCATCCAAGAGCTCCTGCCTCTGACCCTGTGAAATAAACAAGGCAACCAGGACGGGTCTTGCTTAGTGGGATCCGGCCTGGGGCGCCGCCCCGGCCGTCGTGGAGGGTTTCTGGAGAGGCCGTGGTGGGAAGTGAGGACCCTGCAGGGCAACTTCTGGGGTGGGGGCAGGGGGCCTCGGGTGGGTGGGCGCTTGGGGCAGATTTCTGATGAGACTGAGCCTCTCCTGTCTCTGCTTCCAGCTGGTGGCAGCCATCGTGTTCGTCAGCTTCGGCGTGGTGGCTGCCTTCTGCTGCGCCATCGTGGACGGCGTGTTCGCTGCACGGCACATTGTGAGTTCTTCCCAGTCTCCCTCATTCTGTTCTCAGTTGCTCTGTGGGTTTAAGAAATAGTCAGAAGTTCAACTTCCTCTTGCAGGACGCAGCTCGGTGACCTTCACAGTCTGACGAATACAGATTGTGTTGGCCAATTGCAGTCTTTTCTCTTGTCCCTCCCCTCATTTCCTCCAAAACTGACCCAACATGCACCCCCTACCTCAGCCATCACATCATTAGAACCAAAGTCCTCAACTTCCCACCGACGCTCCTCAGGCCCCCCTTTAATCAGTAAGATGAAAGATGTCCCGGAGCCGGTGCCCCACGACTTCCCAGGCTTTTTGCTCAAATACGTGTGTTGGGACCTCCTCACTGGACGCTGTGCCCATGAGGTCCCTCTGCCTGTGTCATCCTAACGGTGGGGAAGCCGGGGGAGGACACGCCACATCAGACACTCGTGCTTTGGAACCGTGGGGCGGTGGCCGGGACCTGCTCAGAAGGAAGGGCCGGGCGCTGCTGCTCTGTCCACCAACCCTGACCTGGCGCCCCGTCCGGGCCGGGAAGGACCCACCGGCATTTCTCTGTGGCCCCAACGGGTCCTGTGTCAGGTGGGAATGCGACACGAGCTCAGGGCTTTACGTGCGCTCGTTCACGTCGATTAACACTGAACTCTGAGTGGTTTTATGCTTATGAAGTTTCTTAGGTTATAAAAAGTGCCGGCCCTGGTGGTAACGTTAGGCTAAGCTTTACAGTCCCTCTTCTTGGGACTATTTGGTCAGTTTGAAATTATTTCCAAATAAAAGGCTTACAGAGTGCTGGCCCTGGGAATCCTTACCGATTCCTCTCCAGGAGAGGCGAAGGGCCAAGGAAGGCGCAGTTTCACCCTCCCAGTCAGGTTTTACAACTAAAGAGGCAAGTACGGTTGATTCCCGCAGCCTCCCTCGAGCCTCAGGTGTGACGAGCACCCCCTGTCCGGGGTGTAGGGTGTGGGGCTCAGTCCCCACGTCCCTGCGCTTTTCTTTCTTTCTTCCTTAGATGGGTTTTCAGCTTGCTCTAGCTGCATGTGGCCAGTGTGCCCAGGATCGGCTGTCCCGCCAAAGCTGGCCTGCCAGTCAGGGACTTGGAAGTGAACAGAGGGGCTGAGTTTCCAGGTTGAAAACACATAGCCTGAAGCTGCAGGGAGATGGCTGTGGTTGAACTATGGAGAATCAATTAAAAATGCCCTTTTCTGGGCTTCCCTGGTGGCGCAGTGGTTGAGAGTCCGCTTGCCGATGCAGGGGACACGGGTTCGTGCCCCGGTCCGGGAGGATCCCACATGCCGCGGAGCGGCTGGGCCCGTGAGCCACGGCCGCTGAGCCTGCGCGTCCGGAGCCTGTGCTCTGCAACGGGAGAGGCCACAACAGTGAGAGGCCCGCGTACAGCAAAAAATAAAAAAAAAATAAAGCCCTTTTCTGCAGCTTGTAACTGGCTATCGGCACTTCCCGAGATTACAACTTTAAGATGCCAACAGCTGGGATAGAAAAATGTGTGGAGGACGACCCCCACGTCGTCCTCACCCCCAGGGCAGGTGAGCTGTCATCCAGCCCACTGTGGACGTGTGGGGGGTGATGGGGTCCGGCAGGCTGGCACCCACCAGGCCCGGGAAGACTTCATGAACATCCACAACGACCCCGGTCCTCAGGGGCCTGTGAGCCTGTGCCCGCCGGCGTGTTGCCCTTCTGGTCGATTCCAGCCTCTGGGCTCAGCCTCTGCCTGGACCAGGCCCTCCTTTCTGCCTGTAACCAACCGAGCAGAGGGGGATGAGGTCCTGCATCTGGGAGGCAGCCTCAGGGAGCCCCACCCTCCTGGGGGCAACAGAGGTGGGGTCTCGGCCTTGCGGGCGGCTTTCTCGGGCCTCCCTTCCAACGCACTGGCTTCCCGGGTGGAAGAGCCTCCCCGGCCCTCTGTAGGAGCGAGACCGGCCCTGCCTTGTTTCAGGGCTGCACAGGACGCCTGGAGTGGCCCCTTCCCAGCTGCAGAGCCAGGAGGCCCTCCCGGGTGCCCTTACGGTTTGGCACCATCTGCCCTATGAATGTCGGGGACAGACCCACGGATGGATAGTTGGATGGGCACATAGGTGAATGTACGCTCCGGTGGTTGGTGAGTGGATGGGTGCGTGGAGGGAGGGGGATGGATGGATGTGGATGGATGGATAGAAGGATGGATACATAGATGAGTAAGTGATCAGGTGGACGGTTGGATGGATGAGTGGATTAGGCTGAAACCCACCTTGCTCCCTCCCTTGTGGAAAAATTGCTGTGCTTTGAGGGAAAGAGGCAGGAGCCAGGGGGTCTCCTTGTTGAGACTTGTACGGGAGCACAACCACCTCCCTCAGCTGCCCTGTGTTGACCGATGGAGGGAGCTGTGTCCCCTGGCCGGCAGGGATGGGGTGCCTGCTTCCCTGCTTCCTGGCTGCAGGAGCCCAGCTGCTCTGGGATGAGCCCTGGTACTTCCTGCTCTTTGTACTCCTCCTGGGAGGGGTCCGTTGGCCTTGGCCTCTCTCCTTTGGGCTCAGAGCCTGCGGCGACAGGTCTGAAATCACCTCCGGTCCCTCCTGATATGGGGGTAAAGCTGTCCCATTCCATCTGTGGTTCTTGGTCTCTAGGAGCCCAGGCCCCTCACCGCAGGAAGGTGCCAGTTTTACTCCAGTGGGGTTGGCTACCTGCACGACACCTACCAGACAGAGGTGAGTGCAGCGCTGGTCCCGCTTGTTAACCTGTATCCCTGGTCCAGATCTGACGTTCTGTCCCCAGCACGCCCTCACATCGTGCTCACCGCGCCCGGTGAGGTGCTTCACTCCGGAGTCACAGCTGCCGACTGCCTGTGGTGCAGCCCCGAGTCCACCGGCCCCGTCTGTGCGGCTTTCACGATGAGCTTTTTATTGACGTAATTAGTGCACTAAAATCTAGGATGCTACGTTTACACTGGCCCCAAACTCGCCGGCTGTCCCTGGGCCGAGGATGTCTGCAGGGTGATTTCACTTCTGTTTCTACGAGTGGCCGGCGTCTCCTCTTGGACCATCCCCGGTGGCTGCATGGCTCCCTCTGTCCTGCCGTCTCACGCAGCTCTGTGTAGATTTATCGGTTTAACTAAATGTGGCCTCTGACACTGCGCGCAAATGTCAGGAAGGAGGCGCGCAGGGCGGGCAGCAGACGCCGTGGCTGAGGCCGCGTGGCTGGCGGCGGGGGAGAAGGGGCCTCTGCTACTGCCCCTCAACAGGGGGCGGCACACATCTTCTCCAAAGGCCAGGCCTGTGCTGCTGGAGGGAGCCCTGGGGACTCGTCCTCTTCAGCGGGGTCACCGGGCCCCCCACGCCCTCGTGCTGCTCTGTCCTTCCTTCCTGCTCACTGCAGTGTGTTCCGTGCGGTACTGGGGTCACAGGGGTGACACCTCCCAGGAGGGAGGGATGCCTCCCAGCAGGGGGCACCTTGGGTCAGGATCAGGGTTAGGTCTCGCGACCTCCAGCTCGCCGTCCTGTGGCTCCGACCTTCCCGTGTGCTGGCTGCCAGGCTCAGAGCCCGGCGTTGCCCTGACTGCTCCCCTGCCCCCCTCGCTGTCCCTCGGTTCTCACCTGTCAGGCCGTCTGCCCAGCCCCCTTGCAGGCCTGAGTCACACGGGCTCACTTCCATGGCTCCCAGCAGCCTGTCTCTGGTCTCCGCCCTATCGGGACTGTTTTCCCAGATTAATCTTTCTAGGACCCCTGCTCAAGCCCTCCCACTCCTGATGTGGGTGGCTTTCGGGAGTTACCCACAGAACCCTGAAAGAAAAGCTACATGCCCAAGGGTGGCTTGAGGTGCCGCTAAAGGGGCCGGGGCCTCAGGGAGGCCGCAAGGACCTCTGGGGTCAGGCCCTGCCCCCGACCTGCCCCCGACCTGCCCCGGGTGCTTGGCCTCTCTGGCGACCCCAAGCCTGCTCGAATGTCTGTCCTCACTCGTGCACGGCCCTCCCTCCAAGTCCTTCTCCCTAGGGTCCCCGTCCTCTCTCTGCAGCTGGGTGGTCTCTGCCCCACTTACCTTCCACACGGGGGTGGTTACAAAGCGCCGGGGGAAGGAGGGGAGGCCTCCGTGTGACCTGGGGAAGGGCTGGCTTGGTCAGACTGGGCGGCCGGGAGCTGTCCTCTGGGAGGTCAGGAAGGGGCTCCCATCTGAGGGGTCCCACCTGCAGGCTCCTGGGGACCCCCCGCCCCTCACCTCATCCAGCAAGCTTTGGCCTGGTCCTCTACCTCTCCCTGCAGGGGTCCCTGTGGCCCCCCCAGCCCTGCTGTACCTGGACTGGGTGGAGGAAGGGGCAGGTCAAGAAACATGGGCTCAGGGAAGGCAGCTGCCTGGCTCATGGGGCAGAGGGGTGGGTCCTTACGCCCAGGGAGGCCCCTGCCCGCTGCGGCCTGAGGACAGGGGCACCTGACCGGACTCTTTGCTCACAGGTCACCTGCCACTCCCTGAACGGTAGATGCCAACTGAAGGTGAAGAGTAACACCTGTTACTGCTGCGACCTCTACGACTGCCACAGGTGAGCGGGGGGAGCCCGACAGCCGCGAGCCCCACGTCCCCGGACTTACCCGCCCCGCTCTGCATCCCCGTCCTTGCACGCTGCACCCACATCTCGTTCAGCCCTCACACATCCTGTGAGGCCGGGGCATGGGCTCCATTCCACAGACGAGAGGACCGAGGCCCAGGGCTGCCGGGAGGTGGGGGGCAGGGGAGGCCTCCTGGGGAGCCCTGTCCTGCTGTGGGCTGTGACCGGCACAGGTGACCCGTTTCTTCCTCCCCGGGTGCTGGTGCCCTCAGGGCCTCCACCCGGAAGGCTGGGACCCTGTCTCTGCCTGCTGGTCTCTCCGGTCTGGGGACGGGGACGACGGGTTGCCCTGTGTCCTCCCCCGTCCCATGGGGCCCAGAAGCGCTGCTCTGTCCAGCTTCTCACCTGTCGTCTGGACCAGTGCAAGGTCCCAGCTCCTTGGGAAGCAGAACCTTCCCCACATCGTCTTTTAAATTTTGTGTTAATAGCTTGAATACCTATATTAAAGCCAACGGGGAGTTTAGTGTTGCTTCTTGGAGACCCCTCCCTGAACTGTTGAAGACCCCGGGGGTGTAGGCTGCAACACCCTTCCCCCAGACCAGGAGTTCACCCCATTTCCAACCCGAGGCTGTGGTCCAGAGCCTGCGCAGACCACGACCATGGGGCCCAGGCCACGGGCCCAAGACGAACCCCCTCCGAGGTTCACCCCTCTGTGCTCCCTGCCAGGGCGGCCAGCAGCCGCTAAGCCCTGCTGGCTCCGAGGGTGACCGGGCCGGGGCTCTGTCTGCCGGGGCCCCTGTTTGGGGCAGGCTGTCCTGCTCAGAGACCTGGGCCCCCTCCCAGGTGGATTCTGGGCTCCCTGGGACAGCCCTGCCCCCAGGGCCTCCCTCCGCCACCTGAGGGCCTGGGCCCTCCCAGCAGAGCCCCCGGCCCATCAGTACGCGGAGCGTCTGCCCTGCTGGCTCAGGCGGCGAGGTGGCCCCCCTGCAGCCGTGGGTGACGCTGAGCCCCTCCCCGCACAGCACTGAGCACCCGCCCACCTACTACGAGTTCGTGGGCGTCCGCGGCTGCCAGGACGTGCTCCACCTATATCGGCTGCTCTGGGCCTCGGCGGCGCTGAACGTCCTAGGCCTGTTCCTGGGTGTCGTCACCGCGGCCGTCCTGGGGGCCTTCAAGGACATGGTGAGTAGCGCCCGCCGCGCACTGGGCAGACTCAGCGATGGGGACGTGGGCTCGTGGAGGCGGCAGCCGTGCTGACCGCAGCCTGGGGGCACTTCAGTCCCTCCTCCCCGAGGCTCGCGCCACCTGAGCCGGTCCAGGGAGCGCGAGTTCAGCGGCAGAGAGGGGCACCGAACCTGGCGCCTGACGGCCGCGTCCATCCCTTGGTGGCCCGCTGAGCATGGAACCCCAGCGCCTCCGATCCGGTAGATCTGGGGCTCAGGCCCGGCTTCCCGAAGTCAGGTGACTCCAAAGTGAGCCCCCGAGAACGTGCTTCAGCATCTGGGCGGCCCTGGGCAGGGACCGCACTGCAGGGCCCGTGCCTGAGGCCACCCTGCAAGTCTCTCCGTGGGCAGCATCCTCTCCAGGGGACCGGCTGTTCCAAGCCGTGTTCTCGCGCGGGGCCCAGATGGCACCTCCCGCGACCTGACACTTCATCCGTGGAGGTGCCGCACGGGAGGCCACAGCCGCCCACAGACCAGCAGCCACCCGCCCATCGCCCGGTTTTAACGAGGAGGCAGTGTAAATGCATGTGCAAACAACCCCTGCAGGCCAGACCCCGTCCACAGCCCACACTGCCGAGGGCTTGTTACCTCTGCCCCGGAGACTGTGGCCCTTGGCCGCATTTCTCAGCCTCACCTGGAGCCTCCCGAGATCAGTGACATGTCTCTTGGAGGTTTCCTGACCCCAGACAAAGCCCGAGATACCACGGGAGACCCTGGCGACCCCCCGCCCCACTCCCACTCTGCGTGGTGCAGACACCGGGCCCAGCTCCCGCTCGGTCGCAAGGTGTCTTTCCGTGTGCGCACAGCAAGCATCCCGTCCTTCAAGGACGAGGGCCACCTGCCCCCGGGACGCCTGGGGTCTGCAGGGCCCACAGTGCGGTCTGGGGGGTCCCTTGGGCCGCCTGCCCCCGGGCCGCCTGGGGTCTGCAGGGCCCACAGTGCGGTCTGGGGGGGGTCCCTCGGGCCGCCTGCCCCCGGGACGCCTGGGGTCTGCAGGGCCCACAGTGCGGTCTGGGGGGGTCCCTTGGGCCGCCTGCCCCCGGGACGCCTGGGGTCTGCAGGGCCCACAGTGCGGTCTGGGGGGTCCCTCGGTGGGGCTTTTCGTGCTGTGGCCAGGTCGGAGTTTTCTCTCCTTTCTCAAGGAGAGCGAGGTTAGACTCGATGGCTACACAGAGTGTCTTGTTCGGGTCCTGCCCCTGGGAGCCCGGGTGGAGTCTGCTGGCTGTCCCCAGGGATGGCCGTTAGCCCGGTGCCTTTTCCAGAAGAGGGCCCTGTGCTCATGAGTTTATAATAAAACTGCTGGAGCTTCTCTCGGGAATGTAGCAACGCCCCAGAAAGGCCGCTTGTCACGCGGGACACAGAGTTACGTGTCAGCCCCGCTCTGGACAGTTTCCTCTCTCACACCCAGAGCTCAGGGGTGTTGTAAGAAGTAAGCAAGGTGATTCCTTAAAATTTTACACCTACGAGTAGATGCTCTCGTAAGTTAATGGATCTTATAATTTAAGAATTATCTTAAGGAACGAAGACACGTCACTAACCACCCAAAGCTCTGGGCACTCAGGGCTCCGTCCCGTGGGGTGCTGGGTGGGCAGGCGGGCAGAGCGTGGAGTCTCGGGTCTGCAGAGGGTCTCCCGAGGTGGGGTTGCCCTGGCAACGTGGCCGCGCTTACAGCCCGGCCTGGCTGAGGAAGGGTCTGCGTTGGCCTCAGGTATGAGAGCTGCAGGTGGACAGTCCTCCTGGCCCAGCTGGGGTCTCCTTGCCGTCATGGGAGGCTCGGAGGTGAGAGGGTGCACGAGGGGTCAGGGCAAGACCAGGCAGTGCAGGCACCTAGCGTCCCCCGCAGAGTGGCCGTAGTTCCCAGAGCGAGGCCACCTCTGGGAGACCCCTACACCTCCACCCCATCCTCCCCAGACCCCGAAATGCTGAGCCAGGCCAGGCAGCTCCTCTCCAGCCCATGACGCCGTCTGGACCCTCGACCCACGACCCTCATCAGCCCCCTCGGCCCGGATCCCCTTAGCCAGGCCTCAGGCCCGAAACGCTCTCTGCAGCCCTGGGGCCCAGCTCCGGTGGTACCGGGCCACGTCGGGGCGCACACAGTCGGCCCTCAGCTGTGCTTGTTCGTGAATAAGGCATCGAGGCATCGAGGTGGCTGGGCTTGGGCCCCGTCTTGAGTTTTCCGTCCTCTCTCCCTGCTTTCAAGCTGCCTGTTCCCTCCTCGGAGTTAAACTGACTCGCCGCGCAGACCAGAGCTCCTGGTAGGAAAGGACGGAGCCCTGAGCCTGCGGCACGAAGGAAGCGCGACGGGCCTCCTCCTTCCTGGGCCGCCTGCGAGGCAGCTCTGGGGGGCTCGCTGCCCTCCCCCCTCCTCAGGACCCTGCTCTGGCACCTCCGGGGCTTTTGATGAGTTTTCAGATGCTCCGTCTGTGCTGCTGCCCATGCTGTCGCAGCCCCTCCCGGCTCTGCAGGGCCTGCCCCGTGGGTGTCAGGCGGGATCCAGGTTCTGGGCTCTTAGGGAAGGATGAACCTCTGGTCTGGGAACCCCCAAGCCCCCAATCGGGAGCGGCTGGCCTGCCTGTGGAGAGGGGTCCGTCCTACGGCCCGTCCTCTCTGGGGGCGGGTGAGAGGTCAAGAATCAGGGCCCACGTTCGGTTTTCCTTTGGGGAACCAGAGCCTCCCATGAGCTAAGGAAGCTGGAGTTGGAGGAGTTTGGGAAGCTCTGGTCTTGACTGTGCTTCTCTAGAAATCTCTGTGGCCAGAGCCCTACCCTGGCCTGTGCCACCCGGAGCCCCTGTGGGGAGAGGGCCCTGCTGACTAGAGCCGGGGGCATCTTTGGAATCAGCGCCCCTCGGGGATGCCCATGACACACGCTCCTGGAGCAGACAGATGGGGTTTCCTCACTTTTCCAAAAAAAAACCCAAGAGAGCCTGGGCCTAGCTGGGCCTCTCGGCGGATCCCGGGACAAACAGGAAAAGGAAAAGCAAGAAGAAACCCAGCTTTTGGGCTTTAGTTCTGGTCGGAGAGAGGCTGGTGGGAGGACTCGGAATCTTTCACTTGGGGACTCTGCCTTCCTGAGCGGCTGCCGGACGGGGCTCCCCAGAGCAGGGCTCGGCTGACATGTCTCCATCCTTTGCGGCAGGTCCCGCTGTCCCAGCTGGCCTACAGCCCGTCCACAGCACCTCAGGCCCTCTACAACCCCGCCCAGCAGATCCTGGCCTCCACGGGCTTCTGCCCGCTGCCCCCGGCTGTCCCCACCTGCTCGTCGTACCCGCTGCCCCTCCAGGTAGGCCGAGCGTCCCCGGGCCGGACGGTGCTCACGTCCCAGGCAGCTGTCATCCAGGGAGTGCAGCTCGGGTGGGACACGGGGGTGGGGGGCTTGGGTTGAAGGAAAAGGGGGCGGGGGGTCTACGGCTCCCCCTGCCGATTTAGACAACGGGGTGATGCAGCTGGTGTGGACCAGCAAAGCGGGTGGGATGACTGAGGGATGTGGCAGGTGACCCCAGGCCCCGCGCGGGACGTTCGGCATCCCCGGGGGCATCTGGGGCATCCTTTGCTCCGTGTGGCCCTGGTGGCCTAGCCAGCCACGTCTTTCGGGGCCTTGAGATTTTCTGACCCCTGACCAGGTCCCAGACGAGCTGGCTGCAGTTTCCTGGCCAGAGCAGCCGGGGATGTGCCAGCTGCCGGGCCCCTGTGACAGGGCAGCGTCACTGAGTAGAGCCGAGGGCTTGCCGGTGCTTACGAAAGCGGCAGGTGCACAGGCCCCACCCTAGTACAACTCTGGTGGCCTTGGGGCTGCTGTGGAAGGGGGCACGCGGGGGTGAAGCCTGTTCATAGAGCAGCGTCCCACCCGACCAGCTGCCACTGTGGTGACCGGGACGTCCCCGGATGTTGCCCTGTGTCCTCGGGGGCAGAGGTGAGCGCCTCTGACCCAGACAGCCTGTGGGCCTCTGTTTTGGCGGGGGCGGGGCGGTGGCCTTGGCACGGTCTCTGGTCTGTGTCAATGACAGCAGCCCCTGAGCAGTTCTGGGAAGTTCGCGGGGTCAAGGTACCGGATGGGCTGCGTCTGTGTGCGTGGGCAGGTGGGGTGCTGAGAGCCCGGCCGTTTGCTGTGAGGTCACACATCTTCACCTGCTGCCTGGGGTCCCAGCGCTCGAGGAGTGATGTTGACGGGGCCTGAGAACTTTTCAGGGCCAGCGGCTGTTTAGGACAGGTGTATGTATCCCCCAGCTCAGGGACAGAGGCGGCGGCCGGACTTGAGGAGGGGCTGAAGGGAGCGTGGTGCCCGTCTCCGCAGCCCCTTATGACTCAGAGGAACCCACAGACTCGGCCCAGCTGGCCGCCCGGGGCTGTGGCACAAGCCCAGCCAGCGAGGTCTGCGGTGGCCTCCCCAGGCCCGACAGCTAGTGAGGCTGGAAGCGGGTGTGGGGTCTCTGGGCCCCGGGGTGCAGCGGGTGTGGCGAGCTGAGAAAGCCTGCAGCCTCGTCCTGCCCGGGGCAGGCCCGCTGAGCGGGGATTCAGGGGCCGCTCTACCTCCCCGTGGAGGCGCAAGTCCTTCCTCTCTGCGCCTGGCTCCTTCCACTTGCCGTGAATGTGAAGCTGGCGGCTGTGCGCCCAGGGCTCCGGGGGCCTTGGAATTCCCAGAGGAGGCTGTGCCACGTCTGTCTCCGAGGAGTGGTGGCCCACGGGCTGTGCCACGGGAGGCCTCCTCCTGCCGATGAGGGGCAACCCCTTAGCCGCCCCACCAGTCCCGAGCAGGCGCCCTGGCCGCACGGGGACCCGCAGGCTGAGTCCTGAGTCAGGGAGGGGCCTGGCTCGAGAGTCCTCCCATTTCTAAGACATGAAAAGGAATTACCCAAGCGTCAGGAGATGAGCTGGCTGCCAGTAACCCACGGTGGCGTCACTTCTCACGGCGGGTACGTCAGCTTCCCCGACACCCAGGTGGCCGTCCTTGGCGGCCCTCGTCTTCCCTGGGAGCGTCACCTGCATCCCACCTCTGGGCCATCCTCCCTGGTCCCCATCACGGGAAGGACCACGTCATCTGGGCGTGGCCTGTGTCCTGGGCTGTGCTCTGCCTCTCATCTGCTTAGTTTGCTGAACCCAGAACGTGAGACCACAGCTGGAGGGATGGCCGGACCCATGGCTGGTTGGCCACCTGTGGTCTCAAACACCAGCTTGGAAATGCACGGACGCTGAGGAATGGGTGTGCTCGGCGGGCCTCTGTCTCCCGTCCTCCCAGCGTCCACCGTGAGGCCCCACAGTCACGCCCGCACACAGGGACTCCAGGCAGCTCTGGGGCGTGGCTAGGGGGCAGAGGTGATCCCCGCAGGGCCCTTCCTCCTGGCTGAGCCCCGGCGTTTGGCTGGTTTGGCACCAGCCTCCCGCAAGCTTGGCCGCAGGGAGGACCCGGGGAGGACAGCACCTCATCTGGTGCCTGCTGCTCTGGGTCCTGACCTGAGGCACTGGCAGGTGTCCTGCTTCTGTTCCCCCAGGAGACAGGGCTGCAGGGTGCGGGCGTGGTCTCCCCTCCTTACCGCTGGTGCTGGAGAACACATGGCTCTCTTCCGGTGTCGTACTCCAGCCTCATCCACCTTCGGGCCTCTGGCTCACAAACAGCAGATGCTCCAATTCTCCCTCCCACGGGAGGCCTGGGCTCCCTCAACAAGGGCCTAACAGCTTTTATCACCGGCACATGTAGGAGCGTAATTACATACACGTCAATAATCAGATTTCCAGCAGATGGCAAATCAATGATGCTATGTGTCTCGTCGGGAGGGAAACGACAGATTGATGTTTCTGACTGTGTTCCCATCGGAGGAGGAAAGGGATATTGCAAGTGTCCTGTCCAGTCATTAGCAGCGGAAAACACTCCCGCATAATAGAAGGAGTGAGCAGCTCTTGGGGCTGTTTGGAGCAGCTGGTCAAACGAACAATCGCCTTTGGGCTTCCCTGGTGGCGCAGTGGTTGAGAGTCCGCCTGCCAATGCAGGGGACACCGGTTCATGCCCCGGTCCGGGAAGATCCCACATGCCGCAGAGCGTCTGGGCCTGTGAGCCATGGCCGCTGAGCCTGTGCGTCCGGAGCCTGTGCTCCGCAACGGGAGAGGCCACGACAGTGAGAGGCCCGCATAACGCAAAAAAAAAAAAAAAAAGAACACTCGCCTTCGAAGAAAACCCACCTTCCTTATTCCCAGGGCCACCTGGTCAGGAAGTGCAGGAACAAGGACACGCCAAGGATTAACTCACATCCTGTAACTAAGGACCTCGCATCCTGTAACTAAGGACCTCGCATCCTGTAACTAAGAGGCTTTTTGTCTGCCCCCCGATGGGATTGCCTGTGTGGACAGAGGCTAGTTTCCTCCGTGGTTCCTGGTGGTTTGCTCTGTGGTTCCTGGTGGTTTTCTCTGTGGTCTGTGGTGGTTTACTCCGTGGTTCCTGGTTGTTTGCTATGTGGTTCCTGATGGTTTGCTCTCTGGTCTGTGGTGGATTACTCCGTGGTCCGTGGTGGTTTGCTCTGTGGTTCCTGGTGGTTTTCTCTGTGGTCTGTGGTGGTTTGCTCTGTGGTTCCTGGTGGTTTTCTCTGTGGTCTGTGGTGGTTTACTCCGTGGTCCGTGGTAGTTTACTCTGTGGTTCCTGGTGGTTTACTCTGTGGTTCCTGGTGGTTTACTCCGTGGTTCCTGGTGGTTTACCCTGTGATTCTTGGTGGTTTACTCTGTGGTTTCTGGTGGTTTACTCTGTAATCCTTGCTGGTTTGCCATGTATTTTCAGCTGGCTCCTCTGTGGTTCCCACTGGTTTATTCCATGGTCAGTGTGGTTTACTCCCTGGTTCTCTCAGCTGCTCATTTCTGGTAAAGAACTGACCACACACATGCCTGGTGGGAGCTGGGGACCCACAGATCTGAGGGATGTTCTCTAGAGGTTTCATTTGTCCCCTGAGGTCAGAAAGAAGTGTGAGTTTGAGAGAAAGAAAGCAATGGAGGTGGGCAAGGGCCCAGGGCCCTTGGATCCCTAGAGCCCTGGCTTGTGAGGAAATTCTCTCTCAAAGCCCGAGGTCTGGGGCTCCTCCAGGGGGAGGGGGCAGGCAGGCTAGCATCCCTGGGCCCTGGGCACCTGCTGAGCAGAGAGCAAGGAACCACCTGGCCCCACCGAAGACGAGCGCCTGCATACACTCGCCTGTGTCCCATCACAGAAGGGGTCGCTTGCTTTATTTAATGTTGGTTTTAAGCAGGCATTTTTAACCTCTAGAAGTTAAAAAAAGAAATTTAAGAGGCTGTTGGCGGGTGGAGGAAAACTGGAAATTTTATTAATTTAAAGTCTGTGGCATGCCCCAACATTCTCTTTGCAGAATCACTTTTTGCATCTATGTGTATTAGTGTGGGTTCTCCAGAGAAACAGAGCCAATAGCATGTGTGCACATAGTAGACACAGGTAGAGATATATTTATAGAAAGAGATGATACAGATATAGATATATAGAGGGAGAGAGCCCAAAATCTGCAGTGCAGTCCGCAGGCTAGAGGTCCCAGGAAGACAGATTTTGCAGTTTGAGTCTGGTCAGTTTGGAGGCAGAATTCCCTCTCCCTCGGGAACCTCCGTCTTTTCCTCTTCAACTGATTGGACGAGGCCTACCCACACCAGAGAGGGTGATCTGCTGGTCTACATGTTCATCACGGCTACCAAACACCCTCAAAATGACATCCAGACAGTTTGAGCAAACATCTGGGCACCGTAGTCCAGCCAAGTTGATGCATAAAATTCACCACCACACTATGTGGAAAATGTGGATGTTCCTGTTTTTTCTGTAAAATATGAAGTGTTGAGTGAACCCAGGGCCCCAGATGAGCTGGGCAGCCTCTTCCTTAGACAGCGTTTGCACGTCCATGCATCCCAGTGTCAGGTGGTCACCAGCCACCCTCCTGAATGTCAAGACCTGAATGTCAATGTGCCCACAGGCGAGAAGGGGGCCCAGTAGGGCTGAATCGGGGCCTCCCTGCGGCCCCCTGGGAATGCATGCTGTTCAGGGAGCGGTTCCCACCAGGAGGGACTGGGTCTGGGGGTTCAGGCCAGGGTGGGATCTGAGGGGTGCCAGTAGCGCTGGGCATGTCCCCGGGCTTCCATCGGCTGAGGAGGCTTTTTCTGTTTGGTTGCAGCCCCCTGGTGGCTTCCCGGCCTCACCTGGCTCCGACCTCTCTCTGTCCGAGGATGTGCAGCCTCCGTCCCAGCCCGGCTCCAGCTGCCGGCCCCCCCCGAATGCTCCCCCCATCTTCGCCCTCACCCACTTCCTCCCCGGGGAGAAGCCTCCCCCCTACGCACCGTGATGCAGAGGGTGGAGACTGAAAACTAGTTTTTGGCTTGTTAGAAAACAGAGCAGCTTCCACAAACCCTGCTTCTGTGGCCAACCTCCTGGAGATGCCCGAGCCCTCCTCCCCTCCCTGGGCACATCCGGGCAAGGAGAGGCCGGACCGTGGCGGGGAGCCCTGGTGGCTGAGGCCACCTCACCCTGTGTGAAGCCACACACCAAGCCGTGCTAAAATGCCTGCCGGAGCCGCCTTGCTCTGGTGGCATCACTTACAAAACAGTTTCATTTTCCTCCTAATTAGTTAGCACTATTATGGTCAAGGGGACTGCGGCAGGTGCCCCCGTGTGAGGACCACTTTCGAGGAAACGCACTGTGTTTGTATTTATATGTGTGTCCCTGGCGAGGGCAGAGTCGCCACCCTCAGCACTGCACTTCTGGTCCCCATGCACTCGAGTGAAAACTTGTCCCAGCTCAAATATAAGTGCTGTTTCCAAGGCCTGCGAGTGGTCTGAGGTCTGCGTGTGCTCTGTTCCAATCGCGTCCCGCAGCTGCGTGTGTCCTGTGTACGGTGTCCAGGCCCCCGACTGTCAGCCTTCGTGGAGAATCCAGGCGAGCCTGGTCTGTTCTGTGGGACACCCTGTGTGAGCCCCTGCCCGCAGAGCAGGTGCCCCTAAGATGCAGCCTCTCTGCTGAGAGACCCCTGGAGGGGGGGGGGGCCTCTGTGGCCCAGCAGCCACGGCCTGGGTGAAGCCATGCCCAGAACAGACCAATGGCTACCGACCAGGGCCCCACATGCACCTGCCCACTGCCAGACATACCTGAGGAAGCAGGTGAGCGTGGCCTTGGAGCCAATCAAATCCTGGTCGAGAGACAGACCAGAGTCGGTCTCAGAGTTACAGAGTTACAGTCGTGGATGTTTGGGGAAAAGAGATGGCAGAGGAGGGACAGGAAGGAGGAGAGGTGAGGGGAAGGGAGAAGGGAGGGAGGACAGAGGGAGGGAGGCAAGTGCAACGTTGAGTCTAAACAAGGCGTGGCCTCCTCTCCCGCTGCCAGCTGGGAACGCAATTCTGTCCAGCAGACAGAATACTCCCAGCCCTCACATCCAGAAACACTTCTCACTACATTCTCTGAGCATGTGGACCGTTTCCTTAGAGAGGAGGACACGCGTGGATGCGTCTGGCCCCTTGGCCTAGGGAAGGCTATTTGTCACAGACGAGGCAGGAAGGACCTGGTCACTGGTCAGAGCATGTAGATTCTTTTGGTCCCTGCAGCGCCCCCCGCCCCCCGCCAATACCGCAACGAGGGGAGTCACAGAATTCTTGGCTTCCCGGCACATGAAAGCGATGTTTACACCATCCTGCAGTCTGTTGCCAGTAGCATATGGCTAAAGAAACAACCCACGATCTTAAGTAAAAACACTTCATTCCTAAAAAATACCAAAACAGTAGGGGCTTCCCTGGTGGCGCAGTGGTTGAGAGTCCTCCTGCCGATGCGGGGGACACGGGTTCGTGCCCCGGTCCGGGAAGATCCCACATGCCGCGGACCGGCTGGGCCCGTGAGCCATGGCCGCTGAGCCTGCGCGTCCGGAGCCTGTGCTCCGCAACGCGAGAGGCCACAACAGTGAGAGGCCCGCGTACCGAAAAAAAAAAAAAAAAAAAAACCCCAAACAGTGACAAGAGTAACAGCAAAGATCACTGGTCACGAATCACCATGCAAATATAATAATAATGAAAGAGTCTGAAATATCATAAGAATTATGAAAATGTGACACAGAGACACGAAGTGAGCATACACTCCTGGGAAAATGTGCTAACAGACTTGTTTCGCACAGGGCTGCCCCAGACCTTAATTTGTAAAAAAAAAAAGCAGTGTTTGTAAAGCGAGATGTGACTGTGTTTTGTTAAACGTGGGCTCGCAAGCCCAGTGTTTTCAGGCTGGCCTGATCCGATGGGCCCAGCGTGGCCCTGGCCTCTGTGGCCTCCGTGGCCAGGACGTGGCCCCACCTCCTGTTGTCCCGGAACTTCAGCTCCAAAAGCCACGAGCACAGCGAGGTCACGCCTCGTTGATTTGGAATTTTAGGTCAAACTCTCAAGGGGCCGATCCTCCCTAATTGTTTGACTTGCTTTGGGCATATGGTAAAAAATAACAAAACTAGCGGAATTTACGAGGAGTAATTCCATTGGCTGCGATGGAGCCCGTGGCCACACTGAGAAGCAGCGTGAAGTTAGTTCTTGAAGCATCCTTTGTCTCCCTTTTAGCCCGATTTTGACCCGATGGGCTTGCTGTCCCTCCACCTGTCCGCCCCGTCACCAGATGCACTAGTCTGGGTCCCAGTTCCTCACGGCTTTGCTCGGTAGCCTCTGCGGCTAAGCCCTCCCTTTCGGGGCTTCGCCATCACAGTGGCAGGCATTTGGGGCCTGGGGGGGTACCTAGTGTGACCACAGGACCAGTGTCCCTGTACCCAAAGCCAGCTCTTGCAGGACGAGTCCCACTCAGCTGTGCGACTCGGGGAGACCATCTTTCACCAAAGAAACCTAGTTTGAATGTCATGTAAAACAATGGTGTATGAAAGGAGAATTCACGCGACTGACTCTGCTCCCTGCCGGGATCGTGCGGAGAACAGGGAAGATGGTTCTTATTTCTGAGGCTCGTTAGACCCAGATGGGTCTTGTTTTGCATAAGGAGGACCCTCTACAGCCCACTCGAGACCTCAGCTCTGCTAGGGGCCCAGCAGGCATCCCCGCGGCCTGGGTGTCAGGCAGGGGCAGGAAGGGGCCCCCCGGGCGGCAGCTGGAGCCGGGTAACAGGACGAGCTCCTGCACACTCCCCCTAAACACAGGCGGTCCTCTTCACAAAGGCAAAGAGGCAAACTCATTACTTTACAAAAGTTATGTGTATCAATGTAGGGACTTTCCATAAAATCTAAGAACTTAAGAGTCACTGAGATGTTTACTTATGCTGAGAATTATGTTAGGATTTTAGCGCACACATCACAAACCAGCAGGGACCAGAGTGGGGTGAGACCAGATCCTGGCCTCCCCGCTTCCAGCCTGCCTGCCGGTGCGGCAAAGCCTGGGCCTGGCTTCAGGCTCATCCGGGTGAAATCCACCAAGAGCTCCCCATGTGGGCGCTTGACGCCAAACCTGCCGTCCCAGCCTCGTCACCTCATCATCTGTTCATTTCGCTGCATCCGATAAGGTCCTGCCAGTCCCGTTTCTCTCTCACGGCGTCTGTTGGGAGATGCGAGCTCACTGGCACAGATTTTGTCAACGCTTACTGGGGACACCTGCGCGGACCCTACAGGCACTTAGGGTTCCACGTGTGAGGCGCCCAGCCCGGCCTGGTCGGGGCCAGCGCCTGCCCATCTGGCCGCCCTTCCCTGCGTGCCCACCCCGAATGCGTCAAAAGATGCCACAAGCCAAGCCGCGCAGCGTTAGACGGACAAGCGTCCCTTCCAGCTGGGGAAACCTCAGCCTAGTCTGATGGGTTCTAGGAGGGATTTTTCCTTCTCCGGGTGACTTTCCAGTGGATCCTTGGTTTTATGTTCTTGGTGTTTTCGGTTCAGTAGGCAAAGACACATGACATTGAAATGCCCGCAGCCGTGTTGCTTGGGAACGACCTCTGGCAGCAGGGCCGTGGTTCTGACCGTGGGCTTTGCCCTCTGCCCGCAGCCAGGTCAGCCCCCCTATCGCAGCATGGAAACACCTTCACTTGTTTTATTCTTTCCACCTCTGTTGCTCCTCGAAATGTCGGTCAAGGTGGAGATACTGTCTGATCACAGGAGCCTCTGCGGCCCCTGGGCTAGAGCCTCTGCGGGGAGGACGTGCCCTCCCCCGTGTCCGTGCTGGCTCCGCTGCTGCTCCGTGGGGCTTCGGCGTCCTGCCCTTCAGGGGGCATTTAACCCAGTGCAAACCGTACCAGGCAAAAGCAGGAGAGGAGAAAGGAACTGGGGCTGGGACTTGAACGGGGCGTAGGGGCTGAGCCCCAGAGCTGCTCGTGTGGGCACTCGGCTCTGAGCTACCAGCGGGAGGGGGCTCCACGCTTGACCAGAACCCCTGCCTCCACAAGGCTGGACCGTGCTCAGGAACAAGGAGGAAATCCTCTTTCCTCCACGTCTCTGGCGCCCCCTACGGTTTCTGCACTCAGATGCGAGCCCCGGGACGGGGGCGTCCTGGAGACAGAAGCCCCTCGTCCAGCAAAGGCTCGAGGTGCCCGGCCTCCGCTTTCCTCACGTGACGGCAGGGCTCGAGGCTGCTGCCCGCTCGGTCCAAGGAGGGGAAACCAGACGCGGCCAGCAGGCGTGAAGGGCTGACTGCACGCCCAACCCGCACCCCGGCCCACTGACCCGCCTGGGGTCCCGCACATCCCTCTTCTGCCCAGAGTTTAAGAACCGTAGCGTCCAACCGAGCCAGGGGTCTGTGGTCCGAGACGTCGATCCCCTCGGTGGCTCCGGACCCACGAGCGCCCGGGCGGGGAGGGACCTTGGCTCCGGGCTGCAGGGAGTGAAGCCGCAGTCCCTGGTCCCGGCAGGCCCGTGGCTGCCTTTGGAGCCAGCGGCAGGGAAGCCGGTCGCGGGCCTGGACGCGGGATGACCTTCGACCTCCGAGCACAGCCCAGGGTGGGGTCTGCCGGGCCTAAGGGTTTCCCCGGACCGTCCACACCCGCGTGGCCCAACCCAGACTGTCTGCCCTGCCAGGTCGTTTCATCTCGCTGAGAGCCGGGAGTTGATAAAAAATGTCAGACTCCAAGGCCAACAATTTTGCTCTTGCGTACAAAAACGTCTTTCTCCCTCAGCCCAGCCACAAAGAATGTGAACAATTCAATTCCCAGACTGGTGGGGGCTTCCAGGCACCCCCAGCCCCAGTCCCCAGGACCCCCATGGCCGGCTGGCCTGTGTGCGCTGGGCGCCGTTCCCTGGGGACCCCTCTCTGTCATGCCCTCCCCACAGCAGAGCCCGGCCAGGCGCCTGCGTCTGACGTGTGTGAGACCCGGCCCTGCCGCTCTGACGGGCACCACCACGGGGTGGGGCTTGGTGGGGCCTCTCCCCTGGCCCCTCCCTCTGCTGAGCGCCCCGCCTCTTCCTCAATCACAGACGGAGGCTGGTGCTCCGGACCTGGCTGGAGGCTGGTTGGGCGGAGGGGGTGAGGGAGGCTGCTGATGGGAACAGGGCTCCCTGCTGCCGTGGTGGAATGTTCTGGAACGGACAGTGGTGATGTCGCACGGCCCTGTGAAGGTGCTGAAACCCGCTGGACTGCACACTGTTAGAGGGTGAACGTTATGGTATGTTAGTGGATCTCATTGGAAAAGCACTCAGGGCAGGGCCGGGCGATAGTGCGTGCTTGGTTAACAAGAATGACCTTCAGTAACAGTCTGGTCTGGTCCGAGCAGCCTGCGGCCGCCTGCACTGCCCCCCTCCACCCCGCACTCCTGGCTTCTCAGTCCTTCTGCAGCCCGATTCCGCCACCTCTGGGTGTAGGGAGAGAACACAAAGCTGGTGGGAGCACAGGTGCCCCCTGGATGAAGGGGACGTGCCCAGCCGAGCGTCGTCCAGCCCAGACGACAGGAGCAGGGGCAGGCCTCGCGCTGTCAGCGGCTCTTGGGTGGCACCATTACATGCCTACTTCTGTTTCCCATTTGCTAAAACTTTTTAGTTATGAAATTTAATACACCTGCAGAAAGCCTGCTGGAGACCAAGGTGTAACGTGGTGACTATTTGCAAAGCGAGGCAGTCACCTGGCCCCGGGGCTGGCCTTCCCTCCGCCCGGGGCCCACTCTCCCACTGTTCTGTCCTCTGTAGGGACAGGTGCCCAGCCTCTGCTGAGCTTCCTGCTTGTGAGATGCACGTGTGGGGTTCTGTCGCTGAGCCCAGGACCCGTGACTGCCCCTTTGGCTGTGGGCGGGCCTCGGCTGATCTCGGGGTCCCTGTGTGTATGCGGGGCCCCTGGCTTGGATTTGGGGCACATGGCAGACTTTGACTTTGGAGGACGACGCCCGGCCAGCATCCGTGGGGTTGGCCCAGCACAGTCTCAGCTGCGGACCTGGCGTCCTGTTGCTCCAACCCGCCAAGATCTGGTCCTGCACGATCCGAGAACCTTTCACAGCTGTGGGTGCGGGCGATACTCCTTGTAAGTTTCTTCTCGTGGTGTCTGTGACCCCATTTCCTCCTTATTAATGAAGCGGGGCCCTTTGGACAGACAAATTGACCGCTGGTGTTTCCTGTTTAGTGCAGCGCCCGCCTGGTCTTCTGCCCGTTCTTCTGTTGGGTCTTTACTTTCTCTCACTGATTTGCAGGAAGAACTCGTTCTCCCTTCTGGGTTAACCCACGTTAGCGGGTTCATGTGGTTCCCAGTATCTTCTGTTCTGAGCTGGTCTCGTCACCCTTTTTATGGTACCTTGGTGAACAGATGTTCTTGATGTATCTACTGATGGATATGCTTGTTTATTTTTAATAGACTTTATTTTTTATAGCAGGTTTAGATTCACAGCAAAATGGAGAGGAAGGGACACAGAGTTCCCACAGGCCCCCTGTCCCACGCAGGTGCAGCCTCCCCCACCATCACCATCCCCCACCCGAGGGGCCGTCCGTTACCATCTGTGAACCTACACTGACAGGTCCCTGTCACCCAGAGTCCATCGTCTATATTCGGGGTCACTCAGTGTTGTGCATTGTGTGGATTTGGACAAATGTTTAACGTCCTGTGTCCACCATTACTGTCTCATATGGATCACTTTCACTGCCCTAAAAACCCCCCATGCTCCACACTCTCATGCCTCCTCCCCTAACCCTTGTTAACCGCTGGTCTTTTTATTGTACTATCTCCATAGTTTTGTCTTTTCCAGAGTGTCACATAGCTGGAATCATACACTATGTAGCCTTTTCAGATTGGCTTATTTCGCTGAGCAAATATGCATTTAAGTTTCTTCTATGTCTTTTCATGACTGGATAGCTCATTCTTTTTATCACTGACTAATGGTCCGTCGTCTGAGTGTAACACAGTTTGTTTATCCATTCACCTACTGAAGGGCATCTTAGTTGCTTCCAAGTTTTGGTAATTATGAATAAAGTTGCTATAAACATTTGTGTGTACATTTTTATGTGGACATTAGTTTTCAGTGCCTTTGGGGAAGTACCCTGGAGCACGATTGCTGGATCACGTGGCGAGCGTATGTTTAGTTTTGTAAGGAACTGTCTCCCATGGTGGCTACACCATCCTGCGTTCCCACCAGCAGTGCTGAGAGCTCCTGCCGTCCCACGTCCTCACCAGCACTTGGTGTTGTCTGTGTTCAGGATTCTGGCTGTTCTAATAGGTGTGCCGTGGCATCTTACTATTGTTTTAATTTGCGTTCGCCCTGATGACATATGACATATGAGCACGTTTTCATGTGCTTATCTGCTATCTGTGTATCTTTGGCGAGGTGTCTGTTAAGGTCTTTGATCCATTTTTTAATTAGCTTGTTTATTTTCTTACAGTTGAGTTTTAAGGGTTCTTTGTATATTTGGGGTAACAGTGCTTCATCAGATACGTCTTCTGCAAATTTCTTCTTCATCTGTGGCTCGTTTTTTCATCCCCTTGATGGTGTCTTTGTGGAGCAGAAAGTTTTCATTTTAATGAAGCCCAACTTATCCATTATTTCTTTCATGGATTTTGCCTTTGGTGTTGTATCTAAAAGGTTATCCCAAATCCAAGGCCATCTAGATTTTCTCCTGTGCCATCTTCTAGGAGTTTTATAGTTTTGTGTTTTACTTTAGATCTGTGATCCATTTTGAGTTGACTTTGTGAAGGGTGTGAGGTCTGTATCTAGACTCGTTTATTTGCACGTGGAGTCCAGGTGTTCCAGCCTTATTTGCTCCATTGTGTTACCTTTGATCCTTTGTTGAAGATCAGGTGACTCTGTTTTTGTGGGTCTGTTTCTGGGCTCTCTGTTCTGTTCATTTATCTCTTTGATTATTCTTTTGGCAACACCAGGCTGTACTGACCGCTGGAGCTTCATAGCAAGACTTGAAGTCGGGTAGGTTCCTCCAACTTTGTTTTCTTGAAGTTCTTAATTTTAATGCAGCCCAATTTTAAAATATTTTTCTTTATCATGAGAGCATTTTGTTTTATTTTCTATTTTAAAGCAATATTTCTTTACCCTAGTTCATGAAAATACTCTTCCATCACAGGGGTCAGCAAAGTTTCTCTGTGAAGGAACAGATAGTACATGGTTCAGGTTTTGAGGGTCTGTAGCTGTGAAGCTACCACTCAGCCCTGCCATTGTAGCAGGAGAGAAGCTGTAGAGAATCATAAGTTAACGGGTGTGACCGTGTGTCAATAAAGTTTTATAAACAAGAACAGGGGTGCATCACCTTAGGCCCACAGCCTACAGTTTTATGTTATCTTCTAAATGCTTTATAGATTACCTTTAGATTTAAATACATACTCTACATAGAGTTAATTTTTTGTGTCATATGAGCTGGGGTCAAATTTCCTATTTCTTTAATGCAGAGATTTCAACAGGGATGATTTGCTCCAGGGGACGTGTGGCAGTGTCTGAAGATGTTTTGACTGTCTCAAGTGTGTGTGTCTATGTGTGTGTATTTGGGGGAGTACTGGCAGCGAGGACGGAGGTTGCAGGCATGCCAACACCCTAAGGGCACAGAACGGCCCTTCACACAAAAAGCCGTTATCAATCAATCGATAGTATCTGAAAAACAAACAAAAGAATGAAATACAAACAAATATTACAGCTCTTCTATTTAAAACAAAAAAATCAGAACTCTGAGATCAATGCAGACCACAAGTGTCAGCAGCATAATCCACCTGAGTTCCTCCTTCCTGGCGCACAGTCAGACCCACCCCGGCTCCATCTCCATGGCGCACAGTCAGACCCGTCCCGGCTCCACCTTCCTGGCGCACAGTCAGACCCGTCCCGGCTCCATCTCCATGGCGCACAGTCAGACCCGTCCCGGCTCCATCTCCATGGCGCACAGTCAGACCCGTCCCGGCTCCATCTCCATGGCGCACAGTCAGACCCGTCCCGGCTCCATCTCCATGGCGCACAGTCAGACCCGTCCCGGCTCTATCTCCATGGCGCAGAGTCAGACCCACCCCGGCTCCATCTCCATGGCGCATAGTCAGAAGACATGCAACTCTCTGTCTGCCCCAGCCTCGTGTGCAGTCTGGCCTGGACTGGGTAGCAGCAAGGACGCCAATCTGGCCAGTACAGCTGGGGAATGTCTTGCAGATTTTGGCTCTTCACTGGCCATAAACTTTTTCTTGGCAGTAGTTAGAATAACCCCTGGCGCCCAGTGGAAGTCTATGGAAACCACAGTAGGAAACAGATGTGGCCCTCGCTCTCCCCAGAGAGAAGATGAACCCAAGGTGGTCAGAAAGCCCCTGAGCGCTGGCCTCGGCTCCATGTGTCTGTGAGGCCAGAGTTTCCAGTCCCAGAGCTCAGCATGTGTCTTGTCTGCTCTCTGGCCATCCTGGCCTTTGTGAGCGGGTGGGGGCTGGCCTGGGGAGCATTCCGTAAGAACATTCCAGAGCCGCCTCCGGAGTGGACAAAACCCAGAGAGGATGGCGGGAATGCTGTGGTGACTGGGCTGAGAGCAGGCCCCAGGGTGGCTTTGGGCTCCTGAGGCCACGTGGGGCCAGAGGGTGGGCAGCAGGGGGTGTCCTGGGGTCGTGGGCGGGACTGCGTGCCCCCCATTTCTCAGAGTGGTGCTCAGCGGCTCTGGGAGACCATGGGCGGCAGGTGAGACCCCTGCTCCCTGAGATGATGGCACCCATGCCTGGTCCTCCTGGTCAACATCAGAGTCCCCAGGAACTGGGCTCTCAAGCCCCCAACGGACAGTGTGAGGCACGTCCTATGGCTCCAGGCCGCAGCCTGACCAGTTCAGCCCGCCAGGCCAGCCCCCCACCCGGAGCTGGCACAGGGGCCTGGGCTGGGGTCCACTTAGGCTGTGAGCCAGACCACACGTCCGCTCCGGTCACGGATGCTCTGGGAAGAGGCTGGCTGGAGGCGGACTTTTCACGAGGACCAGGGCTCGCCGAGTCCCCTGACTGACCTCCCTGCCGGCCCTTCTGTGCAAATCACTTGAAGAGCTCTCGGGCTAGTTTCCTGAAGTCCTGAGTCAGTGAGGTTCAGGGACGCCTGGAGGAGCGCAGCGTGCCCACGGCTGGCCTGGCAGAGGAGAACTCTCACCCACAGCCCAGTGAGGTTCAGGGACGCCTGGAGGAGCGCAGCGTGCCCACGGCTGGCCTGGCAGAGGAGGGGCCCAGACACACACATGCATGCTTGTGCACACAGCCACACACACACACACACACACACACACAGACACACGGCTTGAGGCAGGCCAGGGAGCAGACAAGTGGGTTCAGGCTGGCAGGAGGACACGGGTGGCCCTGGGAGGGGCTGACCCCGGCTGCACGTGCCAGCCCTACTGGGCCCTGGGGCCCGAGCGCCTCTGCCTCTGGGGTCCTGGCCGTCACCTTGCACCTTCGGGCCTCAGTCTGGTCGTCTTAGGTGAGCTTGGCCCACGGGTCCCGCCTGATGGGCATCTGTGGTTGCTAACCCCTCCCCCGTGTCATGGAGACCCCGTCCCTTCCAGGGCACGCCAGCTGCCGCTGCCCACGGTCCCCGGGGTCACTCCACTTGCCAGTCCCGCCAGCCAGGGGCCCCTACTGCCCTCCTGGAGGCCAAACCCTCTCCTCCAGGATCGAGAGGGAGCTTCTCCTCCTGAGGTCCCACGGCCACTCTGCGTCCCACAGGCTCCGCACGTGGCTGGGCTGGGGTCTTCGGCCCCCACCCTTCCTTCTGCCCCTGCTTGTCTCTGGGTCAGGTTGTGACTGTAAACTCACGTTCAGCAGCGGGGTGGGGGGGAGGCGAAGCCGCTTTGAGGGATTAAAGCCATGAAGCTGAAATGGGGCCATGGGACCCCGGGCTGCCTGCCTGAGAACACACTTCAGGGTTTGGTATTTAAAAAAATAGAATCTCAGTCTTGGGGTGGAGGAAGCCCCACCGGATGCCGGAAACTCCCCTGGGACCCTCTACTGCGACAGCGCCCACAGCCCCGGACGTGTCCGCAGCAGCTGCAAACGCCGGGCTTGCTCTCCCCCGTGACCTAGGCTGGCATCGTGGTGTCGTTACTGCCCCCCATGCTCCTACAGCCAGAGCGAAAGGCCCGTGCGCTCGACCCCCGGCAGACCCGGCTCGCTCTACAACGAGCAGGTGCCTTCCGGCACCGCGCACGGCCTCCCGAAACGAGAAGGTGGGAGAACCGAGGCTGCGGGTTTGCACGGGGAGCCGGCGGCGCTGACCTGTGGCGCCTGCCCGTGGCCGCGCAGGCAGGTGACTGGCACTGCTGCCTCCCAGAAAGCGGCTCATCCCCGTCTTGGGGACGCCGGGCGGCAGGCAGAAGGGATGCCGCCTGGAGTTAAAGCCGATGGGCCTGGCGGACCGCTCTCGGCCTCGGACCCCACGATGGCTGTGCCGCTGAGTGCCAAGGGGCAGAAAGCGCCGACACAGAGCTAGGAAGGTTCCGTAAACGTTTTATTTTTCCATAGTTTTAGGTCAGAGAGAAGCATCTGGTAATAAAAATAACAGAATTCTCTTCCCGGGTCCGCTCGGGCGGTGCTGAGGTGAGTCCGCTATTTACACATATGTTACACACGGGCAGGGAGGCCGTGAGGGGAGCTGGCGGACGAGGGATCAGTGTCTCGGGCAGGGGTGCGGGGCCTCCCGCCGTCCTTCCTGGTCTGGGAAGAAAGCTAAGGCGCACGTGGCTGTGCGGGTGTCCGGCGGCAGCAGAAGCCTAGGCGGCCGGCTCAGCTGGGGGGCAGGAGTGGGCCGTGATGTCGCTGTGCTTGTAGATGGCCTCGTCCAGGTCCAGAACCTTCCGGTTGACCTCCAGCGTCATGCAGCCGCGATAGAAGGCTGTGACCGGGGCCGAGGTCGCTGGCACATCTGGGCCGCGGGAGAAGAACAAACACGTCTCAGGGGGCGAGATGCCTGGCGTCTGGGGCCCGGGCTCCCCGCTCTGCGTCTCCAGCCGCCTCGAGGGCACGGTTTCCCATCCCTGCGGAACCCCTCCATCTGGCTCGGGCACACAGGCTTGACGCCGCACCCCGGCCCCCAGGAGCGCACACAGATAGTCAGATCAATTAAATATTATCTTCTCGGCCCGAGTGAGTCACGCCCAGGGCTTCCAGGCTTTCTCTCATCCTCTTCAAAGCTCTGCTTATTAAAACTAAATGCACTCTGAGTCTGCCGGCCAAGACAGAGATGCCGCCGTCTGCAGCAAGTGGACACCCACCCTGAGGGGTGGGAGCGGACGGGGGCTTACGTGAGGCCCTGGCCTCGTCCTCCTGCCACCACTTCGCCCCGATTCCTGGCTCCACCTGACCAGACCTGAGCCCCGGATGCAGGAGGGGCCAGGGTCACTCTGCCTGCTGCCATGGCAACTGGACACCAGGCCTCAGGGGCGGGGCTGGCTGGGGCGCTGGGGCACCCGGCCCCCAGCGTGGCCCAGTGGGCTGAACCCTCCTCACTAGCCTTGGCCGGAGCCACTGTCTGATGCCCATGGTTGGTGGAGGGGCTCCTGGATGGTGCGGGAGCTGGGGAGGGGAAGCTTCAGGCTGCCACTTGTCCCTGCAAGCGTGTTCTCAGCCTGAACGCCACACACAACGGCAGGCCGGGGCCGACACCCAGCGAGGCACCCGATGCAGCCACGGGCCGGCTGCTTCCCTCTTCCTTTTAGTGCAGAGCAGCCCAGTTCTGCTTGGGGCGAGCAAGTTGGGGCACCCTACCTGGCAGCCCCCCGACGAAGGTGAGCACGGAGCCCTGCAGGTGCCTCCCGAGGACGGCCAGCCTCTCCTGCAGCCCTGCTGGGCTCACTTCACTCTGGCCCTTGGTGCCGTCCACCACCAGCGTGGCCTCGTCCTTGTTCACAGAAACAGTCACAACGTGCTCCTGGCCGTCACAGACCTTGATCTCCATCAGGACCAGGGTGACGCTCTCAACGGCCAGGACGACCAGCTGCGGGGAGAAGCACGCCTGAGCAGGGGCAGGGCAGGTGGGGTGGCGGCCAAGTGCCCGCGGGCCCTGTTGTCCAGGCAGAACACGCCTCTGACAACACAGGGCAGAGGCGCTGTGATGACCGATGGCCCTCCCCTCCCTCCCTCTCCCTGCCCGGGGAGGTGGTCTCAGCTGGGTGGGCCTCGGGGCCGTTTGTCCCAAGTACCGGGACGGGGAAAAGCCGCCCTGGGCAGGGCGCAGATCCGCGCCCATCAGCTTGCAGACCCGCTAAGAGGGGAGCTGGGTGGCCCCCGTGGGCGGGCTGACTTGGTGAACACACCCCTCTTAGGACAGAGGTGAGAAAATAAACCTATTTCCGCCACCTCTTAGCTGTTCTCTGAGAAAACAGTAAGTCCAGTCAGCACGGTGTTGGCGTGGTGTCGGGAGAGTCGGGAGAGGGGGGCTGCGTGGAGGTGACGGGCAGCGTGTCCGGGGCGTGTGCCCAGAGCTCCGCCTGCGTCCCCAGGGGGCCGCATGACAAGGGCCTGGGGCACGTTTGCACATCTTTTTCAAAAGGAAGATCTGATCTGTGAGCAAAATCCTTTGGCTTACATACGAGCAATTAATTCAAACTGCTGCCCCACTGAGCAGGTGGGAAAGCCTCCCCACCGCGCAACTGGCTTTCGGGAGCCCAACATTGTCCCCGAGCCACGCGTGGCTGCTCAGACCCTGGAGAGAGGCGGGGAGGGTGGGCTGGCACCTCGAGGGGCACAGTGTGGGCCACGGCCCGGCTGGGCACTGGGCGCTGGGGCGGCACTTCGTCCTCAGGGGTCGGGGGTGGGGTGGGGCAGTGAGTGGTACCTGCTTTTTGAGCTTCTTGGTGGAGTGGTAGTCGACCAGGGCCACGGAGAGGGCCACGGCCTGGTCATCGCCCACCAGCGCAAGCAGCATCCCCGTGTCGGCGGCGGGGCGGATCCGAGCCACGGCCTCTACTTCCCAGGTGGTCTCGGTCCCGACATCCGGCGATGTCCGAGCTGCGATGAAGGCGGCACATCACAGGGCGATCCAGACCGGAGAGGCGGGGAGAGAGACGCGGCGAGCTCAGCTCCCCCGCGGCCCCGGGCAGGAGAGGATGCCGGGCGGCGGAGGAGGTGGGAAGCCGGTAACAGCCTCCCAGAACCCGCGGTTCGCGCCAGCAGCGGGGAAGTGACGGGGGCCGGGCTCTGGACTCAGGTCTGGGCCGCAGTCCAGAGGCCCCAGGCCGCCTGAGGACGGCCACGCCGCCCGCTCCCCCGAGCGCCCCTTCGCGTGACCACCGGGCCACCTAGTCCCGCTGAGACCTCAGACGCGCCACTCGGGCCGTGCTCAGCCCCCAGGCGCCCCCGACGCCTTCCCCGCAGGTCAGTTGAACGGGGCGGGCGTCTCAGCCTTCGACCCTCTGCACCTCACCTGCGGCCTCGTGCAGCCCCGCAAGCTGAAGGACTTTGAAAAGTTAAAGGCGCGAAGAAAATGGGAGCTTCCACAAGCCCGACTCAACAGCACATACGGTCTTACATCCTGAGCTGCACTTTTCTACCGTCACAATCGACGCCTCCGCGGGTGAGGTTTCGTTCGGGTGTGTTAGACGGGCCGCCGTAGGTACCGCGTGTGGATTATAAACCACACGGTGCGTGTCATGTATACGACGCACCTGAATGAGTATACGTGGTGCACGCCTCTTGCACAAACTGCTCCAAGGCACTTGTGGTGGCAGGGCTGCACTCTGGTTCTCGGAGGGCGAACGCCACCTCACGTTTCCTCCCCACGCGTGATCACCTGCTGCTGAAGAGGCCAGACAGCCTCCGCCCTCTTGGCTTTTAAGTGTTTCTACCTCCTGAGAATGTCAGGCAGGGGCTGCTTCGGCAGAAGGATGCTGAGGCCACGTCTGCGAACATTTGGGCTCGGACCTCGCCGTGGGCCGGTCTCTCCCCCCCGTGGACTGTGTGCCCCTCAAATCGCGTGTGCGTCCCCATCCCAGAGGGGCCTGTTATGGCCAGTTCCCATAATTGTTCATCGAATCGAATGCACAGACCCGGCCTTCTCCTCTGCGGCCGAGCTCCCCCTGCACCCCTGCGGCGGGGGAGTGTGTTCCCTGCTGAGTCCCCGGACAGACGAGGCCCGCGGCCTGGTTGCCAGAAGCGTGCTCAAGGCACCAACGCCTCGGCCGCCCTGGGGAAGTTTTCTCGGGTGAACAGTGGGGTCGACCCCGTGCCCCTCACCGAGGGCTTCTCAGGCTTTGAGACCCAGTGAGTCCAGACCCACTGGGACCTGCTGCTGAGGACAGGATCTGTCATTTCCTAATGCGTCCTTTCTGTGTTGTAACGTGAGAGCGTTGACGGTATAGTTCAAGACATAATAAAAATGCATAGAGTTCTGACTACCATTTGGCCTTTGTTGTCACAGAATTTGAAGGTCAAAACCATGCAGCAAGAGCGGCGAGCAGCCCACAGCAGGCACGGTGACGGGCACGGGGACGGCACCGCAGCCAGTGGAGACTGCGCCTGCGGTGTCTGCGTTACCACAGTGTTAGTGAGAAAGGAATTAAACATTTATGCTCTGTGATGTGATAGTAAACATCACAGGATGCTCTAGGTTTGCACGTACAAAAACAAAGACTGAAAGAGTGACGTGTTTTGTATGAGGTGGTGCGATTAGGGGTCAATGGTTCTTTTCTAAAAACCCTTCAGTGACGTGGTGGTGCTTTTGACAATTAAAGACAGAAAAGGGGACAGTGACACAAGGTCTTGAGAGGATGGCCCGACTTGCTAAGGAGGAGGGAGCAGGCCCCACGTCCTCCGAGCTGGACAGACCCTCCTTGAACTTGCAGGCCACCAGGGCAGTGAGGTCTGAAGGAGGCAGCAGGCCACCTGCCCTCCTGGGCTGACAAGCAGGGCCGGGGTGGGGTAGGGGGGTCACGTGTGCACCTTCAACCATGAAAGGCTCAGAGTCTAAGAACAGAGAGGGACTGGGGGTACCCCGGGGACTCTCTTAGGGTGAGAGTGTGGAGGGGGGAGCAGAGCCGGGAGCGGGGGCCTTGGCAGCAATGCCAGGAGCCTGGCAGGAGGAGTGGGCTGTGGAGAAGGGGAGGGGGGCGACCCTGGAGCCTCCCTGGACCAGGTGTCCACCTGGGGCTGCCGGGCATCCCAGGCTCTAGACGCCTTCCCGACCCTCGGAAAGAGGCACACGGTTCTGTGCGAGGTGTCCCTGGGCCGGGACCCAGGGCTCTCCCAACATCCTCAACTTGGAAGTCACTAAGGCCCGTGAGCCCAGGCGTGGTGACACCTCAGGGCTCCAGCTGGTGCCCCCTGGGAAACAGAGGCTAACTTCAACCCTGTCAGAGGGGAAGTCGGGGAAATCCTGGGTCCAGACTCAAATGGAACCGCTACCGTCCCCGCCCCCCGCACCGTCCGGGTTGACATCCCCAGAGCAGGGGTGGCAATGGTACCGCCGGGATTTGGAACGTTCACTCGTTTCACATAAAGCTGACATCTAAGTGCTCACTTCTCAGCACAGGAGGATAATTTGTCTTTACTGTAAAAGTTGTCACTGATGGATAATAAAAGGGAAGAGATAGTTGTGGTTTGTTCCAGGAATGAAGGGCCCTGCTTCACAGAAGCCGGAGGGACTCCGGGCCGACCCTGTGTCCCCTGCGGCAGCATGCTGGTCCCCGGCTGCCCACCCCGCCCGCTACGAGGCCTGCTCCTGTCTCCCCGGGTGTGAAGGAGAAGCTCCTTTGCTGCCTCCATAGCGGCTGTTAAAGCCTCGGCTTCTTGGGGCCTCTCTTCTCGTCCTTCTGAAGCTTGAGCTCAGGGACTCCTTGAGCTGTTGCCCCCTCCCCACGGCCACGGCGCTGTGACTGCAGTGCTGGGCGTTCCCGAGGGGCTCCGTCTACATCTACGTGGACGAGCCTGAGCTGTCTCATCTCAGAACCTTCTGGGAAGCTCCCCTTAGAGCCCTGCATCCGCCTGCCCGTCTCGGCCACCAAGCACCGACACCCTCCTCCGTCCCTTTTTATCCCAGCCCTGCGCCCTGGGAGTGGGCCTGTGCCCCGCCCGTAGCCCGGGGGCCGTGAGGCCGTCCCTCCTGCTGTCTTCCCCGGTAGGAAACTGTCTCCTGCTTCTCTGGTTTTTAGTGCATTTCGGCGTATTTTGGCTGCAAGGACAAGCACAGCCATCCCGATGCAGGAGCCAGGACTCACCATAATCCAGGCTGTAGGAGGCAAACCCTCTCCCAGGGAAGAAGGAGCCTCTCTCGGTCAAGGAGAAGCACTGCATGTTCACGTTCGCCTTGACCGTCTCCTGGACGGTGGTGTCCTCACCGTCCAGCCAGTGCCAACTCCTCAGGCAGCCGTCCAGACGGGGGTTCATCTGGAAAAACAGAGACCCCCGGTGGCTTCCTGGTGCCGCCCGCTCCCACGGCGCCCTCCTGGCGCAGGCACGTGGAAATCCACCACTAACGTGGATGAATCCTGCGGGGGGAGGTGTTTCCACTACAGGCTCCGCGCTCACGGAGGGATTCGCTACCCGACTCCAGGTACACGGCACACGCAGCAGCACACGTGGCACATCCGCGCCCCACCCGTCCTCCTCTGCCTGCACCCGGTCCCCACTCGTCTAACAGACACAGGGCGCTGACCACCGCCTGGAAGGACGAGGGCGAGGGGCCCCTTCCACAGCAGCTGTGCCTGCGCTCCTGCCAGGCGCCCAAAGCACCTGGGGTGTGTAGGGCGGGGCTGGGGACCCGCAGCTGTGCACTTGCCACGTGGCTCTGCGCACATCAGGTCGCCCCAGCCTTTGTCTGTAAAACGAGGGGGCGTGAGGCACACGGATGGGACTCTGGGGTGTGGGCCGGCCCTCTGGAGGGCTGCCGCCACCGCCCCCTACCCGGAACCTCAGCGTGTTGGACTCATGCCTCGTGTTCAGTGTGGAAATCAGACCCGGAACACCAGGGATTCTGGCCGTGGACATCAGCACACCGGGGGAGTGGGGTGATGAGACGGGACAGGACTTTGGGAAATGACCAACGCCAACCTCCCATCAGGTCTTGTTTCCCCTATGGGAATCCCAGCAGGGTTAACAACCCGAATGTTCTTGGGAACTGTCCAGAAAAGTTGAGTGTTCTTTTTGTTAAAGGATAATTTCATTGTGATTTATCTCCTCTGCAAAATAGACATTTTTATCATCAATTTAGACGAAAACGCAAATGAGTTTCGTAGCGAGATGGTGAGGTGCACGAGGTAGCTGCACTGCGGCTTGTTAAGGTCTAGGGACGCCTGCCTCCCTTCCGGTCCTCTGCCAGGGCCCTCAGGGTTAACCCTGTGCTCAGCCACCTGGGCTCCGACCTCAGGGGCTAAGGACAGTACTTACAGGCTGGACGAGGTCTTTCTCCTTGAAGGGAACGCCTCCCACGGTCAGGTTCAGATGGTATAGTCCTCTGTCCAGCTGGAACAGGTCACCGGCCACGGCGATCTTCATGACAGCATCCTTGTTCACCTTGATCACCAGGTTCCGTTCGAGCTCCTCAACAGAGATCTGAAGAGCACAAGTGCTGTGAGGGTGGATGTGCACCTTCTGAAGGGGCGCCGGGCCTTGGGGGCCAAGAGACCCCCAGCCTCGGGGGGGCCACGCTCATCACCTGTACTGCTTCCCTGGCATCTATGGTGTGGCTCCGACCCTGCCGGTTTTGGTTTCCCTCCCAGCGCTGCTCCCTCCCCCTGGCCGCCCCTCCTCCTGCAGGTGAGCCCACCTGGAACCCCTTCCCCATCTCTGGACCCTAAACTAAGCCTCAGTCAGGGAGCTGCCTTCTGGGGGCCTGAGGTCACTGCCCGCTTGGGTCAGCCCTGACACCTCTGGTCCCTAGCTTCTCCTACCCCTCACTGAGCACTTTGAATACTAGAGGACATATGTTACTTCGGGATCTCCAGCAATAGTGCCTGGCACAATTGAATGCTGACTGAACATACGAATTCTTTCTAAAACTTGCCACCTTCCCTGCTTTCCTGGTAGGAAAATTAAAAAATCTGTCACTCTATACATGATGCATCTTCCTAATGACCCAGAAGCCCCTCAATCTCCTTTCTGGCTCAGGTGGAGAAACATTTAGGTACTGGGTCTGAATTCGGTCAGGAGACAGCAGTGTGCACATGTGGGGAGCCTCAGGGGCAGGGAGAGTGGGCAGAGGTCGTTGTGGAACTGGCCCTGCACCTCGAGGACCAGTTTGTGCCTTGGGTGGGCTGGCAGCCACGTGCGTCCACTGGTCTTGCCTCCTCTAGCCCCTTCCCCTCAGGCAGTGTCCCAGCCCCGCTCGGGACCCTCCTGCCCTCAACCGCGGGGCAGCGGGTTCCCACGTGTGGAGCTCCCTCAACCCCGAGACGGCTTCCCTCTAGGTCGACTGTTTTATCTGTAACTTTGCAGAAGGCATCCCTCCTGCTGCTTTGGAGATGCTCGTGCTTTAAGAGTCCAGGAAAGGAGGAGCTAGACGCCACCGACAGGACGGAAATATTAGCAAACGTCTACATTGTTTTTATTCGCAGAGACCAGGGCAAATTTTTCCATTTAATCTTTACTTCTAGAGGAAAAAAGAATGCTTTTCCCATCTCTCTTTCAAGCACTTACTTCTAAAAGCCCAGTTCCAACTAAGGGGCCTCCAAGTTTGGGGAGGGAGCCTGCGTGTCACAGGCTGCTTTGCTCCAGGCATCACGATGGAGGACAGAGCGGCAGCTCCAGAGCGACCGGCTGCAGTTCAGGCTCTGGGCGGTCAGGGCACCTCCATCAGGAGGCTGGAGGTCAGCACGAACGGAGCAGGCCAGGGGGCCAGAGCCTGGGACGGCGTCACGAGTCACGTCTGACCCTGCCCCACACCGAGAGCCGGGCCCAGGAGCCCCGGGCCGGCCCAGGCAGCGCAGAGGGGGCCACGCTCACCGTCTGCCACGAGCCGTGGTTGATGATGGGTCCGCTGCTGGTGACACGGCCCACGCCCTGGTAGCGGAGCTGCAGCTCCAGTCGGCCGGCCCGCAGGCCCAGGACGATCCAGGTGCTGTCCCGATGGCCTCCGGCGAAGAACAGGACGCCCTCAGGATCGAAGGTCCTGAAGTCGAACTCAGCCACCAGTCTGAGCGCGGGCAGAAACGAGTGGGTTACACGCGGGTCGTGGCGCGTGACCCCTCCCGGTGGGGCTCGCCTGGCCTCGGGAAGAGCCCAGGTGAGCGGGCCGAATGCCGCCCGCACCCCAACGCCAGCAGCGAGTCCCCAGGGAGGCGTGTGCGGCTGTGCTGGACTGTGGGCTCCCCGGCCGGGACGCCAGCACAGGGCTGACTTTGACCCCTGCCGCCAGGCCCAGGTGCTCGGGCCGTCCTCTCACCTCGTGGGCTGCAGCCGTTTGAAGCGCAGTCTGATCACGGGCGTCCCGCTGAACATGCGGCCCAGGTACAGCGACTTCACACTCTTGGCCACGTTGAAGGGCACGCAGGGCAGGATGTCCTGTCGGGAGCGGGAAGCTGGTCTCAGATGGGAGCCCTCGGCCAGGCTCCCACTGGAACCCCCAGCGACCCTGCTGCCCCCAGCCCAGCCCACCATGGGGGCTCCCAGGGGAGGCTGGTCTCCGATGTTTTCAGAGGCCCCCGGCTCCCTGCTGGCTCTCCAGCACCCTCCTTCCCTGTGCATTTCCCTTCTGCTTTCATATTTTAATTATGGAATATTTCAAACGTACGGAGAATAATAAAAACAACTATAAAATGTTGTAAAACAAGCAAAAAATGGAGACCTTGAAGTTGTTTCTAGAATGTTCCCTGCTCTACAATGCGGCTTCTCCACTACCTGGAGGACCGCACGGTGGGAGCCCCGGGGGGGTCACAGGGCAGCCAGGGCAGGCCTGCCCTCACGGTCAGGGAGCGCTTGCTGCCCGTGCGTCGCACAGCCCGGGCAGGGGCTGCGGTCACGCGTGTATGAGTGAGTCACCCTGGGGAGGAGCTGAGGTGGCCACAACCAAACATCGGACGGCACGGCCACGCCTCCCACCCCGCCTCTCCCCACGGGGCCCGAGGACGCGCTCCCAGCCAACCCCACGCGGGGCCACAGTGCAGCCGGGAGGCCGGGCCGGGCGCTACCTCGCAGGTGTTCATGTCCGGGGACAGCTTGAGGCCCCCGCGCCCGTCGCAGTGGCAGGTGTAGCTCCCAGGGGAGTTGACGCAGGCCTGCTCGCAGCGCCCCTCCGCACACTCGTCCACATCTGCCAGCCACAAGGAAGTGCCTGAGCCCGCTGATGCCACCACGCACCCTGCTGCCCCATCACACCGCCACGGACGTGAGTCCCCAGCCCGAGACCCGGGAGCTCCAGGCCCGTGGCTCCCGCCCAGCTGGCCGGCTCCTTCCTGGGGACGCGGGACGGAGGCCGTCAGCATGGGGCACAGGGACAGCCTGGTGGGCGGGCAGGGCCAGGACTACCCCATCCCCTCCCTGGTGGAGGGGGCAGCCGCTGGCCCCAGGCAGGAAGGCGGTGGGAGGGGGCATGGCTCTCGGCGCCCCCGGACTCGGCTGGGCTAGGCTGCACCGAGGGCAGGAGAGAAGCCCGTTGCCCAGAAGCACAGGGGCCCCGCCTGGTCGGTCTCCCTGTGTCTCTGGGGAAGAGGCCCAGGTGCACAAGAGGCACGTGCCAGGTCGCACGTGTGCAGGTACGCAGAACCCACACGAGTGCTCAAGCACGCTGTGCTCCCGGGAGAGCAGTGCCCTGCGCACGCGTGTGTGTGCGTGTCCCGTGTGGTGTCGGGGCGGGCACCTCGGCAGGACTTCTCCTGGGAGCTGAACGCGTAGCCCTCGTCGCAGAGGCAGGAGTAGGAGCCCGGCAGGTTCTGGCACTGAGCCTCCCCACAGGCGCCTGCGTCCGCACATTCATCCAAGTCTGCAGGAAAAACCAGCTGTGTTTCAGGTCCACCAGGCCTGCTGGCAGCCGGCCCGAAATGAGATGCCGCCAGCCAGGCTGGGAGCCGCCGCTGAGAGGCATCCAGCTCTGCAGAGTGGAGCACAGCCTGGCCTGGCGGTGTCACCACTGCACCCTGGGCCACCCAGCCCTCCTCCCCTCCCTCCCCCATTCCCCTCCCCTCCCTCC
>NW_020173937.1:354836-363012 GCF_003031525.2 Neophocaena asiaeorientalis asiaeorientalis | reverse complement strand
CCCTCCCTTCTCTCCCCTCCTCTCCCCCTCCCCTCCCTGCTCCTCTCCAGCCTCCTCCCTTCCCTCCATCCACTGGGCTTTCCAGCCCCAGCCCAGGAGCAGGGTTGGGGGGGCACTGCTGATCAGGGGCCTCGCTGAGAAGGCTGATTCCGGACGGTGTACAGGGCACCACCTGGCCGGGCTGCACACAACTGGTGCTTAATTCCAATGACTGCAGTCCAGGAAGGTTAAAAAAGTGACTCCTGGGGCCCTTTGACTAGAAGTCCCAGCCTGCGCCCTGGAGCCCTGCGCTGACCACGGAGCTGACCACTGCCTGCCAGGCCTCACTCAGGCTCCCTGGTTCCAACCCCCTCCCCTGGCACCGGGGGCTGCCCGTGGGAAGCCAACGCCACAGTCGCTGTAACTGACAATCAAGGGTCAGTCCTGAGGTTCCATCCCCTCCGCCCCTCTGGCAAACAAGTACAGAAAGCCTGCAGTTAAGAACTGGTTCCTAAAGTGACAGAGGGACTTTCTAGAAAGCGCAACCCTTACTTCAAATAACATCGATTCCTCAGATGGCACACAGGACCGCATGCCTCAAATACTCACGACTTCATTACAAGGCCAGTTGAGCAAACGCAGGCTTTCAGATGTGGAAACTAAGATTTCTCCCCGCGATCAATCGTGGGAAGGAGACAACACAAAGGGCACCTGCTCCCCCCAGGGAGCCTGTAAACCTACACGGTTCCACATCGTCAGGACCCATCTGCACAAGGACCAGACTGCAGCCATGACGCGGGCTGCTCCGTCCTGAGCAGAACTGAATCTCTGGCTTCACAATTCCAAGAACTGGCCTCACGAGAATGGGATTAACACTTTTGCTCATAATAATCTATGTGATTGTGGACATCAAAATAATTGTAGCCGGCTCTGCCCCTATGTGTAAGCGGACAACGAAAACCGTCAGCAAAGAGATGCTACAGACCCACGTCAACGTCTTCCACTCTGAGAATACGGCGCCTATGTCAGCAGGAAGAAGTTACAGAAGACGGACCTTCACCCCTAACCCCATAGAAATGGAATGATGTCTGACAGGGGGGATTTGTAAGCAGCTCTCTACCGGAAACTGCCCTCAGGAAGCCCCCTTCCTTGTCACTTTAACAGAGCCATATTGCAACTGGCTTTCGACCAGGCACCCCCATGCTCTACTCATCTCTAGCCCAGGCACACCTCTCAGATCTCTTGATCACACAATACCTCGCCTAACCTGTCTCCTTTCTGTAGATCAAAGGAGTAGAAATGAAGGCTAATGAACAGATGACCAGATCTCCCCCCAGCTTCCCCTCCAGTAATCCCCCGAACGAACTGTGTGACCAAGATCGCATCTAGAGGGAGGCCGTGAGGAGTCGGCACGCCCGCACACAGTGGGGGACGGCAAGGACTCTGACCCCCCATCTCAGGGATTAACTCAGATTCCTTCTCTGTTTCCCTTTAGAATCTTTCAGGGCCGGGCAGAATCTTCGGAGGTGGTTTCTGGGGGACTCTGAGGGCGCCATCTCCCCAGATCGCTGGCCTTCTGATTAAAGCCACCTTTCCTTTCTGCCAGCTGTGAGCGCTGGTTTTGTAAGCAGAGAGCAGTGGGACCCTGGGCTCCCTGTTTTTTTCAGATGTCCCGGACCCCGACTGGCACAGAAGCCTCTGCAGGCTCTGTGGCCTGGAAGGAGGCCTGGCAGCCGCCTCCCGTCCTGGGGCAGTAGGCACGGCCTCCCCAGCTGGGCCGGCCCCGTCCACAGGTCCTGGTGCATCAGCCCATGTGGAGGTGCCGGGGCAGCTCCCCGTGGCCGCAGACATGCCCGGGCATGTGCTGTGTCTGCAGGATGCCCACAGCCTCCAGAGCCTGAGGGACCAGCCACGGCCTGCAGCCTCTCGCAGAGGAGCAAAGCGACTGTGGCTTCAGCCAACCGGCAACTTGGCAATCGCGGAAGAAAATGGGGGAGGAGGAGAGAGGACGGCAACCAGGACCCAGGGCCTCACCGTGGCAGGTCCGGCCGTCCAGGGAGAGTGTGTAGCCGCTGTAGCAGCCACACTGGAAGCTGCCTGGCTTGTTGTAGCAAATCTGGCTGCAGCTCCCGCTCTCCTGGCTGCACTCATTGACATCTGGGAACAGGACACAGGGACGGAGAGAGCCAGAGGTGACCCACAACCCGCCTGGAGCACGTCGCAGCGTCTGCATCTCCGACCCCATGGGATCCACCCTCAGATCCTGGGTGGGAGGGCCCAGGGGCCCAGGGCTCCCACTGCAGCCAGGGGGCCCCCTGAGGGTTCTAACCACGTCCTGGGGGTTTCCTGCAGCTTCGCGGCTGACCCTGCACACTGTAGACTCAGAGTCTCTTGACTCCTTTCTGATCAGCGTGGGGGGGCCGCGCCGGGCGGGGCAGCTACAGGGCACTCCTGCTGCCCACCGCAGGCTAGGTGGCCTGGCCAGAGCACAGCTCAGGGCTCAGCACGGTGGCTTTTCAAGCTGGGTGGCGCCCCGCCCGGGGGGCAGAGGCAAGACCTCCAGCGCTGTGCAAACATTCGCGCTCTTGGGAGGACCCCGCCCGCCCATCTTCTCCCGGGAGCTGGGAGGGGGCCGGCCAGCGAGGGGCCTGGACCCCCGGCCTGCTGCCCTCCCGCTTCTCCTCTCTCTGCTCTCAGCCAGACGGGCCAGTGCAGCTGTGTCCCCAGCGGGGCAGGCAGGCGGCCCGGTGGGGAGAGGCGGAAGAGAGAAGGACTCAGGGCCCCACCAGCCCGGGGCCCTTGGGTGGCCCTGCAGGGAGGGCCTGACGCCTATGCCCAGGCCCGCCCCCAGGCCGTGGCCTTACCTCTGTTGCAGAGCCGTCCCGCCCAGCCGTCTCTGCACTGGCAGTAGAAGGTGCCCATGAGGTCCTGGCAGACCTGGGTCCCCCCCTTATCGCAGGGGTCTGGGTAGCACTGATCCGGCAGCTCTGAGTTGGAAGGAAGGAGAGGGCGGCCCTGAGCTGCCCCTGGTCAGCTGGGAGGAAACCGAGGCAGGTCTGGGGCACTAACGTCCCCTCCACTGGCCCCGGCGGGCCGCACAGGACACCCACCTCTGGGCGGAAGGGGGTCACAGACCAGGCTGGCCGGGCCCTGCCGATCCCAGGAAACCCAGGTCAGCTCGGGGGGAGTGGCCGCCCACCCCCTGGGCCCGAGGTCAGGGCCGCGGCCCCGGGGCAGCGGAGGAGGGGAGTGGGCCTGGCTGGGCCCCGGGAGCTTGGACCTCCCGGGGAGCAGGTCCACAGGGCCCTGGCCGGTCCACGGGCCAGCCCGGCAGACACAGAACATTCCCCTCCCCTGGCGGCCGTGTCCACCCTGCCAGGCCAGGACCCCTGGCCTGTGGGGTCCAGTTCGCACAGGGGGCACCCACAGCCTCCCCGCCCGCCCCTCGGGTGGGCCTGCTGCCTCTGCCTCCGCTTGGACACGGTCCAGGCCGTCCGGGCCCCGGGCTCCGCTGCTCCCCTTTCTCTCCGACAAACGCCGGCCCCACGGCCTGTCGGCTTCAGCGGTGCCGGTGACCAACGGCCACCCTGCTTCTCTGATCGTCCTGCTTTCAGTGGAGGGGAACGGGGCACATTTCCCGGGGCCCTGGAGACGGCAGGGCAGCCACCCGGCCAGGCTCAGCCCCGCGATGCCGCCTTTCTGTGTGCCAGCGGCCACTACCTTCTCATACCCGGGCGTCTACCTGCAGCACCTGAGCCAGGCACTGCCGTGCGTCTTTATTCACCGAGCGACGGGCCCGTGTGAGCGCTGGGAAGCCCACGACAGGTGGCCGCGGCGCTCCCGCCCTCCCTCTGCCCCCGCCCCGTGTGGAGCTGAGGTCACCACTCACTCCACAGCCTGGTCACTAGGAACAGGCCAAGCCAGCACGTGACCGTTGAGAGCGCCAGGCGGGCACTCACCCCCGCCTCTTCACTTCTTTCTCAGGACGCTGACGTCTCCAGCCGGACGCGGGTCTGGGGACAGTGTTTCCACCGTGGCCTTGCTCCTGGTCCCAGGTGGGCAGTGGGCCCCTGTGTCCCCCGGCTCAGCAGGCCTCGTGCCAGCCCCTGTCCTTGGCATGGACTCAACACCGTGCTTTGTCCCACTGTGTCCCTGTGGGTCTGGGGGCCCGGTCACCGGGGACCCCCTCAGGGAGGGCCCAGCATAACTGTTTGTGTACGCAACCCTGGAACCCACGTCTCTCACTGGGCTCTTCTTGTGACCTTTCCACGGGACCCCTCAAAGCTTGCTTGCCCTGCACAATTACAGCCAACAAAACACTTGCAAGTGTGCCCCGGACACACACCTCCGGGTATTTCAGAGACTCATGCACAGCTGTCCTTGGTGGACTCGGTGAGTGCCTTCGGCCCCTCAGCAAGTAGGAACTGGGTCTGGCGCTCGGAGAGTGAGGAAGGGGGGTCCAGCGGTCAGCCCTGTGGCCCCCATGCCGCTGTAACGGGGGCTCCCCCGGGGGACAGGAGGGCCGGGGCGGCGGGGGTCAAGCCCAGTGCCAGGGCTGAGATGACGGGCGGGTCTGCTTCCCGACAGTGTCTCCGCAGGACGGGGCTCTGAGGGGGCAGGGAGACTGGGGCGGTCGGGGGAACGTGTGCTGGGGCCCAGACAGCACCCGAGCCGAGGGCCCGGCTGTTCCCCCAACAGCACTTGGCACATCAGAGGCCCTGCAGGAGGGACGGGGAAGATGGGGTGCGTCTCCACTCGACATATTTGGTGAAAGACTTAAAAGTTATTTCAGAAGGACACACCTGGCCTCGTTACCTTTGTCTGGAATTTGCCTAGAATGCCTACCCGCCGCCGCCCCACCTTTAAAAATCAACCTCCCCCGGGGTGGGACAGCTCCAGGAGATCCCCACAGGGAACCCAGCTGGAGAGCGGCTTTCATCTGTTGCCCTGTTGGGAAGCTTATCTGTAGGGCAGAGGAAGGAGAGTGTTTGCAGGTGCCCCTGAGCTTCTAGGAATTCGGTGGACGCAGGCAGCCTGCAGAGGGGCTCGGGGCTGAGTCAGACCTGAGCCCCGACCCGGGTCCCCGACAGGCGAGAGGCGAGGGCCATGATGGCTGAGAGAGGATGGAGGGAGAAGCGGCTGCTATGTGGACAGGGGAGTGGGGCACCTGCTGAGGCCAGCAGAGGCCTGTCTCAGTGGCTTTTGCTCCCACTTCCAGAAATGTGTGGGTGTGACGAGTTATAAGCTGGGAAATACATGCAAATGCGGGCCGTCGTCCTCACGGAGGAGAAAAGGCACCGAGACCCTTCCTCGCGGAGACAGTCGGCCAGGACTCCGCAGACGG
Organism: Neophocaena asiaeorientalis asiaeorientalis; assembly: GCF_003031525.2. NCBI lineage: Eukaryota > Metazoa > Chordata > Mammalia > Artiodactyla > Phocoenidae > Neophocaena > Neophocaena asiaeorientalis. The sequence continues at coordinate 357,689 of NW_020173937.1, read as the reverse complement.
CATCGCCCAAATCTTCTGGGTCCCAAAGGCAAAGCCTCAGAAACCGATCCCGGACCCCCGGGGGAGGCACATCTAGAATAAGTGACCACACGGAGCCCCCCCTCCTCACTGCATCAGAGATGTCCGAGGCAGGTTATAAGCCTAAACATGAAATATCAGACAACTTTTTATAGTCTCAGGAAAAGGACAGCCTGAAACCCAGGCAGTAAAACAAACGAATCAGTTTGAACACATAATTTAAAACGAAGGAACTGGTGCGGCAAGTTGACCACACCAAAAGTCTGCTACAAGTGAAGCGTCACGACAGGAAGCTGAACTGCTGTGATGCTCCCATGTCTGCCTAAGGCCGGTGAGGTCCCACTCGGCCTGGGGGGCCGAGGGGCGGGGCTTGCTCACGTCAACCGGATGTGTGGGCGCGGGCTCTGGTTCCCTGAGTGCACACTGGCCTCTGCCCCTCACTTGCTCTTGGGAGGCTGCTGAAGCGTCCGTGGGGAGCCCGGGCCTCATAGCAGGGCCCCTGCCCTCGTTCAGTCTCTCACTTCCTTTGTGCGCCTGGGCCGGCTTGGGGTCTGTGACCCGGGGCGAGACAGGCAAGGCCAGCGGCTGGTACGTGGGAGGCTGGGTGACCGGTCCCAGCAGCAGCCGAGCCCTGCCCACCAGGCCCTGGTGCCAGTCCCGGTCTTCCACCCGCCCTGGGCGACCCTGCAGTGCAGGCCCGCGTGCAGCACAGGGCTCCCTGTGCAGGGCTGGCTGTGCGCTCAGAGCCCGTTTCCTCACCGGTGGAGCCGGTGCGATAAAGCAGCTAACAGCTGGGCCTGGCGGGGATGAAGTGGCCACGTCACAGAGCTCTCCGGCCACAGCCAGGCCTGGAGTCAGGCTCAGCTGAGACGGGCCTGTGGGTCTACGTGTGGATTAAAGTTCGTGCAAAACGTCAGTGTTACATATGATCATTTAAAATAAGAATAAAGACGCATGATGAGCTGAAGAAAAATTTTGCTACCTTTAGTACAAATGGCTAATTTGCAAAATATATCAACAGCTCCTACAAACTGAGGCAAGTAGGCAAAGATTCCGAACAAACTACCCACAGAAAAAGAAACCCAAGGTTCCTCAACATACGAAGCTCAGCTTTACTCATGAGTAAGAAAAAAAGAAACTGAATTGACTGGGGGTCTTTTTTCACTTTTTCTACTGAAAGATATAAAAAAGAAAGAAGCAATACACTGGGCTGGTGCAGGTACTGGGAGAGGCGCTCCCGCCCTCCACCGGGGTGGGGTGACGGGGCCGGGTCTGCAGCAGAACTGAAAAGGAACACAGCTTTCCCTCTGCAAGTCCACTCTAGGCTGCAGATATATTCAGACAACGACGTCACTCTGGCTTTGCTGGTTACAGTATAAAAACTGCAAACGGCCCAGGTGTCCGCCAGCGCACACTGGTTAACAAGCACGCTGCCCACCAAGCGCGAGTGTGGGCGCAGCCCCACGTGCTGGCCGTGCTCGCGCTGACACAGGAAGCGTCTGCGAAATGTGGAGGGGAAAGGGCGGTGGGGTCATGGGTTCAGGGAGCTGCCACCTGTGTGGAAATAAGAGACTCCGAGTACATCCCTACGGGTCTGAGAATATTCTTAGAACCGGTGGCCGTGGCGAAAGGGCCCCTGACTGACCAGGAGGAAGGGCCGGATGCACCTTCTCTCCACCTGTGAAAGGTTTACACTTCATACCGTGCGAATTTCCTGCCTGTTCGAAAAGCCAACACGTACTCGCTTAGAAAAGGAAGTTCAGGGCAAAGGAGAGGACCTCAGGCAGGTGCCGTGGCTCCAAAGACAATGGAAATATAGCAAAGCCCCAAGACCCCAAACGCAGGGGCTTCGAGGAAGGAGACAGACTTACTTTGCACGCAGGTGATGAAATCTGTGTTCTTTTTGTATGGAGATCCATGTTTACTGATGCATTCTGCAAAACAGAGAGGGCAGGGCGTCACCTTCCGGCACGGGGCCAGCAGACGTGACACTCTGGAGGGAGACTAGTCACGCTGACACGGAACATGGAACACCGTCAGACGAGAAGACGTCTCCACCCATGGGCAGAGCTCTGTCTCCAAGGAGACTTGGGCCCCCGCAGCCTCCTGGGGGGGTTCTTTCTGTCGTACAGAAGGCTTTCCGGTGGCACTCAGGAAGCTTCTGACCGTGGTCAGAGAGCTGGCCTCCATTTCAACCTGACCCCCGCTTGGAAACAGTACCCTCGGTTTGATGGTCAATCTCTTTGGCGAACTAGCCCCCTCCTCCTCTGTGCTGTCTGACCGCGTGCGCCACACGGAGGCCAGGGGTGGGAGGGGCCATAGGCATCCTGATGATCTGAACTTGAGCTTGGCATAACGGGTGTTGGCTGAGCCACTTCACTGGCCCTTCGGTGGGTCGCTGCTGCCCATCCGCACCTCAGAGGATGTGGGCACAGGCAGTGGATAGCACTGGAGGTGGCCCGGGGGCCACTGTCGCCTTTGCCTCAGGACACAAAGCCATGCACCCGGGAGCAAGGCCGGCAGGGAGCCCGGATGGGGCTTCTCAAGGCCAATCGCAGGTCCACTACGCTTGTTGCCAGATACACACCCACAGAAGGTACCTCTACGAGGCTATAAGGCCGATGGAAAATTTACCAAAATGCGCTTCACACAATTAAAGAGGAAAGCCCTGGAATACTTCTCTCTCATTATAAGTAGAGACATGAAAGATCCCTTAAAACAGTGTCGATTAAGGAACGGTTCGCAGGGGAACTTTCACGTCTTCCTGAAAACACAGGACCGCCTTCGCCTTTTTCCTCTCGTTCTCCCCCAGTGTTCAGTGCAGTTTTCCAGGCC
>NW_020173937.1:348462-354677 GCF_003031525.2 Neophocaena asiaeorientalis asiaeorientalis | reverse complement strand
CACAGACATGACTGGCGCTCGGAGAGTGCCATGACTGCTCGACGGCCAAGGCTGTTAGCCTGCCTGTTCCTGTTGTCCAAGTTAAACAAAAGCATGTTTTAATGTTCTCAGCTTTAATTAATAACATGGTATCAACAACCAGAGTCCGCATAAGCCAAAGCTCTTTGGGGTCTTCAGTGATTTCACAAGGGCAGAGTCCTGAGACCAAACAGCCCGAGAACCACGAAAGCAATCACGTTTCCAGTTAACGAGCTAAGCCTGGAATCAGAGTGGGGCAGAGGTCTGCAGACAATGGCATTGGCTGGAGGCGACACTAACGCGGTCACTATGGTATAAAAGACACAAACTAGGGCTTTGCCCCGTGAGCCCTGGAGAGCTCCCAACTCACTGTGCGATTAAGCATGGTCCTTCCGGGAACAACTCGGTGATGAGGTGTGAGGCCCCAAACAAAAGGAGGAAATGAGTCCAACTTACCTAAGTACCTTGGATAAAAGTACTCCTGCAGAAAAAGAAGAAGAAAAGGGAGCAGTTAACCGGCAGGGTGCCCGGCGTCTGGGCACCACCCCCTGGTGGCTGGTCCACCAAACCTCACCCCTCTCCCCCAACAGGAACGGCCAGGCCCGGGAGGCAGGTGCTTGAGGGAGGACGGCTGCCCAGAAAGCCATTTTCTGCCCTTGAGAGGGCTGGGGGAGGGGACGGAGGGAGGGGGCGTCCCTGGGGCCACGCAGCTTCTGCAGAGTGATGTCTGCACACTGAGACCAGACCTGCGGTAACCAGCAATGCTGTGCGGGAGAAGCGTCTTTCAGGAAGACGGGAAACATGCCAAGAAAAAACCAAGCCTTGGACCCCGGTGGCCGAAGGGCCCCTTGGGAGATGGGAGGCCTCTGTAGGACTCCCAGCAGCTACTGTACTTGTAAAACAAACAGCTGGATGAGGGATGGAGGGTGTAGACGGGGAGTGCTTTTATCCATGACTGCAAATTAAGAGATGGGCGCTGGGCAGTGAATGTCAGGTGAGAGAACACCTGCCTGTGCCCATCCCGGCAGCAGCTCTGGGACCCCACACGCTCTGATGTCCCGCTCAGGGCTGATCGCTCAGGGCCGATCACGGAGCAGTTTGGCCCTGTAGCCTCTCCCTGACGGAACCAAGGGGCCGGACGCTGGGTGTCACCTGCTTGCTCACGACCACCCTCCCAGGAGGGTCTTGCTAATCAGCCCCATTATCACGGATGAGTAAACTGAAGCTCCAGGCCGGCTGTGGAGTCTGACTGAGTCCCGTCCCAGGGAGGGCGGGGGCGCTGGACCCCACGGGGCCCGTGCTTCACGCCTGCCGGTCCCCCACCGCCTCACTTGTCCCCTCCGCTCGTGCTTGGCCGGGGCGTCCCGCGAAGACGCGTTCAGATGTGCTTTTATAAAGTAGCATTCTGGTAAAGATGCTTCTTGTAAAACTCAACTTCTTTAAAAGAAAAGTAAGGATCAGAGCAAGCTTGGGACTCATGCAACACTTGCAAAGGTGACATTCATGCGAATGTGACAGAGGCAGGCAGGAGGCGACTGCCCTCCTCTGCGCTCCCAGGCCCCCGACAAGGCTGGCTGTGCTTCTTTCTCCTGCTTTCAGTCCCACACCGGCTGGTGCTGGGGACGGAGAGACAGACAGGTCTGGGGCCCTGTGACGAGAGCTCTCAGGGCCCCGGGGGTTGTGGCATCTTTCGGGGTCAGAGGGAGAACAGAGGCCACTGGGCTTTGCAGAGGGAGGGAATTTGGTTCTGAAATAAAAGATTCAGGGTGGACGCAGGAAGCGCCCGCTCACGCTTAGGAAGCCCAGGATTACACTAGGGTTGAACATGATGAACTGCGGGGCAAGCACCCGGTCACGCACACGTTTACACGCTGCAGCTTTCCGGAAAGGCAGATTCCATTCTTCAAAATCGTGACTAGTGGATAGTAACGTGTGATATGCTTCAATACTGAGCCCTACTGTTGTGCAAAGCCAGGCTCCTCAGCCCTCCGTGCCGCCCTGCTTCCCGCAGGTCTGTACATGGGAACGTGTGGCCCGAAGCTCCTTCAAGGAGCTGCGCCCAAGGGCAGCTGGGTCCACCTGGGTCTACAGTGAGGCTGCATGTGCTCTGGAGCTACAGGAACAACTTCCCTGTGAGCCACCTCGTCTGCCTCTGCTACTTGCCATCTGCCCCCCGAACAGGAAAGGAGAGCAAATCTGCTTCACCCCTGAGCTCCTCAGAGGCCAGCCACGTCCCTGCGGGGACCAGGCGAGGCACGAGAACCCAGCCCCGATGCCGTCCCCCTGTTCACCCGATGGCCGCACTGCCTGGCCCTGTGCATAGATGGGCCGGGGGACACCCGCTCCCGGCTCTGCTGACCAGCGTGGGCGTTACCTCGCAGACACACCAGTGTCGGTGGTGCATGAATCTTTTTGTCGTGGAATGTCTGGGACTTTTACCTGGATTACACAACATGACCGGAGTCACACATCACGCTACCACAATGTGGTCACCTCTCCAACAGTAAACTGCGAATTTATTACTTCCTTTAATACATAACAGCGCTAAGTTGTTTCCAAAAACCTCTACTCTGACAAACTGGGCTGGGACTTGGGTGTCAGGACAACTTTGCTTACTGACATGAAACGTGTAAAGGTGTTTTCCCTGCGGAACAGTCGGGAGGGTTGACCAATCCTTTGGCCACAGCCTTGCTAGCAAATCTGTCTTCTGGCAGGAGACCGTCAAGGTCACGGCAGCCTGAACTGCCCTTGCCGAGGCTTCGGCTTCCTAAGAGCGAGACGCTCACAGCGGCCCCTGAAGACGCCCTCCTGCAGGTGGGTGCCCAGGCTCCATTGGTCCCGCCCCGGGACCCGGAAGGGCTCCTAGCCCCTGGGGCTGGCGTTCCACGGCTCCCCACGTGTTCTCCTAGCACGGTTCATACAAAACCCTTTTTTCCTTCCTTTCTCCCAAATTCAGCCAAGATTCTCCAAACCAGGTTCAAAAGACTCCACAAGACGGAAGGAAACACAGACGCCACTTCTCAGAACATGGACCTCTGGGATCCCCCAGGCCCTGCTCCACCCAGAGGACCCAGGGCAGACCCTGCAAGGGGGGCAGTCCCCAGAGACACCCCGCGAGGGCACTGGGTCCTCTCCTTCCTCAGACGCTGAAGCGCACGCTGCAGGGAGGTCCTGGAACAAAGTCCTGGGTATGACCACCCAGTGGCAGGGGTGACGCCGGGATCAGCCCCGGCCCTGACCCTGAGGCCCTGCTGCAGCTCTGCACGTCTGTGTGTGTGGTTCCCTCGGCTGCACGTACGCCCTCCATCCCCATGGCTGTCCCGTCCCACCCAACCTGCACGCATGTGACAGGGACAGCGGCCCGAGCGGGGCCAGTTCTCCGGGTCCTCTTCGCATCAGTTTTAGGACGATACGCGCTGCTCCGGACGCTCAGGGCCCTGGTACGGGCAGCAGCGGCTCTCGGGGGCATGGAGACCCTGGTCCCCTTACCACCGGCCCCTCCCTGCAACCCGCACCTGCCCACGGCACATCCCTCTGCACGTGCTTCCCACATGCTCTGGGCACCCGCTGCACCCCAGCTGCTGGCGGAGCACGTGCACACGGGCCCTGGGCACCCCCGCACCCCGCCAGGGTCAGCAGGGCCGCAAGGCAGGGGGTGGCAGCCTCCGCTCACCACTCAGCTGCGGGCTGACAGGCTCAGGGGGCTGGGCGACTGCCGAGGCCCAGTGTGCGGCAAGAACCAGGGCAGCAGAGGTGGGCCGGTCCCTCCAAGCACAGGTTGTATGAGTGCAGCTAAAGAGACCCACGTGAGAGGCGTGTTGTGCAAAAACTCTGTGACGTGGCCAAGTACAGTGTCTCCGGCCAGGCATGAACATACTCTTGGAAATGAACCTCGTAAAACAGGTTTGCTTCCAAACACCTCCCCCCACAGCAGAGATCCGCAGTTGCCATCCAGCATCCGCAGTCCTCCCTTCAGCCTCAGTAACAGAACTCTGGATTTAGTTAGAGCTGCAATGCACCCAGCCACGGGACTGCACTTCCCAGCCTCCCCTGCAACTAGGGGTGGGCATGTGACTAAATTCTGGCCAATGAGATACACACAGAGAGTGAAACTGAGTAAAGAGAGTGGAGTACTTTGGTTCTCTGGCCTCCTTGCTGGAATGCAGATGTGATGGCTGGTACTCCAGCAACTTGCCCAGTGTATGAGGAGGCCTGGCAGACAAAGGCCATGCACCGGTACAGTGGAGCGCAAATAGGTCATGCAGGCCCCTGGGCCCCCACGACTGAGCAGCCCCGGGCAGCCTGCCTCCCACCTTTTACATGAGAGAGAAATAAAACCGTCTTGTGTAAACCACTGTTGCTTGCAGTTTCCAAATTTATGAGGCAAAAATCCCAGGCTAGCTGAATTTGAAAAGTGAGTGCAATTTTCACATTTGTAATGACCTGCAAAGTAAAGTTATAAATCTACCGTGAGTCGAGATTTCATGAGTCAGTGAGAATGTTTTGGGAAGTAACCAATGCAAAGGCACTGATAAATCAGGGTTTAGGCCAGTTAACAACGACAGAAGAGAAAGTTCGCAAGTATCACAGACTGACGGCTTCAAGACAGAATAACCTGATTACCTAGGATTAGCTAAGGCTCGTGGGACTGTGGGTGAAGCTGTCAAACGCTTTTTGCAAAAGTGTCTCCATTTATGGTAAGGAGAAAGTAGGCTTTCTAAAATTCATCATCGTTTCGAAAAAATATGCCCTGCCTCTCCCCAAAAGCTGACTTCAATCTTTCTTTGTCCTGAAAATTTAGTGCCTGATTACATTTATAATACAATTTTGTAAAGCATGAAACGGAATAAATTTGTTTTTATAATTTACGGTTTCATTCCTCAAGATCGACCGGTGCCCTCACTGTGTAATCTGATCAATCTTCAGTGGCTTACTCGAAGTGGCCCTTCTTCCCGTCTAACGTGCTCTCCTGGCGGAGGCTTCTTGGGGCTGCGGGGCTCCCACCTTCACAGCACTGGCTGCTCATCCACAGCTTTGCCCGGAAACCCCCTTGTTCTCAAGGCCAAAGGCAGCAACGCTGCTCACTTGAGTGGCTGGGGTGCTCACAGGCAGGAGAGGAAACAACTAAGCCACGCTGGATACTACTAAGCCTCACCGGGTGCTAAGCCTTCCCTGCCAGGCCTGCCACGTTCTCTCTGGGAAATGTGATTCACGAAGGCGAACCAGCGAAACTTTGGCTATGCTGCACTGAGGGATTTCTAAGCACCAGGCCCCACGCTAAGTCCTTCCTACACCCTTGTGGTGGCACAACGATGACCCCAAAGACGTCCAGGTCCACCTCCCGGCAGCTGTGAATACGGTAGGCTCCACGGCGAAGGTCGGTGAGGTTGCTGATCGGCTGACCTTTGGAGGAGGTGATTCCCCCGGGCCATCGGGGGCTCAGGGGACCACGGGATGTGCAAACAAGGAACAGCAAAGGCAGCGACAGATCCAGAAACGGCAACGTCGAAAGAACGCCAACCTGCCGGCCAGGAGGATGGAGGAGGGGCCCGAGCCAGGGACGCGCGCCTGCAGAAGCTGGAATAGGCAGGCGTGGGTTCCCCACTGGGGCCTCCAGAAGGAGGCGGCCCCAAGAGACGTATTTCAGACTCGCCTCCGGAAGGGTAAGCTTGTGCTGAAGTGTCACAGCAGTGAGGAAACGACACATCTTCCCTGGAGTCAGGTGGGGACGCTCCTGTCCCTGCTGACCTGTCCCTGCCGACACGTGGCAGCTGGCCTTGCGGAGCTCAGGCAGCGCGGGACCAGGCGGAGGGACAACGCTGTCTGCCTCCCGCCCACAAAGCCATGCCCACCAGCCCCTAGCGGGATGCCAGCCCCTAGCAGGGCGCCAGCGAGTAGAGTGTGTCCCCCAGGAGCTTGTGGAGCAAAGGGGCAGAGCGGGAAGCAGGGGGCTCTGGGCGGGGACGCGGCCCTCGTGGTCTCCAGCGCCAGGAGGGGGCTCGCTGGGCAGCCTGGCTGGGGGCTCAGGCGTCATCCAAAGCCACAGGGAGAGACCGTACGTGGCTGCCTGGCAGTGTGAATGGGGACCGAGGCCCAGCAGGTGGGACGGAACGTTGGCCTGTCCTGGGAGGGCCCCGAGGAGGCAGAAGTGGTAGCACCAGAGATGCTCCATGGAGGCCGCAGGACGTGTGCTGCGG
>NW_020173937.1:341886-348428 GCF_003031525.2 Neophocaena asiaeorientalis asiaeorientalis | reverse complement strand
GAGGCTTTGTCCAGAGGCTGAGAGGCCGCAGCGGCACCGACAGGAGAGGGGAAGGAGGTGAGAAGCCAGAGAGAGTGAGTAGGAGGGAAGAGGAAAGTGGACATCGCCCGGGGATCAGGGAGGAGCTGGCGACCACCCGTCCCTTCGCAGGGACCCACACAGGCTGGGTTGCAGAGGACTCGTGCTGCGGGTGAGATGGGCAGGCGAGGGTGGCATGGTCAGGTCCGAAACGCAATGTTATGCTTCCCTGTTTACGTGAATTCAGGAAAAACAAAATGATGTATTTTCCCATCGTGTAAAACCCCCAAATAAAATGCTGGACAGAGTACAGGGTGACAAGTTATCAGGGCAAACAGCGCAGCCCCAACACAGCCTCTGTGCAAAGGTAGTGTGTCCAGGAGGCCCTGAGAGCGGGCTGTGCAGACGGGACCCAGGCTCGCCCTGGAGGCCGCAGACACCTGGGCTCAGGGGTCAGCCCTGAGTTCCCCCTGGTCCTCCCGCTACTGACCTGACTCCCAGGAGTCTGTCGATTCCCGGGCCGCAGCTCAGGGGCGCCTCCACGCGGTGGCTCAGGCTCTCCCCGAAGCAGCGTTCTGCGGTCCCGTGACAGACTCTGTGAGCGCACAGCTGCAGCCCGTTCCTGGCCTCTGGCAGGGGATAGAGGGGCACCTCGGCACCTTCGGGTCCCTGCTGAACCACGGCCCCGCACACGTGGGCGTTCAATTCTGAGCAGCACAAGACGGGCTGGTGTGAACGAGGAGAGACTCAGAGGATGCTTGTGGTGGGTGCAGACCTGGCTCAGGGGTCAGGGGTCAGGGTCTGCCACACCCCACGGGAGAAGGCGCCCTGCCCCCGACAACTGCCAACAGCCACCTCCTAACACGTTTTCCATTTCAACCTGAAGCATCGCACTAAAGAAACGTGTGTCCAAACCACAGAGGCCCCTGGGGGCTGTACCTGTGGCCGCCAGTCATGCCACGTGCTGGGCAGGCGGCCCCAGCCTGGCCTCCGGCCCCAAGGCTGCAGCAGTGACCTTCCCGGACGCCCTGGGAGCTGGTCCAGCCCAGCTGTGGGATTTCCACAGGGAACAGCATTCCCAGAAGAGTTCCTCAGAGAACTGGGTTTAGATGGCAGGGTTTGGGGACAGATGTGGAAAGAATGTATTTTATTATCATGGACACTAACTGGAAGGAGACGAATTTCACCTAGAATTTTGGAAGAAAAACAAAAAGTCCAAGAAAATAACAAGTGTGATGGTAACACATCACTACCTCCTTTGAAGGACGTGTTTTTAATTGGTGCGAAGTGCCTTTCTCAGAGGCAGATAGAGAACTCCGTCCACTTCCAACACCTCCTTAAAACTGACTTTAAAACTAACTGCACTCTCTCAGGGTCAAAATCTACAGCTGTACACGCACCAGGACCGCCACGAAATCACTGGACTAAAATAACCACCGAAGGGGGAGAGTGTTCCCAACATCAAATATTAACCCTCAAACCACAGCAAAGTCTGCATCATGGAAGCAACAGCACGAAGACGCCAGACACCTGCCAGCGCAGCCAGGGCAAAGCACAGCCTGGCCGGGTTCGCAACGTCCCGGCCCAGCACCTCAGAACCTCGAGAAACAGGCCAGAAGCATCAGCTTCTTAAAGGGCGTGTTCCTCCTAAGTCCCGTAGGCAGACCTGCGGTGACTTTCAAAACGTCTTTAGTCGGTTTTCCAGACGTTAAGCCCGCAGGCTGGGACGAGGTGTCTTTTAGGGGGCTGCCCTGTCATTACACTGCAGGGCCAGCTCCGGGCCGGGCAGACCCCCGGGACGAAAACAAGCACGTCTGTAGGCACTTGGGCAGCAAAGGGGGTCCAGACAGAGCCTGTCTCTCCCTCAAGGCCACCCGGGGGGCGGCAGGCCCCGCGCTGGGGGCCTGAATGCGGGCCCGTCTGACCAGCCGTCCGCAGGCCTCTGAGCCGGGCCGAGCCAGCTCTGGAGAAAACGTTACGACTCGGAGACCCTGCCCTGCCCTGCCAGCTTCCTTGGGCCTCCGGGGGAGGAAGCCCTGGAGGGACGGGGCCCAGTGGGGAGGCCTGGGCAGCCCCGGGGCAAGGGGCCGCCCAGGCGGACAGGAGCTGGGGCTGGATCTGCACAGGGAGGGCGCCTGGTCACACTCCTCGACGGACCCCGGTGTGGCACGGAGGGGCGGGGCGTGTGCAAGTGCGTGTCTGAGCGTCCAAGTGAGTGTTAGGGGCTGCTGTCCAGGCGTGGGGGGCAGGGGGCCCGAGGCTGTCCTGGAGGTCACTGGGGGTGACGAGGGCCCCCTCACCCCTCCTGCTGGGGCCCCTGAGACCCCTTAGGCCACCCCAACAGGAGAGACTTGAGGGAGGGGCTTCCACCTCCCTCGGGGGTGCCCCTCCCCAAGCTGTCCCCAGAGACTCTGGGGTCTCAGGAAGACAGGTGTCCCTGGAGGGCAGACGCAGTTCAAGACAAGGCGGCAGCCCTGCAGGGCTCTGAAACTGACTGCACCCCGAAAACCCTCCTGGGTAGGGAAGTATCACCACCACTGGGCCCCCATGTCTGAGAGTGCGGGGGTGGGGTGGGGGGAGAGAGACAGAGACAGACAGAGAGACAAATAGACACCACCAGGCAGAGACAGAGAGAGACACGGGGTGCGGGGTGAACATGCGAGGTCCGAGGTCAGGCTTGGGCTGCACTGGAGGCAGAGGGGCCTGTGGGTGGGATGCCGGCCGAGCTGCAAACACTGTGAATACTGTTGTTTGCATCTCAAACTAACCAAGGTGATGGCGTCAAGGCCCAGGACCTGGAATTCCTCCCGACCCGCAGGCCTCGGGCGGCACTGGTGCTGGGAGGTGGTGAGCCAGGCGGGGCCGCAGGTCGGGCTGGGTAAGTCTTTCGTCCAGAATCCTTTCTGGAGGCCACGGGCAACGGTATCGGTGTCTGGAACCCACTGGCCTTAAAGGACTTAAGGTGACTGCTGGGCTGGCCCGGTGAGCTTCTGGGAGAGCTCCGGAGACCCAGCAGGGGTGCCTGGGGTACTGGCACCCAGAGTCCTCTGGACAAGAGGCCAGAACGAGGGAAATGCCAGGAAGAGAGGGTAACAATGCGAAAGGAAAACGAGATAAGGATGGAATCTAATCGCCGGCTCTGGGGGGAGGGCAGGGCGGGGACACTCCCCCCGCGGCCCCAAAGAATGTGGAGGAGACCCTGGTCAGCAGGAGGGAAGCAGGCGACACCTGCATCAGGAAGGCCCCCAGGCTCCCTTAACCCCAGGAATCGGGAAGGTGCCCACAGCTACCTGCTCAAAGGAGAGCTCTATCCGTCAGGCGCCTCCATCCCCAAAGAGGAAGACGGCCCAGGCCCAGGGTGGAACAACCCGCCCTGGCAGGAAGAGCCTAGAACACACCCAGCACAGAGGGCACAGCCTCCGGATTCCAGGAGCGGCTTGTCGCCCAGAGGGCCAGCTCCAGGTGCCCCAGCCCCCAGCTCAGGGGGCAGGGTGTCCTCCCCCACCCCCCTCACCGGCCCCCCAGAGCCCCAGGAAAGACAGTGTGGCCTCCTCTGCTCCAACAGGTATGTGTGGCCGCAACGGCCAGACACACAGAGGACAGGCCAGCCCCAGAGGTGACCCTGGCAGGTAAGGACTGGCTTCTCCTACAAGCACCCCCCGAGCAGGCGAGCGGATCACAGCCCAGTGGACGCTGATTCCGCAGCCTCTCCTGTCTCACATCAGGACGCTGGCGGGAGGTCCTGTGACGGTCACAGAACCAGGTCCTGGTGACTTTTTGAACTAAGGTCAGGGCGCTCATCCTGGGTCACCCCCGCAAACACTCACAAGGAACAACATTTGAAGGCGAGGAACTGATGTTTCTCAAGAGAGCCCCAAACTGTGTGGGGCAGAGGGACCCACTGGTAATGTCATAGGACGGCCTCATTCAAAAGCACTGTTTCTCCAAAGGTGTATTAGCAGTGAGCTGTGTTTGGAGGGTTTCCCAGGGATCCCAGGTCTCTGGAATCTGGGACTTCCCCAAAGTGAGGGAAAGGATGGCGTGGACACCTGGAGGGGCAGCTGGTCGACCAGAGCGGGGCCGGACATGCAGGAGCCCCTCATCACCAACCTCAACCCACGACCCTAGCTGGGCTCCTCCCAGCCTTCCACAGCACCTCCTGAGGAAAAGGACAACAAACCAAGGGCCATACCCAGACAGAGAGCAAGCAGCCTGCACAGCGGTCTACACAGGATGCAAGGTGTGGGTTGAGATGAGGGGTTTTTGCACTGACTGCAAGGGAAGGCACAAAAGGGGCCGGTCCACCCTGGGAAGCTGGCAAATAAAGGGGAAGATGTGATTATGATTTGGGGGTGGGGGTCAGAAAGGAGGATAGAAGTCTGGAAAATTACAGATGGCTTTGATATGAAAGGAGTTCACAAATTCCCCATGGGGTAGACGGGGTGGATGTGAGAGAGGACGCCCCCAGCGTCACAGCAACTCCACCTCGGCAGGGAGGGAAGTCAGGACGCTGAGGGAAGTACAAAGTCCCTGCACAGAAATGGCGGCGTCTCATTAAAGTCATGGGCTGTGAGCACGGCTTCCTTGTCTCGTCTTCATTTCATCCATCGTAGACAGAGTTATAATTAAAACATAAGTCACAGGGGGGATGGCTCTGGGAAGGGCGGCGCAGAGATCAGTGTGCAGTGTGCCCAGGCCCAAGGCCTTTCCATCCTGGAAAGCAGGGACGGGGGCAGGGCAGGGGCAGGCTGGCGTGGGTGGTGGCCTTGTTGCCCTCAAGTCTCGTCACCCGCAAGCCCGTCCCACACTCTGTACAAGCCAGCGCTCCAGGCTGGGCCTGGGGCTGGCGGGACTGCAGCCGGCACACAATCCCACAGCAGGGCAGGGACACAGCCCACCGCGGGACCTTCAGAACTCCTCCGCAGGTGCCATGCCAGCTCCTCTGGGCCACAGGGACTCACCATCAAAGAAACGGGCAAACAGGCCAGAAGAGACCGGTGGCAAAACAAACCGCGTTGCTGCGGACACTGAGGACAGAGTCGCGGCAGAAGCGCCTGTCACGGCTCAGCCACCGCCACCGCGCGCTGGGCCAGAGGGAAGGTGGGCACAGCTGGGCCATCCCTGTAAAGCTTGTTTCGGAAAGGGGACTGAAGGGATGGTCAAACCAACCGGTCAGAAACGGGAGTCAAAGTAAAAGCCCACGGGCCTCACAGCCATTTGTTTATTACACTAGACATTTATTTCATCCCAGAAGAATCCTTTAAAAGAAAAATTCCCGTAGAACCAAACCAGCTGTGAAATCACCCTGACCTCTCGGTGTGAAGCGACGCAGTGTAAGCCCACCCCATCTCCATCAGTCCTACTTCCCAAAGACAGGCGCACGCCAGGTCCCCCAGGGCACCGCCACCACCTCTCCCCTCCCCGAAGATGGCACAGCTCCTGCGCTGACGCGGAGGCCACACCGGGGCTGCTCCCTGCGGTCGGGTGCCCAGCCACCCCGCATTCTCCGAGCACATTATTAATAGAAATCTGTCCTGAGCCAGCCCGTCGGGCTCCTGAAGTCACCAGCTGCTTCGGCGAGTGCACCTTTCCGCAGGGGCTGCGCACCGGCGGCGGGACCTGGGCCCGTCCCTGCTGTCCACTCGGACCGCCCCCGACCCTCCACGGTACGTGTTCCAGCTCTACTCCCGTCCTCCTGCCGCGGGAGCCGCTGCTGCCAGCAATTCCAGCCCTCACGCCTTTGAAGCTAATGCTCCATCCCTCCTGATGCGGATCAGGGCGCTGTGAGCAGCTCCCCCCCCTCCTCCGGTCTAGCTAAGGGGGCGGGGAGGCAGGAAACATCTTCTTTTTAAACCATTTATTTCTTTTACATTTTAAAACGGACCCTGCGGCATCCCGGTTGAGCTGTCATATCACTGCACGGTTCTTTCAAAAGCGGCTGCTTTCACAGGCTTGCCGAGGGAAGAGGACTGCAGGGCGTCCGCAGGACCTCCCGCCGACATCCGCCACCCCCCTCCAGCTAAGGCGGCACCTGGCGTCACCGGCAGAACTGGGCCTCGGAAGGAGGAGTCTTGAGGGTGGGCCCGGGTCCCGGCGCCTAAGACCCTGCCCTTCCGCCGTGCCGACCGCCCCCCTAATAAGGGTCTGGATGTGCCCTGCAGCCGAAGGACTTGCCGCAGACGCCGGGGCTCCCAGCCGTGCGCGCACGGACGGTGTCCCCGGAAATGCGGCGCCGCAGGGACGGCGCTCGAGGGGACCCGGCTGCCCTGCTCCACCTCGCGGTCCCAGGCGCCGGGCGCACACCTCCCCCGCCCACGCGCTCACCGTCTCGGGGTCGTTCTCGAACACTTCCCGGGCCTCCTCCTGGCTGCACAGCTCCTCGATGCACTCCCTCTCCAGGTGGCCCTGCTTGGCCTCCTCGAAGACCTGGTAGGCGCGGCGCTGCCTGGGCCTCAGGAACTGCGCCGCCTCGCGCGCCCGCAGGATCACGGCTTCCCGGGCGCGGGCGGGAGAGAGCAGGGAGA
>NW_020173937.1:329758-341723 GCF_003031525.2 Neophocaena asiaeorientalis asiaeorientalis | reverse complement strand
CCCCACCCCAAATCTACTACATCCTTTTTGGAGTCTTCATTCTGGGGCACATTTTCTCAAGACTTAAAACCCACCAAAGAAAAGATGAACTGAAGTCAAACCGAGTCCCAGTGGGGTCCAGGGAGCCAGATTAAATGATGTCCGTTTGTAATCTCTGTTTTCATAGTGATGACATTGGAAACCTTGAGGGTTCCCAGTAGATATTTCAGCTGAAAGCAGCATTCTGTTAGTTCTCGGAGACCAAGACTTTCTGTCTCTAGTCCCAGAATATTTCGCAAAGTCACAGGCAAAAAAAACCACACACACAAACAAGCAAAACCAAAACATAGCGGACCACTCGGGGGACCGAAGCGGACAGCGAGCCCGGCACCGCGGGGAGGGGGCCTGCGCCGCCCCCTGGGGAATCCTGCCGCGGAAACCGCGCCCCAAGGGGAAGGGGAAAGGGCAGCCGCCCCCAGCTGGGCGGCCGGTGGGCTCAGCGCGGGGTCCGCACCGGTTCTTCCGCCTTCCCTTGTGGGAGGATGAACCGGCGCTGCTGGTAGATGCTTTGAGGTCACAGGTTTGAAGGTGGGGTAGTGAGCATTAATATGTTAAGTTCAAGGAGAAGGATGTTCTCCAGAAGGCTCCGCAAAGAGAATTAACAATTTAATGGCTGGGTCGTCTGCACCTGTGCCTGAACTAGTTCCGGGCCTCCCTTGTCAGCCGGCGATTCCAACGCCTAGTGACTCAAAGGCTACCGCAGACACGGAGGTGCTTACCCAGAATATTGACCACATTAATCTTCCTGCTTGTCCTTCTTCAGGAGAAGCCCTGGCTTCAGAAATCTGGGTGGGGTGAAAAATTCTTCAGTACGGATTTCCACCAGATCTTTAATTAATTAGTGGCACTTCTGCTGTTGGAGATCATTGAGCTTCTTGGATCTGTGAATTTACAGTTTTCATCAAATTTGGGGGAAAAATTGGCCTTTTTTTTTTTCAAATATTGCTTTATGTCTCTCCGACCTTTCCTCTCTTTTGGGAACTCCAGTGGCCCCTGCGTACAGCCACTTGAAGTTTTCCCAGAGCTCACTGAATGCTCCGGTTTACATTTTTACAGCTTTTCCCGCCTCTGTATTATTTTGATAGTTTCTATTGTTATGCTTTCTTTTGCTGATCTCTAGAGGTTTGCCTGAAACCTTTTTGGGCAGAAGCAGAGCGAAATGGTTTCCACGGCAGAGTCCTTGGACAGTTTCTCCGATGCCCGTGAGTGTAAGATTCCGCTCTGGTGGAAGACACTGCAACTGTTCCCGGCCCGTGAGAACCACGGGGTTGGTCCCTCTAACCGTTTCCCAGCCTTGGGAGTCTCTGCCCAAGATTGTGATCATTCCGCTGAAGAGCTGAGGGGCCTCCGCAGATCCCACGAGTCCCTTCTCGGGCAGCTCTCTCCTCTCGTGCTCTCCAGGGAGTCAGCAGACTGCGGTGCCCTCCACCCAAGGTAGCCTCAGCGGGAGAGACCCCGGTGGGAGCCGGGCAGTGCTAGGGCCCACCTTCACCTGTGTCCCGTCCCTCAGGGTCGCTCTCCTCTGTTGCCCGATGTCACTGTCTGGAACACTGTCGTTTCATAGATCTGTCTGTTTTTTTAGTCGTTTCAGACTCGGCCTGGTAAATCAGACAGGAAGTTGAATCTGGGCCGTGTGACTCTGTCTTGTCCAGAAGCAGAAGCCTCCAGTCATATTTTAATGAAGTTTTTAAAAGTTCAAACCATGTTTTGTACCCACTGGTAGGTACTGAGTATTTTGTTAACCTGCAGTTTTTAATGATGCAGGACAGAGGGTAGCAGAGTTTTATCAGATGGGAGTTCTTATTTCCACTGTAACTCTCTGAGGACACACTGGATCATGGTGCAAAATGTATTCATTACTGTGGGTTATGGTCTGAAGGTTTGAGAAACACTGCTTACCACCGTGAATCAGGTGGTCAGACCCCACTGAGGTGAAAGTTCTTTTGTGGAAAAGCCCTTCAGGGCCTTCCTGGGGGGGAACCAACTTGTCCCGGTTTTCTAGGGATGTTCCCAGTTTAGCCCTGGGTCCCAGGACCCCCCTCAGCCCAGGGCAGATCAGGGCGGTCGCTCCCCCTCCTCTGCCCGGTTGGGGGCCCCTTGGCGGCCTGTGACTTACAAGCGTTTTTGTGCCAAGTGTCCACGTGTAAGTGGTTTTGTGGAATGCTCTAGGGGCCCTGCTGTAGAAGCAACACCCATCTCCAGGCAGGGCTGGCTACCTAGCCTGGTTAAGCCCTCCTTGTCTGAAACGTAGAGCCTCAGCCTAGCCTGAGGCCTGGGTACCAGTCCTGGGCCCGGTGAGGTTGCAGAGCTGATGGAGGGAAGGGCTGAGATGTGGTTCACCGCCCCCAGGTAGCGTGGCCTTTGGCAGCCACCTTTCTCCATGCCCAGGTTCCTAATCTATGACGTAGTGCCACACAGGTCCTGCCTCCTGGTGTGTGGGACAGTGAGACGAGGTGGTGACTGGGGACTCCGTGGAGGCACGAAGGGAGCGTGGCTGTGGCTTCCGACACTGTCTTTGTCGGGTGTGTCTATTGCTGGAGGGGCTTCCCCTGACCAGGTATTGGTTCAGTCCGGAAACATCCCCACACTCAGGCCTAGCACAGGAGGGACCTTGTGGGACTGAGAGTCATGCAGAGGCTGGGGCTCTTGGACGACGGCCCCGTGCCTGGAACAGGGTCAGTTCCCTGATCTGCAGGGCTAGGGGCCGAGACAGGGGTGACAGCGTAGCGGGCTAGAGCACGGATGCTTTGCACCTGCATTTGGGACGCAGCGTGAGCCCTGGGCCGTCTCCCGGGGTAACTTCTGGGACACTTGCGGATTTCAGAGGTGTGTCCATCTGGGCCAGTGCGGCTGCACGTGGAGCCCATTGGTCCAGGCCTGCGCTGACCTCAGGGCTCCGGCAATGCCGGGACTCACTGGCTTTCCCGCAGGTAACATGTCCTCTGGCGGTGGCGGGGATGGCACAGCTGCTCCAGGCTTGTGCTGTCCCCGCCTCCAGAGGACTCCACGCGTGTTTCTGCAGGGCCCCTGCTGGAATTCCAGGGATGAGTCCGGTCAGCCTGGCGTGGGCGGCGCGCACACCCGGGAGCTGGGGCCCCTTTCCCCCGCACTGTCCGGCGTGGTCTGCTCAGCAGCCCTGCCGGCAGGGCAGCGCCCCCTCCAAAAAGGGATAGTTGCTGGGCAGACAAAATGCAACAGATGCTCGTTATCTAGAAGAACTTTCGTGCTGGAGGTGTAGATGAATGTACCACGATAGGAAAGTTTACATTTTTAGAATTTCCAGATCAGTGGCTTTTTTTCAGAACATTTTTTCCCTTCTGGCTGATAAAATGTTTGTTTGAAAACTATGTAAGTTGGCCTAGACTATATTCTAAAGATCTGAAACCCCGACTCGATTTGCAGGGTTTGGTCTCCTTTTGCTGCAGCGACCTTCGGATGGGGTCACAGTTCATGGGGCCCCTCCTCCTCCGGTGCCAGACACGACCTCTGGTGCCAGGAGATGTGGGACTCGGGGGTCAGGGCAGATCCCTGCTCATCGCCCCACAAAGCTCCAGGCAGACTTTTAACTTTATCATTGTGACAAAGATAGGGCTTTTGCAAAGCCTGATAGAAAATGTCTTTTTTGTATCTACTGGCCTCCTGAGTAAATTTTGTTTTAGGTCTGAACACACTCGAAGCAGATTTTAAGTTGAGGCAAAATAACGATGAACGGATTTTTCTGGGTCCTCGTTAGCCTGGCTTCCGGGAGGGTCACTGGTGTCTTCCCTCTGGTTAGAGGCAGCCCGGCGGGGAGGGCCTGGGCCTCCGCAGGAGGGGGCCGCAGGACACTGGGCGGTGGGCCTGGGAGCCATGGCAGCGGTGGCAGGCGTGCAGCGGCCGAGAGCAGGGCTGGGCGCTGGCACCCCAAAGGATCCAGCAGAGCCGGTGGATAAATAGCCTCGTCTATCACCGCTGAGTCGACAGCACTGAAGGTACCCCGGGACCCTGTCCCGCTACGTGTGGGAATTTCTCCCCACCTTCAGTCTCCCACTCTGTTTTTGTGGTTCCCAATACCTCAGTGTGATACCGACCATCTGTTCAGTTGCCATTTGCCGAAACATCGAAGTTTTGGGGACTTTTCAGTGTGCTGGGAAATGGGACTTGAAGGTGGTGGCAGCCTAGAATGTGGGAGATGCATGGTTGCCAGACCTCTGCTTCCTGCCCCAGATCCCGGACGCACCCCCGGATCCATGGCTGCCTGAGAGCCCGCCTGTGCGGGATGCAGTCTCCGCGCGGTCCGTGGGCTGTCACGGGTGTCTGGGGACACGCTGTTTACAGTGGCTACCTGTGGAAGGGGGAGGGGATGGTCCATTTTACTGTATTGTTGCATCTCTGCACCTGTTCTGTCTTTTACAACGAGCATGTGTTACTGATATAACAAGTCCACAAACATTGAATGTCGGCAAGCCCCTCTGAGGGGGCAGGCCCTGTTGCAAAGAGAGGGGCTTTTATAGCAGCTCGGAAGGGAAGCTCTGAGCAGGTAACAGAGGACAGGCTGGCGGTGAGCCTGGGCCCCTCCGCTGGCACCAGGCTTTGCACGTGGACGAAGCACCTTCCCCGGAGCCTCTCCTGGCATCGGGGAGGCCGAGCGTGTGCGGTACGGCGTGAGCGGATGTCTGGGGCCAGACAGGCCTAGTCTCAAAGGTGATTAGGGCTGCTTGTTTGCTGGGCTGAGTTATTGGATGACTTCTATCTGTAACAGCCATCAGGATCTTTGACAAGTCATATAACTTAGTTTATTCGTATAGAAAACTATGTCGATGACCGTCTCGTCTGGCAGATTGTCTCTAAAGGCTGAGACGGCTCATTTAATTCCACACAAGGAGTTAGGAGAAGATTCAGGTTTCTCTGGGGAAAGCAGTGTGTGAGCACACAGCCAGGCGCATCAGGGGGCCCGGGAGGGCTGGAGGTGGGTGGTCACCTCCGAGGCTCTCCAGGGAGAGCAGGGCTTCCGCTGTGCCCTGGCCTGGGCCGCTGAGACAGGGGCGGGCGCCCGGTGGGCTACCAGCTGTGTCATTTGTGGCTCAGCTGACGAAGGACGAAAGTCATGACGCTGAGGCAGCTGTGAAGTCCCTGAGGCTCATCCTCTTTGGTGACGGGGACACACGTGTCAGGGACCAGGAAGATGGGCCTGGGCCTCCTGCACGCGTCACCCCAGCTGCTCTTCTCGTGGGGTTCCGGGCCGGTCGTTCTGCGGACCGGGACTTGGTGTGTCCCTGCAGAGCAGCAGTGAGAGTGGCGCGCCAGCGTCTTGGTCTGATCTGCCTTCCGAGGCTGTCCTCACACAGCGGGATGGGGAAGGTGGTCTGAGGACAGCAGAGTAGGGCACAGCCTCAGGTTTGAACCCCCCCACCCGCCGACAGAAACTGAATCTGAGATTATGAACTCCGGTGAAATGTAGACAAATTATCGTCTTGTAGAAGTGCTGGTCTGAGCTCTGACCTTTAAAGAACTGCAGAGCTTTGCTTTAGTTAATGCAAAAAAACCTGGTTCGGCATGAGCTTGACGAGGTCTAGAAATATTCCTTTGCGGGGGGATCCAAAGCGTTTACAGCAGCTGCAGGAGTGTGGAATTGACCCGCTATTGTAACACACGCACAGTCGGTTTCTAACCTTCAGGGACAGGCCAGGTGAGAGGTGGCGGTTACAGTGCCCTCGGGAGACCTGTTAGGCCGTCTCAGCACAGCCGAGACTGCAACACATGACCTTGGGGTACATTTCCTGAGGCCCGCAGAGCCAGGTGGACTGTCTTCCCCAGGCTCCTGCCCGGAGCTGCCTTAAGTGATGGTCTGTCCTTCTGTCTGTGGGTGTGACAAAGTGTAGTTTTTAAAATTTCAAAACCTGACTGTCGTGCAGATATAGAACGAACAAGTGTCAAATATTTATTAGCTGATTAACAAGGGAACCAGAAAGTTAAGTTGGTTCAAAGAGCATTTTAAGGATCTGGATGTCCACAGCCATCGAGGGATGTGTGCGCAGGGCTGCTGGGATGGGTGCAAAACTGGTGAATGTCTTTCAAGGTCACTAGTATATGTAATTGCATACTGTCTACAGAACATGTCATTAAAATGTACATACAGATTCTGAAGTTACCCTTTCTTGTGGGAGGAAATTGTGTGCCCCTTCGCCCGGAAAGGTCTGAGTTCGCATGTAACCCTGGAGCCCGACTCCGTAATCCACAGAATGCTGGGCTCAGGTGGAGAGGCCAGCCTGGTGGGCTGGGAAAGGGGACAGAGGTCGGGATGTTCTGGGCTGAGGATGAGCTAATGATGTCCAGGGGTTTAACTTATGCTCAGCACACGTGTGGCTCGCCAAGTGTGACGCAGGCAGCCCTGGGAGCAGCCGCGATTTGGGGGCAGGGTGGCAGCGGCTGGGTGCAGGCGAGGGGCTGCTGCCCTCCAGGCCCCGGCCGAGCCCAGCTCCCCTCCCGCCACCCAGAAAGCTCACCATGAGCGGCTGACACCCCTGCTTCCTGCCCATTTGTCGAGGACCACGGCAATGCAGAGGGATTTTACGGGTAAACGGCACAGATGGGCTGCAGAACTCTGCCTGTAAATCGAGTGCGTCTTTGTAAAATGGGGGAGCTCCAAGCTCTGTACATTGCTCTAATTTTTTATGAAACTCAGGCCGAAGACATAGTCTAGTTACTGTCACTGCCGTTCACATGTAAGAACCCAGTCAATGCATTTCTGTGTAGAGTCAGAAGAAAATTT
The DNA here is from genome assembly GCF_003031525.2 of Neophocaena asiaeorientalis asiaeorientalis. NCBI lineage: Eukaryota > Metazoa > Chordata > Mammalia > Artiodactyla > Phocoenidae > Neophocaena > Neophocaena asiaeorientalis. The sequence goes on along the minus strand of NW_020173937.1, from coordinate 334,933 downwards.
GTTTTGCAGAGGAAAATCTTTGAGGACTTAACTGAGCCCCATGCTTCGTGTACGTGCTGGAAACCCGAGATCCGTGGGTGTCCGAGGACTGCGGTGTCACTGACGGAGGTGGTGGGACACAGCTGCCTCTTAAGAGTCGATTGCATTTTGAGCACTTTCATTACATTATTTTGCTTTTATTCCCATTTTACAGACGAGGGGCGTGAGGCTCAGAGAGGGTAAGCATCTCGCCTGGTGTCAGAGGCAGAAGTGGTTGAACTGACTTTGAATCCAGTTCTGCGGAGTTCAGTGTGTCTACCGTCTTTCGGGGGTTCCAGCCCTTCCTGCCATCCATGGAAGGTGGGGATGCTGCTGTCATCTTTCACATTAAGAGACATCTCCACGTCACCGCTGGAAACACGTCCCATCAGACTGATCCAGGTCACCCATCAGTGTTAACTGCGTTCATTCTCTGTGTGTCACACCTTTAGGAAAAGAATCGTTCATCGAGGTGAAATGCACAGAACTTAGGCGTTTCGATGTGGCATGTAGTGAATTCACAGTGTTGCACCACCACCCGCTCTGTGCAGTTCTAGGACATCCCATCACTACGGGGAAACCCTCCCCCAGCCCCTGGCAACCACAACCTTCTCTCCGTCCCCATGGATTGGCCCCTCTGGAGGTTCCACGTAGCTCGAGCGTGCGACCCGTGTCTTGTGTGACGGGCCTCTTAACACTCAGCTAGCGTTTCCAAGGTTCATCCCGCTTCGGCGCATGCCGGAGCTTCGATGGTTTTTTTGGCTGGAGAATAGTCCATTGTGTGGATGGACCACATTTTGTTTGTCTCTTCATCAGTTGAGAGCCTTTTGGGTTGTTTCCACTTTTTGGCTGCTCTGAACACTGGTGTGTGTTCACTGTATTTTCTTGTTTTTCCATACATGTCCCCATACATGTGGCTTTGTCTTTTCGCAGTTAATGGTTATTTTTTTTTTTCAGAAGTGCATTTTGAAAATATTATCAATGCCTTTATTTCCAGTCCATTAAACCCAATAAAGTTAAATTATAATAAATATTCTTTTTGGTATAAATAAAATATTTAAACTTAAAATAACATTGTGAGTTTTAATGTGCCTACTTTTCAATATCTTTCTCAAATACTTTTAATGTTCCAGAAAAACGATTAAAAACACCCATAAACACGTGTATCCAGAGGCGTACATTTTTCCTTTTGTCTCAGGCCCCTGTGTGCCTCGGCTGGCGCTGGGCACTGCCTGGTGCTGGGGGCACCAGGGGGGGTTTGGAGGAAGTAAAAAGTCATCGTCACCATCGTAGTTGATAATAATCGGTGTCTGCTAAGGACACCCGTGTTTTCTCAATCCTGAATGAAGCACCTGCAGGAAGCTTCACTGCTCGAATGCGGTGCCCGCTGGCCCAGCGGCTTTAAGCTGACGCCGTGAGGATGCCCGGTTTCTGGCCCGGTTTCTGCGTCCTTCGTCTCCTCCCTCCTCGGGCCATGTGCTCCACCCACGCCTTCCAGCCACGTGGCCAAGTTTTCAGCACGGCCCCAGGCCTCACACACCTTTGACCGCCCTCCATACAAAACCCCGGGAAGTGGCGGGGCAGCGGGAGCTGAGGGCCCGGGTCCCTGTCCCCTGCTGGCCTCTGTGCATGTTGGCCTCCCCACTGCAGCTCAGCCTGAACGCCAGACCACACGGTGACATCGAGGTCCATGCTCTCTGGCGGTGGGGACCTCAGCAGCTCCCAGGCTGCCCACATGGGCACGTGGCCTTCGTCCCCGTCAACAGCCCTGGCCCACGTCCAGCCACGTCTCAGGCGATCACGGCCCCTCCGGTCTCCTAGGCCCTGCGCCTCTCACCAGCCTCACCCCTGGGCCGACCTCACAGCTCAGGGGCTCTGTTTGGGGAGCTGCTGTTGGTGTTTATCTGAGGTCATGCCCGCCGTCTGGGGCTGCAGAAGTCAGGGTACCTCTACCTCACCTAAGTCTCTACTTGACGCTTCCGGTGTCTGTTTCTGAGATTTGGACCAAAGGCAACAGAGCGAGTGGATAAAGGGACCATTTGACCTTTGCTGACACTTCGGGGCTTGGGAGAGGAAACGCTGCAATGGTGTTTAGAGCCAGGAAAATGGCTGCAAAGTCCCTCGGCCTGTCTGGCATGTGGCTGCTTCTCCTGACGGTGATGGAGCCCCCGGACCGTCACAGGCCGCCGGGTAGCCTCCGACGCTTCGAGGTCCCCCTGGGCTCCCCTAACCTTTCCAAAACGAGACCAGGCTCCTGGGCCTGGAATGCGGCAAAGGAAACGCTTTGGTCCAGCCCAGCTTATCTGATTTCCCAGCTTGTAGCTCTGTCTTATCAAAACAGGCTGCTTCCTGTGTTACACAAGGCGGGGAGGCAGTGAGCGTGGCGGCTGCCAGCTTTAGCAAAAGCCCGGTGTCGGTGGAGGTGACCCTCTGTCCCTGGCGTGGCCCGGGGTTTGGGCTGTGAAGACTCCACACGAGGGACACAGGTGAGCCAGGCGAATGGAGGCCTTCCACCAGCAGGCCTTTCCCCTCCGAGTTGTTTGGGGTACGCCGTGCCCCTTTGCCTGCCCCTAAGCTCCCCAGCGGGAAGGCAGTCCTGGAGAGGAAAGCAAAGGAAGGTGATGGCAAGGCTGGGATGGTCGTAGAGAAGATCCCCGACACGTGTGTCCCTGAGGCCCGAGGGGTCGACAGCAGATCATTGCAAGTGAGATGCCCCGTGGGTCCCCTTGTTCTCCACTTGGTGGAGGGTGTGCACCCAGCCCAGCCTCTTGGCTCAGGGGTCAGAGAGGGCCCTGCGGGGGAAGGTAAGGCACAGGGCAGTTCACGCTCATCGTGGAAGTTTCTCACGCTCGTCAGGGACGGTGCAAACCAGCCCCCCGCCCGTCACCACCACAAGGATCCAGCCCGCGGCTGGCCTTGTTTTGTCTACACCCCACCCATTTCCTCATGGGGCTATTTTAAGCCAGTCCCAGACGTCATATTACTTTATCCATAAATTTTTCAGAAAGTATTTCTAAAAGTTAGATAAGAACTAAAAAAATCCTCATGAGACCACAATTCCATATTTACAACGAAAATAATTGACAGTGATTCCTTAAAACCATCAGATATCGGTGTTCAGGTTTCCCTGGTGGCTTCTCCCTGTTTTTTGTCATGATCTGGTCTCCAGGCCAGGCTCTGGACTGGGCACAAGACATAGGTGGCACAACCCTGCTACGTGGGGCTGGAGTACAGGCGCCCGAGGGCAGCCCCAAACCGCCAGGAACTTGTTCACCCTCCAAGTGAGTGCCCGGAGGGGTCTGTGCACCCAGGAGTTGAGGTGGGGAGTGGAGAGGGTGCAGAGGCCAGGGGGAGAGGTGGGCTGAGACCCACACGGGGGTGGTGACCGCTCTGCTGGAATTCCGACTTGACTGAGCCACAGGCATGTGAAGTGTTCTGATGGGAGCTGGCCGCCCAGAAGCCCTCCTTCCCCAGGGTCTGCATGAGCACCAACACACCCCTCCCCCACAGCGCCGGGCCCCTCGGCCCAACCTGCTCGAGCGAGCGTCTCGGGTCGGCAAGAAGGTAGCGCACAGCAAGGTCTGAAAGTGTGCGCCCGGCTGTGACCTGCACTCCCGGCGCCGAGTCCCCCGCCCGCCACCCCCAGCCCCGGCCCGGCACGCAGTCCTCGTCCAGGATGGACTAGCCTTTCCAGGGTGGGGTACTCCCTGCGGCTCTGGAGGTCAGAGTCTACCGTAGGTAAAGGTGTCCCAGGCGCATCCGTCCGGGCTCCTTCCCCGCCTGCAGCCCCCCCCACCCCGGCCATCCCGGGGTCTCTCTGACTCGGACCCTCCCGCTTCCCTCCTTCCCTTATCAGGACGGGCGATCGGGACCATCACCCATCTCAACATCCTCCACTTCTTCTCATCCGCAGAGTCCCCGCTGCCACTAGGGGACACATTCCCGGATCCTGGGGGTCAGTGTGAGGGTCCCTGGAGACGCGATCCCTCGACCACACGAACCCTGTACAGCTTTGCACCACGTGAGCAGAGACATGTCCCCAAGGTGCCCGCGGGTTCAGGGCCCTCCCAGGCCTTCCTCCCGTCAGACGGCTTGGCTGGGGTTCTGTGCCAGCTGAGCATCCAGATAGATCACCGCGTCACCAACCATAGATAAGATCTAGGGTAATGGACCCTACAAGTCCCTGTGAGAAGCGGCTTTTTAGACACAGACATGTGGGCGCTGGGGCTGCCTCGCGTCTGTGGTCTGTCTCTCCAGAAACGGCGCTTTGCTTCAGTTCCTCAGGTCTGGGCCGGGGGACGCCGCCCAGGGTGGGGGAACATTGGGGCTCAGGGTCACAGCGCGGCTGCCATCACCGCTCCCTGAGGGTGGGGAACACGTGTGAGAGATTCTCGAAGTCAGCTGTGCACCGCGCTGCCCCTCCCCTTCCCCCCACTTCTCACATCCGTTCGTTGATTTTTTTTTAACTTCTTTAGTGGAGTATAATTGCTTTATAATGGTGTCTTAGTTTCTGCTTCATAACAAAGTGAATCAGTTATACATATACATATGTTCCCATATCTCTTCCTTCTCGCATCTCTTATTTATTTTAATTTTGGATGATCTGTCCATTGGTGTAAGTGGGATGTTAAACTCCCCTACCGTGAATGTGTTACTGTCGATTTCCCCTTTTATGGCTGTCAGTATTTGCCTTATGTATTGAGGTGCTCCTATGTTGGGTGCATAAACAATTACAATTTTTATGTCTTCTTCTTGGATCTTGGTGTGGAGTGTCCAGCACTGTAACTTGCTGGTCGTTGAGTGAAGCTGGCTGCTGGTGTTGAGATGGAGATCTCTGGCAGATTTTCACTGTTTGATATTACATGGAGCTGGGAGGTCTCTCGTGGTCCAGTGTACTGAAGTTGGCTCTCCCACCTCAGAGGCACAGCACTGACTCCTGGCTGCAGCACCAAGAGCCTTTCATCCACATGGCTCAGAATAAAAGGGAGAGAAAGTAGAAAGAAAGAAAGAAAGAAAGAAAGAAAGAGGATAAAATAAAATAAAGATAAAATAAAATAGTTATTAAAATAAAAGATAATTATTAAGAAAAAAAATTTTTTTTAAAGTAAAAAAAAACAAACAAAAATACGGACGGACAGAACCCTAGGACAAATGGTG